>NC_053494.1:181866499-182195249 GCF_905171775.1 Rana temporaria | reverse complement strand
AAACCTGACTTGCTGTTTGGACTCATTACCTGCAAAAAGAATCCCACTGGAATATCTTTACCCCAAGAGACAGAAAAAGCAAGACTGTCGTCATTACAGTAATGTAGTATATACTGAATATCAAGATCGATAAATGGAAAATGGATTACAGCACTGGCAGGTAAGGTTTAAAGAGAGGTATTGGTTGCTGTAATGTTCTGTAGTGCTTAGGAAAATGGAACATAAGCAGCAGCTATAAAAATAAAATGGCAGGGTTTAAAAATATATGATAAAAAATTGTACTGATAAACCAATGGTAAACCAAATGACAAAACCTGGTGCTCTGCAGTGTAATAATTTTAACTAGCACAACTGAAACTTCACAAACCTAATCTCCTATATCTGGTCACATGTATACAGGATCGGAGCCAAAAAAAACAACCACAAAAACAACCCAGGGGTGAATATACATCAGTAGAGGGATGTGTCCATAGAAGGGACCACCAACTCCACCATCAAGCACGGGTCATTTTCTATTTAAAATCGATTACAACAGCATCAGAAACCATGAACTTCCGGGATCACCCCTGATAAAGTCACGTAGGCTGTGATGCAACTAGTCGGGAAGGCGTTCAGTACATCACCTTCAGTTTTTGGCCGATCCCGGAAGTTCATGGTTTCTGATGCTGTTGTAATTGATTTTAAATAGGAAATGACCCATGCTTGATGGTGGAGTTGGTGGTCCCTTAAAGTCGCCTTAAAGCGTGTCCTTTGGAGAGTGGCTATGGAATCATCCCTATTATATATTCAACCCTGCCTGTTTGACCCAACAGTGTAAGCTGATAGGCCCCGTACTCACGACCAAACATGTCTGCTGAAACTGGTCCGCAGGCCAGTTTCAGCAGACATGTTTGGTCGTGTGTGGGCGCGAGCGGGCCGAATTCCAGCAAACATTTGCCCGCCGGGCCTTTTCCCAGCAGACAAATATTCCTGGACTTGTTTTAAAACAGTCCGCTGGAATTCTGCCCGCTCGGACATGTACGGTCGTCAGTACAGACCTACCGTACATGTCCAGGCGCCCGCCGTCCCTCGCATGCGTCGAATGACTTCGACGCATGCGTGGAAGCATTTTAAAGGCGGGCCGCCCACGTCGCTGCGTCATTGTCGCGGCGACACCGCGTCATCGACGCGGCGACACCGCGGACACGCCCCGCGTATTGTTTACGCGCGGACTTCTGTACGATGGTGTGTACAACCATCGTACAGAAGCCCTCTGGCAGACATGTATGGTGAAAACGGTCCGACGGACCGCTTTCACCATACATGTTTGGTCGTGAGTACCCGGCCATAGGGTCCAAAAGTTTTGGTAAGCATACCCAATCTTAAAAGGTGGTGGATATTTTTCATGGTGGTGACTTATCTATGAATATTAGGACTACCAACCATTACCATTGGAATATTATCTTTTTTAATATAGGGACTTTTCTGCAACATTACTTAGGACTTTCTTCTATACATTTTTTTCTTGTTAGTATCATTTATAAAATGATAATTATTTGTGATATGGTTATGAGAAAATTATTATTATTATTATTCATGATTTATATAGCGCCAACAGTTTACGCAGCACTTTACAATGTATAGGGGGACAGCACAATTACAGTAAAGTACAATAAAGAAGGTACAGGAGGGCCCTGCTCATAGAGCTTACATTCTAAAGAGGATAATGGGGGTTATTCACGAAAGGAAAATCCACTACAAGTCAAAACTACAAGTGCAAAGTGCATTTTAAATTGCACTTGGAAGTGCAGACGCTGTAAATCTGAGGGGTAGATCTGAAATGAGGGGGAAGCGCTGCTGATTTTTTCATCCAATCATGTGCAAGCTAAAATGCTGTTTTTTATTTTCCTTGCATGTCGCCTTCGGATCTACAGCGACTGCACTTTGCACTTGTAGTTTGCACTTGTAGTGCAAAGTGGATTTGCCTTTCATAAATAACCCCCATTGTGTTTATATAATATATCTTGGATTGTCCTACTATTTGCACTTCAATTGCACATAACACTTTTTCATATGCAAACATTTGATCATCAATTTTTTTCATTATACGTTTAAATTGCTATCTTATTTTAGCATTTTCATGTAGATTTACATGAGTCACTTTTTTACATCAGTGAAGGATCTACAAGGGCCTCTATTAGTGGGGGTCCCCCTATGTCATTCCTGTCACTTCATTAGCGCTGCACATTTACCACATGAATTTTTAACATGACTTTATTTGTCCTTTTGTGGTGCCACAGCTTTTAGGATTTTGAGACTGTTAGGGTGGTATTCTATTTTATATATATATATATATATATATATATATATATATATATATATATATATATATATATATATACACAAAAATAACCCAACCAGGCCCCCTAACATAATCTACCTTAGAACCCTCACCTGCCCAACTGCCAAGGTTCTTATTTTCCTCTCTACAATATCATCAGCCTCCACCAATGCCTCCAATGCCAATCTCAACCCTATGAAAACCTTTTGGGGAGACACATAGGTCCCATTAGACAGCGGGGACCACTCAGAACATGCAGCACTGAAAATGCCGGTGCCTTCAACTAGGAGCCGAGGGACGGGTCGGCTTCGGGTGAGGACATGGTGGGCACCCTGGACTTATGAACATGCTCCTGGAACGGAACTCATTAGTAAGTAGGAGAGTTACTGTATGTAGTTGACATCATATCTATAAAAGATTGTTTGACATGCTATTCCAAAATCATATGAAGCTGCCCTTTCTTTGTGGCCTTAAAGCAGAGTTCCGCCTGAAAAAATAAAAATGAAAAGTCAGCAGCTACTTCATAAGTCCAGGGTGCCCACGATGTCCTCACCCGAAGCCGCCCTGCCCCTCAGCTTAGTGTCCTTATTTTAAAAGTCAGCAGTATTTGTAGCTGCTGACTTTTAATTTTTATTGTTAATCGCAGTCTATGGGCTAGATTCAGAGACAGTTACGCCGGCGTATCAGTAGATACGCCGTTGTAAATTTAAGCGTATTCTGGAAACCAGATACGCTTAAATTAGGCTAAGATTTGAGCGGCGTAAGTCTCCTACACCGTCGTATCTTGCATATTTATGCTGGCCGCTAGGTGTCGCTTCCGTCGATTTCAGCGTAGAATATGCAAATGAGCTGGATACGCCGATTCAGAAACATACGTGCGCCCGGCGGATTTTTTTACGTCGTTTGCGTAAGGCTTTTTCCGGCGTAACGTTACTCCTGCTATATGAGGCATAGCCAATGTTAAGTATGGACATCGGGCCAGTGTCTAATTTTGCGTCGTTTACGTCGTTTGCGCAAGTCGTTCGCGAATAGGGCTTTGCGTAAATTACGTTCACGTCAAAAGCATTGACTATTTGCGACGTGATTAGGAGCATGCGCACTGGGATTCGTTCACGGACGGCGCATGCGCTGTTCGTGAGAAACGTCATTTACGTGGGGTCATGTTTTATTTACATAAAACACGCCCACCTCTTGACAATTTGAAGTCGGCGCGCTTACGCCGGCAGATTTACGCTACGCCGCTGCAACTTACGGAGCAAGTGCTTTGTGAATACAGCACTTGCCTCTCTAAATTGTGCTGATCTTTGTTTTCTTTTAAAATAAGGACACTAAGCCGAGGGGCGGGCGGCTTTGGGTGAGGACATCGTAGGTGCACTGGACTTATGAACACGCTCCCGGAACAGAACTTGTTAGTAAGTAGGGGTACTGTATGTAATTTAGTAAATGTCCTTATTTTAAAAGTCAGCAGCTACAGTATTTGTAGCTGCTGACTTTTCATTTTTATTTTTTCAGGCAGAACTCTGCTTTAAGGCCACAAAGAAAGGACAGCTCCATATGATTTTGGAATAGCATGTCAAACAATCTTTTATAGATATGATGTCAACTAAATACAGTAAGTCCCCTACTTACTAACGAGTTTCATGCCGGAAGCGTGTTCATAAGTCTAAGTTGTTCATAAGGCCAACAAAGATCAGCACTTGCAGACAATGACTGCGATCAGTGATCAGTGTGTTCTGGCAGGGGAAGTCCCCCTGTCAGAACACAAAGGCACAACGGGAGAGACAGCTGCACCAACATTGCTTGTGCTGGTATGGCAATCTGTCAGTTTTTTTTAATTCAGCTTAATAGGTTGAACAAAAATAAAATTAGTGTGTATACCCAGCTTTACACGATTGCACATGCCAACACATGTTTGCATGTTTGAATGTTTGCAACTTGAAAGTTCCTATGTAGGGGACCTGGTGTATGCATGGATAAAAAAACACATCCTTAACCCCCTTGGCGGTAAACCCGAGCGTGACTCAGGGTTGCTTTTTCATGTTAGGATCGGTATCCCCGAGTCGCGCTCGGGGTGGACGTGCAGAGTGTGCAGCGGCGCGGCTTACCTTCTCGCTGGATCCACAGGCAAGTTGCTCACCTTGTCCCTGGATCCAGCGATGCCACCCCGCTGTGTGAGCGAGCGGGACCTCCTCGCTCGATTCACAGTGTCCCCGTGTGCCGCCGATCTCCGTTCCCTGCGACGTTACGACGCACGGGGGCGGAGAACGGCGCCAAATTCAAAAAAGTAAACAAACACATTACATACAGTATACTGTAATCTTATAGATTACAGTACTGTATGTAAAAAATACACACACCCCTTGTCCCTAGTTGTCTGCCCAGTGCCCTACATGTACTTTTATATAATAAAAAATGTTCTTTCTGCCTAAAAACTGTAGATTGTCCAAAAGTGTCCCTTTATGTCAAAATGGTTTTAGATCAGCTAGAAAACAGCGATAATAAATTATAATCACTTGCAGAATTGTGCGATAGCGATTTGTGGGGAAATTCGTCATAAAAAAATAATAATAATGACAGTGACAATTCTGCAACTGAGCAAATTTCAGTGATTTTGAGTTGATTACATTATTGAATAATTTTTATTATAATTATATTATTATTTGTTATAATTATTTATAATTATTTATTATATTATAATTTATAATTTTGTTTTAAAAAAAAAAATCATACCCGGGATGCCTACAAGACTCTTGCTTGGTTAGATTTAAGTGAGTTATTCCTAAGAATTACAGGCCTACAGTATAAAACGCCAAATTTCCTTGCAAAATAATTGTACCGCTTTTGGTACGTAATTCCAGACAGAATCATACCGCCAGGGAGGTTAAAGCGGGAGTTCACCCAAAAATCAACTTTCTGCAGTTAGATCCAGAATACTTCTGACATCTGCAGTATGCTGGTCTTTTTTTTTTTATTTTGGTACTTATCGTTATAGCAGTATTTCTTCTATGGCTCCGAGCGGGGAATCCTTCGGGGAATGGGCGTTCCTGAATGAAAAGCAAGTTGATTTACGGCCTTCGATAGCGCGTCACGGCTAACAAAAAAAGCCGAGATGACACTTGGCTGTTTACGGCGCCTGCCGTGTAGAGCTGACTGCGCAGGCGCCGTAAATTGCCGAGCGTCATTCGTGTATCTTCGGAAGCCGTGACGCGCTATCGAAGGCTGTCAATCAACTTGCTTGTCTTGAAGGGAACGCCTATACCAGGAAGGAATCCCCGCTCGGAGGCATAGAAGAATTACTGCTAAAACGATAAGTACCAAAAAAATAAAAAAAGACCAGCATACTGCAGATGTCAGCAGTATGCTGGATCTAACTGCAGAACGTTGATTTTTGGGTGAACTCCCGCTTTGAGCATGTAATTCATGCACCAATAATGAATTTGCATCCGAAGCCTACCTTTTGAAAAATGTATCTCGACTTGAGCGCTACTTTAATTAACACAATGAATTCAATTAATTTACGTAAAGCTTTAGCGATCATAAAGTTATTTTAAAGAGAGCTAGGTTTTTTAACTTGGAAGAGGTTCGTCTATGTAATGCTTTTCCACAAATAATGGCTCTACATTCAGGTCTGTACTTTATGTGACAAAAGCCCTCTTGTAATTTGGTACTGGGAACAGAAAATGAAAGCTTAGGCCGGCAACATTCTTCTCACCTCACAGAAAATGTCATGTCAAAAGAAGCTTGTGATGACTTCAAAGTTTCAGAGCTCTCACCCGTCTTCCACAAGAAGTACATTTGTTAACACCTACAGTCTTTTATTCATCTTGACAATGGGCATACATTACATGGCAGATTTAAGATTGCATGGAACCAAATTGACGGAAACCTATTTTGCCACTACATATAAAAAAGTTTTGTGGAAACTGAATGCAGACATTAGTAAAAGCTGTGTAGCTCTGTAAAATGTGAGGTTCTATCCAAATGTTTAAAACTGAACTCCAGTAAAACCCCTAATCATACAATTAAAGTAGATAGAATTCTTACCTGCCAAAATATTTCTTGTGATGTGGACAACTATGCCAGACAGTATTGGCAAGTCAAGGACCTCACCTTTCTCTGCTGTAGTTAAAGTGGTTGTAAATCCTTACATATACCCCGTGAAGTGACTAGCCTTAGATGACACATAAAGATGAAATAAATCATCCTACATAAGTTGTACCTATTTCATACCTCCCAACTTTTTGAGATGGGAATGAGGGACACCTACTAGCAAAAGCATGTAGGTATAGGACACGTCCCATTGCCACACCCCCTTAAAGAAGAATTAACCTTAAAAAAAAGATTAGTTAAACCCACAAGGGCTTTTTTTTACCACTACTATTCCTTTACATTGTCTTTTGAAATTTACAATTGCAGCAATTTAGATTTTGGATGAAAGGATTAACACTGGAAAACACTTCTTGAAAGATAAAAAGTGAATTTTTTATACAACTCTATATATCAGACCAAAATGATGGACAGATGAGGAAGAAAGAGAGACAGATGGACATTGTTCCAAATCAGGGACAGTCCCTCCAAATCAGGGACAGTCCCTTGAAATTGGGGACAGTCCCTTGAAATCAGGGACAGTACCTCGAAATTGGGGACAGTCCTTTGAAATCGGGGACAGTTGGGAGCTATGCTAATTATTTGAAACCATCTCTTCTCTACATCTGTTCCAGAGGCAGGGGGTGTGTGTCTGTCACACACTGCATAGCTTAGAGAGGAGAGCTAAATTCAATTTGAGACCTGAGTGGAGGGAAAGAACACACCCATCTACATAATCTCATAAGGAAACATGCACAGCTGAGGCTGTCAATCAACTATTGTGTACTGGAGCTTCAATCCCTTGGAGTCAATACAGTCTTTTAGAATTGTCTACTTATACAGATAGCAGAAGAATGGGACTGCAGACAGAAATCACACTGAGTGTTTTGGATTAGGGCAATTACACACTGCAGAAGGATATGATTTGTTCATTGTTTAGGTCAGAGGTTTACAAACCACATTCAGAAAAATAGCTTGGTATCATTTTACAAAAAGCAAAGTGAGAAAACAGAATAAATATCTAAATAAAATCAATATCTGTGCCTGCGTCCCTCCCACACTTCAAAAAACATGCTGGTAGGTTAATTGGCTCCTGTCTAAATTGGCCCTAGTATGAAAGCGAGTTAGGGACATTACATTGTAAGCTCCTTGAGGGCAGGGACAGATGGGAATGTATGATACAGTGTAAGGAGATGCTAATGCCATCCCCTCCAGCCATCTGTCTGTTCTCTGTGCTAATTGACTATGCTATTGTGTGAAGATGTCCTGTGTTTACACTTATGATAACGTGTATTGTATAGCAGGTGAGCGAGGAGACGGGACGTCTACCCTGGAAGGTCATATCTATGAGTCGCCTAGTCTGGGTAAATGATTAGTTAATTAGCTCATGTTAATTTATGTTCTGGTTACCTCCTCATTAAACTGTATATAAGGTTGTATTCTTGGTTCTATTAAACACTCCATGTTCAGCAGACAAACAAGTCTTGTCTCGTTGTGTGCTTGTGAGCAGCTGGAATATCTGATATCTATATCCAGACTGATAGGAAGCGGTATATGACATAAGCACTCAAGCGGAGTGTGGGACATTCCGTTACACTCCTATTTCTGAAAGAAATCCTAATTTACAGCATATTTAATTTAATACAGCAAAAATTAATTAATTTATAATTGGTTTAAATGAATTCTATGTAAAGTAATAATTACCCACAACCCTCTCTGCTATCCCTTATGAAAAAAGTTACATACCTCTTTTCTCCTTATTTTCATCTTTTTTAGCCCAGTTATGTCTTTACAGGGTTCAAATCATGTTCTCTGCAGCAACAGCCAAGAGGAGGAGTCGTATGTGTTACTGAAGAAGTGATGAGCAGTTGGAGAGGTGGAACAGTAGGTGGCTGTATTCATACCTCCCAACTTTTTGAGATGGGAATGAGGGACACCTATCAGCAAAAATATGCAGGCATAGGACCCCCAGCCATGCCCTCTTAACCACTTAAGGACCGCCTCCTGCACATATACGTCGGCAGAATGGCACGGCTGGGCACAAGCACGTGCAGGTACGTCCTCTTTAAGTGCCAAGCCGTGGGTCGCGGACGCGCGCCTGCAACCCGGTCCGAAGCTCCGTGACCGCGGGACCAGCGGACCCAATCGCCGCTGGAGTCCCGCGATCGGTCCCCGGAGCTGAAGAACGGGGAGAGCTGTGTGTAAACACAGCTTCCCCGTTCTTCACTGTGGCGCCGTCATTGATCGTGTGTTCCCTTTTATAGGGAAACACAACCAATGATGTCACACCTACAGCCACACCCCCCTACAGTTAGAAACACAAATGAGGTCACACCCCCTTGTGGTTAACTCCCAAACTGCAATTGTAATTTTCATAGTAAACAATGCATTTTTATTGCATTTTTTGCTGTGAAAATGACAATGGTTCCAAAAATGTGTCAAAATTGTCCGAAGTGTCCGCCATAATGTCGCAGTCATGAAAAAATTCTTCATTGTTGAAAATTGTCATTGTGCTTGGTGTGAGGCAATATATGGGACCTTCACTTACCTTTTCCTTAAGCTCGGTACAAATCTGCTGTTGTTGCACCCTGTCATTAGCCAACATGAATTCTGCTTCATATGCAGAGCAGGCTTCAGCGATGGTCAAAAGTGCCTTCATGACAAAATCTTTCCTATACCGAGTCCAGCTTTCTATTAGAGCTTTTCTTTGATGTTTAGTGAAGCGATTCAAGTCCCAGATCTTTTCATGACTCACCTGCAAAATGAGCACAATATAAGTAAAAGCTAAGCACTTTTCTTTTCCACTCACCCAGGCTTACAATGATATAGAGTCCTGCTTCACACACATTGCAATAGCAAGCATGGACAAATATGTCTCACTTAGAGCAACTATGGATAGTCCTTTAAATTCAGTTTTCAAAGCATTTTTGAATGATGTGCAATGCATTGTTTGGAATGAATATGTTGAACGGGATCTTACGAGACAGTTATTGCACATTCAAACTGATAGGAAACTGATCTCAAATGCTTCAGGGTCCATGCACGCTGGCTTAAAAATTGCTGCTTTTACAGAAGTTTTGTGGTTTGCCTGTAGAAGCAGCTAAATGTTATCCTATGTGTCCATGCACATTAGAATAACTAGAGGCATATTTTGAGCTCAGTGTTTAGAGTCCAGAAAAAAATCCCTACTGGTTTGCAATTTTTATTGGAGCTTTCTGGCAGAAAAAAATGTTAAACATTCCTAAACTCGCCTAAACTCTATATTAGCATTGTTTTCTGCCAAGGGAACTGCCATTTCCACCACTGCAGCCTGTAGGAACATAGCCTTTTGCCGCGTACACATGATCAGATTTTCGTCAGAAAAACCTTGGATGGTTTTTCCAACGGAGTTCTGCTCAAGCTTGGCTTGCATACACACGGTCGCACAAAAGTTCTCTGAACTTTCGTCCATCAAGAACGCGGTGACGTACAAACCTTCAACAAGCCAAGAAAATTAAGTTCAATGCTTCTGAGCATGCCTCAGAACTTTGTGCGTCGGAATTGCTACAGACGATCGGATTATCCGATAGGAATTCTTTCTGTTGAAAAATTTGAGAACCAGCTCTCAATCTTTTGTTGGTGGAAATTCCGACAGAAAAGGTCAGATGGAGCATACAGTACACACGGTCGGAATTTCCATTCAAAATCTCACATCGGACTTTTGCTGTCAAAATTTTTGATCGTGTGTATGGGGCATTTGGTACCATGAGTACCAGCCCCCTGCTGGGTTCACCTATTTTACACTAAATATTTTTTTGTTTTACTACTCCTAATCTGTTTTATAATTTGTGGCAATTTGTAATAATGAGATCACTGTACTTCTGATGACAGAATTTGTGATTGATAAGCTTTTTCCTATAGACATACAGTAGGTCCACTGTGCCTAATGGTAGGATTGGCCCTGCATACTCTAATGCCCTGTACACACGATCGGTTCATCCGATAAAACCGGTCTGATGGATTTTTTCATCAGATATCCAATGAAGCCGACTTTCATCAGTCTTCATCAGTTAAAAAAACGATCATGTCAGAACGCGGTGACGTAAAACACAACAACGTGCTGAGAAAAATGAAGTTCAATGCTTCCGAGCATGCGTCGACTTGATTCTGAGCATGCGTTGATTTTTAACCGATGGATTTCCCCACAGACGATCGTTTTTTTCTATCGTTTTTTTAACCATCAGATAATTTTAAAACAGGTTCTAATTTTTTTCACCGATGGGAAAAAAAACGGATGGGGCCCACACACGATCGGTTCGTCTGAAAACGGTCTGATGGACCGATTTCATCATCAGACGAACCGATCGTGTGTACACGGCATAAAGCATAGTTAGTTATCTAGCAGCTGTATTTTTGTCAGATTTGTTATCAACACATAAAGATAATTTGGATCATCAAGCTGTTTGGAGTTCAAGTCAAATTTCCAGATGGCTTTGTACATGACCATATGATTCATTCATGAACATATGCAGCCACTGAGAAACCACATCTACCATCCCAGCTGTTTGGTAACTGATCAATGCTAACTGAATACTAATTGCTATTGTGAGTTCTTTTTCCCCCACATAATGTTCAGCTTAGGCCATAACAATCTAAACTGTTGTCACCATATATGCTTCTAAGGACATAAATTCTTTGATTTTAAAAAAAGATTTCCAAGAAATTTTGAAAATTGTTGTATGAATTAGGGAAAATCCATGTAATAATTGTAGCGGTAGCCCCGTAGGAGTTGCTTGAATATTTGTACCCAGGTCTCCCACTGATTAATTCACAGCCAGTTATGCAATATTTTCACACAGCCAGGTGTACACACTCTTCCGCTCGTTGTCTTCAATGACCAGTCTAGGGGATGTGTTTTTATGTTTGAGCCTAGGTTCACATTGAAGCGATTTGTAATGCGACATGAGAGATCAAATCGCATGACAAGTCGTAGCCTATTGGAGGCAATGGCAGTGTTCCAATCGGTGCGACACCGATTTTACGGTGCCGCAACGATTTACAAAAGTAGTTCCTGCACTACTTTTGCCAATTTGAGGTGCGATTTCAATAGACATCTGTGCATGAAGCCACACAAATGTCTATCAAGTAGCACCTGAAATCGCGCTGACCTTGCTACTTTGAAATCACGATACTTCAAGTAAAGTAGCGCGATTTCAAAGTAGCATCAATGTGAACCAGGGCTTATTTGGAGAACTTGGATAGGAGAAGGGAATTGGTAGGATACTCCAAATTAACTATGCACAAGCAAGGACAACTCCCTCTCTCTCTCTGTAGAACTGTGGAGCAGATTATCCGCTGAACCAAATACAACATTTGTATGGAAGAACAAGTCCCTCTGTAGCAGAAGGGACTCAGTGGACTTTGTTTCTTCAAGACACTAGCCAGTCTCCCCTTTAGCTCACACCCAGTATGCTGACTTCTAGGACCAAGAGGGGGATTTCAGCAACACACACAGGCCCGAATTCACGTAGAAGCGCGTATTTTTGTGCGGGCGTAACGTATTCTATTAACGTTACGCCTCCGCAACTTTGACAGGCAAGTGCCATATTCTCAAACCAAAGTTGCGGCGGCGTAGCGTAAATAGGCCGGCGTAAGCCCGCCTAATTCAAATGTGGTAGATGTGGGCGTGTGTTATGTAAATTTAATGTGACCCCACGTAAATGGCGCTTTTTACGAACGGCACATGCGCCGTCCGTGAAAGTATCCCAGTGCGCATGCTCCAAATTAACCCGCAAGAAGCCAATGCTTTCGACGTGAACGTAAATGACGGCTAGCCCTATTCGCGAACGACTTACGCAAACGACATAAAATTTCAAAATGCGACGCGGGAACGAAGTTCATACTTAACATTGGTACGCCTCATCTACGCCTCATATAGCAGGGGTAACTTTACACCGGGAAATGCCTAACGTAAACGGCGTATCTGTACTGCGTCGGCCGGGCGTACGTTTGTGAATTGGTGTATCTAGCTGAGTTACATATTTCTAGGCGTAAATCAGCGTACACGCCCCTAGCGACCAGCGTAAATATGCAGTTAAGATACGACGGCGTAAGAGACTTACGCTGGTCATATCTTAGTGAAATTTTGGCGTATCTGATTCTTTGAATCAGGCGCCAAGATACGACGGCTTGGACTCAGAGTTACGACGGCGTATCTGGAGATACGCCGGCGTAACTCGTACAAGAATCCGGGCCGCAGTTACCTGAAGCCGCATGGCAGCCTATGCTGGGGAGAGGCAGTAGCCTCCTTCCCACCGGAACCTCTCTCCTCAGAAGTGGTCTGGACTGGAACCATGAGCCCATGTGCTCTTTAGACTTAAATACAGACACTGTATGTTTTTACTGATGTCACTTATTAAGTCATTCATAGTAATTTATGCAGAAGGATATATACCAGCACAACACATTTTTATTTAAATACAGGTACCCAGCATTCCTTGGGGCAAATCCCCTTCTAATTGGCCAGGGCCGGTATCTACATCCATGTTCTCACCTGCTAGGTTCCCTTCCACTGTCCAATATGCCTTCTTGCAGCATGAGTAGCACAAGAGTACACTGAGCAGACCTCACTAACCAATCACTGCTCTCTGTTAATAAAAAATGAATGGCAGCCTTGCGTGTCTTCTAAAAGAGAAGAGCGTTTTGCCTGTGGGGTGGGTGTGGGAATATGTTTAAATTATTTTTATTTTCACATAAAATAGAAAACCTTTACATACATTTTTTAAAAGAATTCGGCAATCATTATAAAATTCACAAGTTCTTCATACATATAACAATAACAATAACATGTACAGACTACATATTACCACATTACAAAAAAAAACATTTATGTGGGTACAGGGCTAGGTCGTACCTTACGATACAACCTCTATAGTGCTGTCCTTTAAGCTAAGAGCATATTACCCTCTTCTCTCCCCCCCCCCTCCAATAAGCCCCTCAGACCCCCCGAAGAGAAAAAAAAAAGGGGGTGGAAAAAGTGAAGAAATTAGAAAGTGAAAGAATCAAGAAAAAAATATATATATATATAAAAAGGGGGGGGGGGAATCAGGGGCCAAGGGGTTTTTCATGTACTTCTGTGTAGTCTGTACATGCTCCCCCTCTGCACCTGACTTATTCCTTTATATATATATATATGTGTCTCTTATCGTGTCCATAAATGTGTCATTATTTTTAAGGAAGTGAGATGGTAGACCATCTATCACTTCATATTGTGTGGGGGGAAAAAAAAAAAAAAAAAGGGAGGGGGAGGGATGGAGACAGAGAAAAAAAATCCCTTTCTAAGTACCATCCTGCATACTTTCTTCTCTCCCAATAATCCTCATATAGATCTGTGACTGCTTAAAGTCTATCCATTTCCCCCAGATTTCCTGGAATCTTATTTCTGTCTCTTCTTGGTAGCTTATTAACTCCTCCATTACTCTCATTTTATCTACCTCTCTAAGCCAGTCTCTTATCTTTGGTGGATCCTTAATTCTCAATTTTCTCGGGATTGATGCTTTTGCTGCATTTAAGAGGTATGGGGTAAGGGATGCTCTATATTCTTTCCTCTGGCCTTCCATAGCGTGAAATAAACATTTCCAAGGATCCAGTCCTATCTCCTTCCCTTCTATCTGTTTTATTAGGCCTAGTACCTCCACCCAATATGTTTGAATAAATCTACATTGCCACCATATATGAGCATGATTTCCTTCTTCCCCACATTCCCTCCAACATAAGGACGATGTATCGCAATTTATTTTATGCAGTTTAGTAGGCACATAGTACCACTTAGTCAGTAGTTTATAGTTCATTTCTTTCACCTTTGCGTCTCTTGAGGTGGAGTGAACATAGTCGCTCATAACCCTCATTTTCAATCTTTCTGGGACTTTTTGTTTTAGTTCAGTCTCCCATTTTTCCAGAGGGTGTATTGGCCCCTCCTCATTGGAAGATATCAGCAGCCTATATATTTTAGAGATCATCCCTTTTCCATTCCCCCCTCCTTGATCTATCAATCTCTCCCATGGATTTAATCTTTCCATACCTCGTAGCGGCTTTGGAAGGGATTCAGTAAAATGTTGGAGCTGCATATATCTCCAGCTATCCCATTGAGAAGTTCTGTATTTCTCTCGTAATTCTTCTAACTGGCATATCCTGTTCCCCTTTAAGATATCCCCTAGTCTCAATCTATCCGAATGGGTCCACTTTAAGTAAAGTTTATTATTTTTCCCCGGTGGGAAATAATCATTTCCCATTAAGGGCATCAATGGGCTATTATATTGTCCCTTCATCTCCTTAGTTACTTCATCCCATACCTTTAGTGTTTCTGTTGTAATTGGAGCTGAGGCCTTAGGCCTTTTTACTCATGTTCTCTTCTAGGGATACCCATTTCTTATGTGATGTATTATGGACCCAGTCTATAACTCTTTTGGGTGTGGGAATAAGTGCGATTTATATGCTGTCCTGCACATGCAACCATCCAGAGTGTACACCTAGACTTAGGCCCCGTACACACGACCGAGTTTCTCGGCAGAATTCAGCCAGAAACTCGATCGGAGCCGTATTCTGCCGAGAAACCCGGTCGTGTGTACACTTTTGGCCGAGGAAACAGACGAGGAAACAGACGAGGATCTCGTCGGGCCAAATAGAGAACATGTTCTCTATTTCCTCGTTAGTCAATGAGGAAACTTGGCTCGCCGAGATCCTCGGCGGCTTCACAAGGAACTCGACGAGCAAAACGATGTGTTTTGCCCGTCGAGTTTCTCGGACGTGTGTACGGGGCCTTAGAGCTCATTTACACTTGCAGTAAGGGGGTAGTAAAAACATGCTGCTCAGCCTTATTTTACAGCTTCCTTTCGCTCCCCCCTTTAAACTACAGAGGCTGCAGCTGGGGATGTTCAGCATGCACTACAGTCTACTAAAGGCAACGCATCATGGGAGGCTTAAAACAGGTGGTAAAGAGGCAACAAATCGCCTATATATACCTACTGTGGGCAGGAGAGAGAGGACGCCTGCTGACAACATACCCCAGTCTCAGTGTGGTGCCGCTGGGGAGTAAGGGCAGACTGCCTTCTTCCTGTTTCCCCTTGTCATGTGACATATCACATAAGAGAGAGGGAAAGATGGAGAAGCTGCCTTCATTCCTGCAAAGACCAAAATATGAAATGTAAGTACACAGGGGGGCTCAGTTTTCCATCTTTGCCCTGGGCGCTCCTTGACCTAGTCCCGCTACTGAGAAGTATTTAGCATTAAGCAAAAGTGTTGTATTAAACTGGAACTTTTAAAAGTTGCCTGCAGGAGGGTTATAATTGCAAAAGGGACTCAGTATGTCTCTTTTGCAACAAATACTCCTTCCTGACCTGCTAGGAAGTGTCTTTACTTTGTTCAATGAAATTCAAAATGTATAATTTTGGCATGACTTGTGCTGCTGGGATAAATAAGCCCCCATTATGTAATCCTGGACTGGGCAATCAAAATGGCCAGAAATGCAGACCTTGGAAGGAAACAAATAAATCAGCGATGGTGAGATAGCTTGTAGACATCATATCAATGGAGCGTAAGTAAATACAGTGGACTTCAGTTCTGCATTATTTTTCTGGAATGTCTTTAAATTTGGAAGGAAAAGTGCAATAAAAAGCAGATGAGTTGTTGTTTTGAACACCATAAAAGAGCAAATCAGAACTGTACTGTATGAGGCTTGAAGAAAGATCCATAGTCCATCAATATTTGAAACTCAATGGTCTACAGTGAGTCATGACTGCAGGCCATGAAATCTTTGTCAGGAGACTGAAAAGATGACTACTATGTTATCATCGGTAGCAATGAACAAACAATAATAAGAGACATTATGACTGGAGTTTATATACCTTGAAAAGCATACTGGCAACAATGGGTGGTAAAGCAAAAGAAAAATGTTACATATGCCTAATCATTTGCTAAGACCCCTGGGCATCGAATGAAATATTAACACAAATTCCAGTGTGTATAGATTATCCTACAGATTGCCAAGTTTCTAAAATCTGATGTCACCTTTCAGAGCTATAATATAGCTGGCATTTAATGAAATACAATTTGGCCAACTATGTGGGTGGCGATAATTACGCCATTGTTACTCTGCCTGGAACACACTCAGAAAGACTTGGTTGCGAAAAAGTTATAAATTGGCTGTCTCATTTACTGCTTAATGACAATCTGCACTGTAAATTCATAACTTTTACTGTTACAGCCCACCTGGGATATGGAATAACTTCCTCAATACTGTAGATAGTAAGCATAAGGTAAATCACTAATAACCCAGGGGTCAGCAAAAGAGGAATATATAATATATTGCAGGAAAAGGGCATAGAGTGAACACAATGTGCAGTATCCTGAGCATAATTACAGCTATAAAGGATTATCAGGAAACACATACACAATATTGTTATAATGTTCAGCGCTAAACCATCTGAAGAAAAAGATTAGAGTTTAAAATTTAAATGAAAAGGCATATGCATCTGCATTTTGATACATGAAGGTGCAACCATGTGAATGGTGAGTGGATTGAAAGTTCTGGGGCATGAACCCCTAAAAATGACAGTCTCTAAAAAAAGTCTCAAAGGGAGGCTGTAAAGCAGGGGTGCCCAACCAGTGGCCCGGGGGTCACATGTGGCCCACCGAGCCCTCTGATGTGGCCCGCGACCTCCTGCTCTGGGATGGCTGGTTGGCAAGCCCAGATTGCAGGTTGCGGACATGCCAGCCGAGATCATCAGTGTTGTAAATGAAGCCAGTGGTAGAGGAAGCAAGTGGCTTTTTAGAAAGTGCACCACACCTGCAGGATATAATAGCAGGGCAGCCATATCAAATTTTGGGGCTCCTTACACAGCTTTAGGTAGGGCCCCCCTGGAGCAGAGAACCGGGGGGTGGGGGGTTGGTGCTAACGTAAAAAAAACAAGTGTAGTCTGTTCTCTCGGGAGGGGGGCCAGCCGGGTCTGTAAGGGGACCTGGGGACCATCGGGCCCCTTACAGGTGTAATGCGGGAAAAAAAACAGGAAGGGGGCCATCCAGGTCTGTAAGGGGCCCTGGGGACCATCGGGCCCCTTACAGGTGAAATACAAAAGAAACGGGAGGGGGGCCAGCCATTCCCCTTACAGGTGTAATGCCTGTACCCCCCTGATGGAAGCCCTGTATAACAGACGTCTATGGCAAAGTGCAGCTAACTGCAAAATCACAGGTACAATTCGCCACAATAGACCGCAGACCATCAGTGTTAAAGCAGCCTTAGGCCCCCTTTCACATGATCTGTCCAACCCAATCGGACGCTTCAATCACCTCTATGGAGCGGTAGATGTAAACTGACCTTTGTCCATTTACACCCGCCTACCTCCAATCCAATTTGCTAAAAAAAACAGAAGTTGATCTGCCCCCTTTTATCTGATTGGATCGGAGGGCCCATAGAGTAGATTGGGCTGTGTCTGCTTTGCATATGCAGAGTGGACACAGACCTGTCATCTGCTCACTCCACTCATTGTGGCCCGCGACTGGTTACTAAGTCGCTTGACTAGGGCAGCCGGATAACTTACTGCACCAACCAACACAAATACATATACCCCTTAACTCTCTATAAATGACCACACTGACACCTGCTGGATTAAAATGGCCTGTTCGGCCTTTATTTAACAAAATAACCAAAATAATTGTATATATATATAAAAATATATATATATATATCCCAATCCCAAAATATAAAACAACAACATTTTAATAAACATTTTTACCATTCCTTGGTTGTCAGCCCCCTGACAACCCACTGATCACTCTTTTTGGGCCTGTGGTACCCTCGTAGCTAACAACATGTCCCCAGTCGCAACCACCGCCTCGAGGACCCTAGCTGACCACAGACCCACCCACTTCTCCCTGGTGGTCCAGACTGACACCAGACCACCGAGGGGGACTCAATCCCTGAAACGTGCCCCTACCGTTGTACCCAAACATCCTTCTCTTTAGAAAAACGTCAGGGCACACACCGCCACTGCGGCACAAGTGAGACACCTCACACTTGTGCCCGCCGCCAAACGAAAAAAGCCCTCCTGATGCCCTCCTCCAATCCTAGGGCCCACAGATCGATCCCGATCGGGTTGAGATGCACCCCATCCCCTCTCAAGTACCTCCAGGTCTCGACTTCGAGTTCTGGATGGCGAACTGCCACCCCCCCCTGCTGGACTACAAATCTGCCCACCTCCCTGTTTACTTTTATACGGGCCTTATCTAATCTTTCCAGCGACCGGGCCTCTCTCCACGCCATACGAGCTACGATATCTGACCAGACTATGATTAAGTCGGGAAAAGAGGCCCGGAGACGCCGGAAATCCCACTGGATGTCCTTAATAACCTGACGCATAGGACGAATGCCCAGGTCATTCCCCCCCGCATGTATTACCAAAATGTCTGGTACCCGGTCTAAGCTTGCGCCCCTGTGCACCTCCGGTACTACCTTCTGCCACATCAAGCCCCTTATGCCAATCCACCTGACCCTTCCTTCCTCCCTGGGCAAACCCAGCTGTCTACCCCCGGGCTTGACGTCCGCCCGCCTTGCCCCCCAAAAAACGAATGAATGTCCCAAAATCCAGACTAGGCATCCTTGGGGATCTGAAATGACAAAATTGAAAAATACCTAGCAAAAAAGCCCCAACTAACACATAACATGACTTATCATAACCACATCAATCCACATATTCATAACAAGTGAGGACGTACATACAGTCTATATCTGTTGGATTCCCATCTGCCAATCCGCTTTACAGAATCTGCAGGCAAACCCCACCTTGACGCCTCCGTCGCTGCCCCAATGCGAAATGAGTGTGCCGAATACTCCCCTGGTACCAAACCTCCCTCCTTTAGACACTTCCTAAAAACCGCTGTAAATTGGAACCTCGACAGACACTCCCCCGTCTGATGCACAAAAAAGGCACCATCTCCCTGTGGGCGAACCCCCAAAAATTGTCTTACCGTCACCACTGGGCAAGTTAACGGGCAATGCCCCCGAAATAACTCCACCCTAACTCCCTTCCCTTGCTGATCCGTCTTTGACCGCCTAATCCAGATCGCTACCGACTCCTCGGAGCACTGGATGTCCCGAAACTGTAGTCCACCCACCACCGTCTTGGAAGGAGACACTATTTCCCCCACCCTGAATGCCCCAAAAAAGGCCAACACAAAAACGGCCCGGAATAGTACCTGCTCGTAAGGTGTCGAACATACCCTCCCCAGATTTCCCAATACTGTATCCAGAACCGCAAATGATACCGGGCGCCTGGAATCCCTGGCAGGACCGCCCCTCCCGTATCCCCTCAACGCCCGGCGCACCACGAAGGATTTCGTAAAATCCTTGAGGCCCGCCATTTGGAATAAAAACGCCAACGCCGACATTTTCTTACCTATGGCTGCTCTCGAATTACCTTGTTCATAATTACTGCAGATGAAAAACAAAACTAACGCTTGCACCTCCTCTGGGTCCTCCGACCCCCCTACCTCCTCCCTCAGGGCGCCCCATTCCTGCCACACTTTGGAATATGCCCTCCATGTTCCCTCGCTGAGCGACTGCCGTATCAGTCCTGCGGCGACTCCAGTGCAATGGCCCACAACTTCTGCGGGCAAGGCTCTCCCAGCCCTTCGGCCTCCGGCGCCAACTTCCGGAACTCTTCCCACTGGAAACGAGACAAAGCATCCGCTAATCTGTTATCCACTCCGGGAATGTGCACCGCATAAATCAGAGCATTTATCTTTAAACACTTAAGCACCAGGTAACGCAGTAGCCTGATCACTGGGGGGGAAGATGCCGAGATATTGTTAATGGCCCACACCACCCCCATGTTGTCGCAATTGAACCGCACTTTCCTATTCCTGAGAGATTCCCCCCACAATTCCACTGCCACCACAATGGGAAATAACTCCAGTAACACCAAGTTGCGAAGGAAACCAGCTTCCTTCCATGCCTCCGGCCAGGGCTCCGCGCTCCACCGACCTTGACAGTAAGCTCCGTAACCCACCGACCCTGCCGCGTCTGTGAACAACACCAAATCAGCGTTGCTGACCGGTCCTGTTTGCCACATCGAGCGACCATTGAAGGAATCCAAAAAGGTCCCCCAAACCCTCAGATCATCCCTCAATTCAGCGGTCAGCCGCACAAAGTGGTTCGGCACTCGAACCCCCGCCGTGGCCGCCGACAACCGCCGGCTAAAGATGCGCCCCATAGGAATGATTCTACAGGCAAAATTTAACTTCCCTAACAAAGACTGCAGCTCCTTCAACCGAATCTTCCTCTTGACCCGAGCTACACTTACCTCACTCCGCAGCGCCACCACTTTGTCCTCCGGCAACCTACACTCCATGGCCATGGAGTCAATAGTGATCCCTAAGAAAACCAATTCTGAAGTCGGGCCCTCCGTCTTATCCGCCGCCAAGGGAATGCCAAAACGCTCCGCCAAGTACTGCACTGTGCCTAGCAACACCCCGCAACAGCGGGACTCCGGGGGCCCCACACACAGAAAGTCATCCAAATAATGGACGACGGAATTCACCCCCGCCACCTCCCTGACTGTCCATTCAAAGAATGAACTAAAAGCCTCAAACAAGGCGCAGGAAATGGAGCATCCCATCGGCAAGCAACGATCAACGAAATATTCGCCCTGCCAGTGACACCCTAACAAACGCAAACTGGCGGGATGCACCGGCAAAAGCCGAAATGCCGACTCGACATCCGTCTTAGCCATCAGGGCACCCCTGCCGTATTTCCGAACCCAGGAAACAGCCGCATCGAACGACGTATAGGTAACCGCACATTGCTGCGGGTCAATACCATCGTTCACCGAATTCCCCTTTGGGTAAGACAGATGATGAATCATCCGAAACTGCCCCGCCTCCTTCTTAGGAACCACCCCTAGCGAGGACACTATCAAGCCCGCTACCGGCGGCTCCGGAAATGGGCCGGCCATCCGGCCCAGCGCCACCTCCTTGGCCAATTTTGCCGACACCACTCCTTGGTGGAGCAGTGCCGACCTCAAATTCCCCGACACCGGAGGGACCTCCAGCATCGTACTAGGGATCACGAAACCCTCCCTGAAACCCGCTTCCAACAAACCCGCCGCCGCCCTATCCGGATACTTACTTAGAAAAGGCAGCATCCTTCCCAGTCTCACCGGCGTCAGTCCCTTTTCCAGCGCCGTCTCCGGAACGTCCTTTTCCTTGTTTAAAGCATCTGTTAAAGGCGTGTGTCCCCCCACATCCTGAACACTCATGTTTGAATCGGCAGGACCCGCCAAACCTACAGGTTCCGTCATTGAACTGCCAACAGACCCCTTTCTTTTTAAGGGCCGGCGATCCCGCGGCGGAAGTGCCGCCGGCCCCCCCTGGAAAAGACTGGCTCGCCGGCCTTGTCATCAACCTCATCCACAAACTGATGTCCTTATGATCCCACCGAATGGACGGCCGCACCGCCTTACGCTGACGAAATTGTTCGTCATACCGCAGCCACGCTAACCCCCCATAAACCCTATGCGCTTCATGAATGGCATCAAGGTAACAAAACAGTGCGGAGCAGTTCTCGGGGGACTTTTCCCCAATTACGCTCGCAAAAATCGCAAACGCTTGCAGCCAATTCGCAAACGTGCGTGGAATCAGCCTGTATCTGCGCTTCTCCTCCTCATCTTTTTTACTCTCGTCCGGTTTCACCCGGTCGAGATTAAATTTTTCCAGCGGGAGCAGTGAAAATATTTCCACAAACTCGTCTTTTCCAATTTTCTCCCTCACCTCCGGCTTTAGGTGGGCCCCTAGTGGCCCCTCAAAACATATGTAAATTTCCCCCCTCGCCGCGTCGTCCAACCGAATTTTCTCGACGTCTTTATCCTTGTCCTTGTCTTTCTTCGGCGCCGCAGATCCCTCGCTGTCCTTCTCTGTCTGCGTCCCTGCAACTCCTGTCGTGGGTGCTGTCTGTGTGGGGGGGGTAACCACTGGTACCTGCGCTGCCTGCAAAAGGGGTGCTGACCCCGTGGGGAGACCCACCTGTACGGGAGGGACCCATGGACTCACCGGGGCAGGAACTTGGGGGGCACTCCCATCTAACCTACGCAGCAGCTCCCGCAAAGCATCCCATACCCCCCCTTCCCCCGTGTGATTAAGCACCGCCACCCCCCCACTAATCTCCTGTGACCCCACCGGCCCACCTCCCCCCATAGGACGTTGAGACTTGGTCTTACCGAGTCGGCGCGGCCGTGACGGTCCTCCAGCCGAAAGTCCTGCTGCTCTCCCGTCCTCCAGGGGGTCCTCCGTCAGCTCCCCCTCCTCACTGCTGCTGGATAGCACCGCCGCCTGCCCGTGTGGCCGCAGACGCTCCTCTCCTCTTCCACCTCGACCTCTGGACACAGCTGGCGTAGTGAGAGGGGCGGGGGCGACCCCCCCCCGAGGGCTCTCCTCTCCATCGCTGCTGAACTCCTCGATAAGCTCGTCCCTCAGCACCGCCGCCGCGGCCTGAGCACCATCCTCTCTCCGGTCAACCCTCCCAGGCCCCTGCCGAGACCTGGAGGCGGGACCTCCCGACTGGCGCGAATGTGTAGTTGCCGCTCCCCCCCACCGCTAGTGGAGGCCTCGCCACGTGCTAGGCCGCCGCCTGTGGATCGCGCTAGGCCGGCGCCTGCTGGAGGATCCTTCCCGCGTCGGGCCGCCCCCCCGACCGGAGCATCGCCAGTGGGGGCAGCCGAGTGAATCTGCGCCCGCACCACCATAGGGGAAGGAGGCCTAGAAACCCGGGACTCGCCGCGTTGTGCGCCCTGCGCCTTCCCCCCCCCCGCTCGTGAACCGGATGCCTGGGCCTGCTTCGCGGGGGGGCCCGACGGGGACCGACTGGGGCTCCTCACCCTCCTCTGTGACCTGGGGGTATTGTCCGGGCTAAAGCGCTCCGGCGGAATAGACCGCCTCGAGCGCGTGGATGCAGGCCGCGTGGTGGGAGGGCCCTGCTGTACCCCCCGCAGAGACGCGGTAATCTGGCTTTGTAGCCAGTCCGCTCCATGAGTCTCCGCCACAGCCCTCAGCTGCTCTAGCAAACTAGCTACCTCACTCATATTCCCTCACTGACTAACCAGGCCGCACGTACCGCTGTATAATGCTGGGAGCTGGATGACTTTCCCTTCAGGCTTCCTCTCACCGACTGTTGCTGTCCCCTCCTCCTCTCTCCCCACGAATCCAGCCAACTCCTCCCCTTTGCTGTATCTTCCAATCCATTAAGACTCCTACTCTACTAACCACCCCCATTCCTTTAACCTCTTCCCCACTGCCAGTTACCTACACCCTGTCATGCTGTACTCCACCTACGTTTTACTACGGCTCCATACTTGTCTTATGTGGCCCTCGGCCTTCAAAAGGTTGGGCACCTCTGCTGTAAAGGGAGCAAGGCTGCTTCAGGAGCAGGCTGGGGAACCCGATCACTGTGAAAAAAAGGAACGCAAAAGGAGGAGAGAAGAGCGCCAAGCCAATCCTTTAAACAGCTTAGGAATTTATTCAGTATATAGGTATAAAACAACACGAAAAACTTGCGTGAACAATGCTGGAGCACTTGCAAAGTGGGAGTGGGAGCTTCCAGGTGCAGTGTCACAGGAGCACAGGAGGACTGCTGGGAGGTCTCTAACTGAGGGATCCACCAGCGCCGTGTGTTAGCCGCAACTGGAGCTGCCAGTTTGACAGCCCTGGACCACTCCAAACCAGAGACACACAGACGGCATCTCCACGAGGCTTATTGAGGCTCCAGCTACAGCTAACACACGGCTAACACACTCTGCAAGTGCCCCAACATTGTTCACACAAGTTTTTAGTGTTGTTTTATACTTATATACTAAATAAAATTCCTATTCTGTTTAAAGGATGGGCTTGGCGCTTCCCTATCCTCCTTTTGCTTTCATAAAGGATTATCAGACTTATTCAAAAATGCAAAGCGCAATGTGTACAGTGCGGTAACCTATGACAACTAATCAGATTTCAATTTTCATGTTCTGACTGCTATGAAATTACATACATTTGCTTGCTATGTACACATATACTTCATATACTTATCCTCATTACTTTTTGCTTTACCTTACTAAGTGTATGTCCAACCGCATAGTTAGGACGGGCGGATCACAGAGATACGACGGCGTATCAGGAGATACGCCGTCGTATCTCTTTTGTGAATCTGGCCCTGTATGTTTTTACTGATGTCACTTATTAAGTCATTCATAGTAATTTATGCAGAAGGATATATACCAGCGCAACACATTTTTATTTAAATACAGGTACCCAGCATTCCTAATTGGCCAGGGCCTGTATCTACATCCATGTTCTCACCTGCTAGGTTCCCTTCCACTGTCCAATATGCCTTCTTGCAGAATGAGCAGCACAAGAGTACACTAAGCAGACCTCACTAACCAATCCCTGCTCTCTGTTAATAAAAAATGAATGGCAGCCTTGCGCGTCTTTTAAAAGAGAAGAGCGTTTTGCCTGTGGGGTGGGTGTGGGAATAAGTGCGATTTATATGCTGTCCTGAACATGCAACCATCCAGAGTGCACACCTAGACTTAGAGCTCATTTACACTTGCAGTAAGGGGATAGTAAAAACATGCTGCTCATTACTTTTTGCTTTACCTTACTAAGTGTATGTCCAACCCCCAATTTTTTATTTATTTTTTCTGTTTTGAATACAAACATTTTAAAACCCTTATGGAGGGGGGGTGTGTTTTGTCCCAGAAATGCGTTGGCTTTATTCTGCTGTGAATAATTTTTATCTTTAAATTATCTTGGAATCTAGGACATTTGTTTGGTGCTCTCTTTGGATTATATTGTATCGTTTAATTGCTGTCTATTTCACTGTTGCACATTTTTCACACTTATGCCGCGTACACACGAACGGATTTTCCGTTGGGAAAAAAAATCGGATGTTTTTTCCAACGGAATTCTGCTCAAGCTTGGCTTGCATACACACGGTCAAACAAAAGTTCTCTGAACTTTCAACCGTCAAGAACGCGGTGATGTACAACACTACAACGAGCCAAGAAAATTAAGTTCAATGCTTCCGAGCATGCGTCGAATTGTTTCCAAGCATGCGTCGGAATTTTGCGCGTTGGAATTGCTACAGACGATCTGAATTTTTCAGTCGGAAAGATTGAGAACCAGCTCCCAATCTTTTTCTGGTAGAAATTCCGACAGAAAAAGTCTGATGGAGCATACACACGGTCGGAATTTCCACTGAAAAGCTCACAGCAGACTTTTTCTGTCGGAAATTCTGATTGTGTATACGCAGCATTACTGTCTGGTGAAACTGTTGTCAACATGACAGCAAATGAGGTAAAGTTTTCTTACAGGGTTCACATTCAGAAGCATTCTGCTGCTTCTAAATGCCAAATCAAAGTCCGCAGTGGGTCTTGGACAAGGCTGTATTGCTTAGCTGCATATGGCTATGCTCTTTTGCAGTGGTGCCTGGAGCATAAGATTTCTATACATTATTACAAATTCTTTATCAGGTAAAGTAATTCTGTTTGTACAGAGCAGAGTTGATGTTTAATAAAAGATACAATTAAACAAGGATACGTAATTGCCCGCAGCCCACATATACTATAGAGGCAGACATTTGGTATGTAGTATCAGTGAAAGCTATCTTATTCTAGAAATTATTTTTTTACTTTAATTCGATTTTTTTATTTTTTATTTTAAACAGTCACTTTTAAGGTCAGTTTGCAGTTATAAAACAGTTACACCATAAACCTTCATTCACAAAGACTGAAAGTGAAAAACAATCACTGACCAGCTCCTGTCTTGGTTTATGTGGGAGAAGTCTGGACAGCATATCCAAATACAAAACTCTTCTGTTTTGAAGATCATAGGGATACTGGCTAATAACAGACTGGAGAATCCAATGGTCTTCTTTATTCCATTTACAGTTCCTGGAAAAAAAATACAAATTGCCATTACTTTCTTGACTTTCTTTACTTCTCTATGCACTTTTAGATTATTCCTAAAAGCGACTCTGTTGCCAAGTTGAAAAGTATTTAAAAAAAAGCACCACCGAAACCATTCCTCCAGTCTGCATACTCTTTATCAGCTATAGCCTCTGGCAGAGTCTTTTCAACCAGAACTTCTGGGAGTGTCATATGCATGTGACCACCATATGCTGTGGTTGCATCTGATGACTCATACATTAAAGTTGATTTACTAAAATTGCAAAGCGCAAAATCTGGTGCAGCTATGCATAGAAACCAAACAGCTTCCATTTTTTTTTTTTTTGCCAAAGCTTAATTGAACAAGCTGAAGTTAGAAGCTGATTGGCTACCATGCACAGCTGCACCTGATTCTTCACATTTTTTCCCAGTATGTCATGTTCTGATATGAGTGCCGGTTCACACAGGGGCAACACAATTTCCAGCGCGACTTTGCGAGACGACTTCAGCACGACTTTGAGCGACTTACAACACGACTTCAAGTTGCCTCCACGACAGATGACCAGTGGCCAATCAAATAATAATCAGCTCTTCGGAGGGGTTTTCCTGAGAAAACAATTTTCTCTTCCTGTAAAGCTGCTTCAGTTAAGACAGTGATCCGACTTTGGAGGCAACATCCATTGAAATCAATAGGTACAAGTTGCCTAGAAGTTGCCTTGAAGTAGTACAGGAACCATTTCTGAAGTCGGAGCGTTAAGACGGCTCTCATTCACTTCAATGGAATTTCTCGACTTGTCGCGCAACTTGGGGCGACACAAGTCGAATCCCAAGTCGCTGTAGTGTGAACCGGCACTAAGGGGTGGCAGGAGCAACCGCTTGATATCCGTCACACCTGGAAGTGTGTTGTATTGGAAGAGTTCATGATTCTGCAAAACAGAGAAGTTAGAAGGAACAGGTGGCAAGGCAGTTGCTAAATCTGCTTTGTTTGCAGGTGGTGCATTTTTACAATTTTTAACACAACAGCTTCTTCTGTGGGCAATCAAGGCAGAAATGACCATATTGATGCTGGTTAATGCCTAACTAAAGCCCCATTTTATATGGTAGAGGAGTTAAACAACACTGGGACAGGCCTGGCACTGCTTAGGCCTCGTACACACGACCGAGTTCTCAGCAAAAACCAGCAAGAAACTTGCTGGGAGATATTTTTTTGCCGAGGAAACCGGTCGTGTGTACATTTTCGTCGAGGAAACTGTCGAGAAACTGGACGAGCCAAAAAGAGAGGAAGTTCTCTATTTCCTCGACGGGAATGAAGAAACTTGCCTTGTCGAGTTCCTCGACAGCCTAACAAGAAACTCGACGAGGAAAACTATGTGTTTCGCCCGTCGAGTTCCTCGGTCGTGTGTACGAGGCTTCAGAAGTGGCCTGGGGTGTGAACCATCAGAAAGAGACAATTTATGCTATGCCTAATAACATATTAATATATGGCATAAAGAGCCATGAGAAACTACTTAGCACTTTTGGGAACATTTATGTAATCAGGAAGGAAGCAGAGAAGGCTCTATGCATCAATCATAATTTAGAATACATGAAACGCCATTGGTTGGCAATTCTGTCACTGAATGCATTTTTATGAATATCCAGGCACTGATAATGTTCTCTATTCATAGTAAATTGACAAGCTGCATTCCCATGCATATTGATTTTATGCTCACTCACCCTCCCACCATTAATATGTTTAAAGTCCACTTCAATATAGAGAAAGAACTCATACATATAAAAAGATAAGTGAGTACAAACAGCTTGAAGATGTGCAAGAAAAACATATTGCAATTAAGTTTTCAACAACAAAACAGCATCTGCTGAAAGGAATCGTGATGTCAACTTATTACGAAGAGGTTAGGCATATTCCACTAGTTCTCATCCTCCTACACATCTTTGGTTGTGCAGCTTGGGAATTATTATACAGTCCAAGTCTTCGGAATATCTCTTATTTCTAAGCGACGCATTGGCAGAAAAGTAGGAAAGCTAATCTCCGTTTTATCTCTGTAGAAAAGATTTTGCTAACCTCTCCATTTTGCTGTACTAGGAAAATAACTTGTCTCCCCACATTACAGCCTAGTACACACAAACATTTTGGCATCAAGGCTTTACTTTTATCTACTAATGTGGCATTAAAGCTCCTACAGACTGGCATGGCTCCTAAACTGTTGGGATGAGAAAGAAGGAAAGCTTTGTGAATGTGAGCTTTGCTACTACAAAAAAACAGGTTCACTTTAATAATGCACCATACTCCTTTTGCTCCACTGTCTGTCCACCAAGAGTCACATAGTTAGTAAGGTTCTATACAGACAGAGGCCAATTAAACCTATGAGTGGAGAGACGAAACCCTGTTTTCCAAGTGATGGCTCTATTTCCGCATGTGTCGAGTGCTTGAGCGGCCGACCGTTAAGATGTTTGGGTAGAATGGAAGTTAGCCATATGCTCCCCATACCTGGGACAGAAGATGTCTGTTGTACAGACGAAACGCACGTAGAGCGAGGACAATGGCTTATAATGTTTTATACCTGCTGATGTTCTCTGATGTGGTGTTTTTTGCCTATGATAATCTTTTATATTTGTGAGAATATATGGTTTTAATACAATATGTGGTTTCCTCCATTTATCCCTATTCTGAGTAGTGTTCTTTGGATAACCAGTGGAGGACCCTGTAGGCTTTGAAGTCTGCGGTATCTCATTTGGTGACTCTTAATTAGATGGTTTCCGCACTGTAGATTTTTTTATAATTTAAAGATCATTATCACTAGGTAAAATAACTGGCATACTTGATTTTAAGGTGTTTGGGACTGTTGCACACGGACTCTCACCTATTTTCAAGATTTCATGTTTTTTGAAGCTCAATCTTTAATCTTCAATCACGCACAAGTTTCAACTATATGTTTTGTAAAGGACACTTTACCATGTATTTTGAAGTATATTGTGTATGAAGTATTTTATTATGAGGTATGATTATATATGACTAATTACTGATTTATTGAGATATTGGTTTTGCACACTTTTAGGATTAGTTACTTTTAAAACTTTTTTTTAAACTTCATTCTGGACACAATGAAGTGAAAGGGTTTCCCGTCTCTGACATATTTAACGATGTGCCTAACTTGGGCATTAACCTATCAGAATTGCTTTTGGAAAGCACACAGAACACCTTGAAGAAAACCCCTGTAGACAGATGGAGATATACAAGCCCTGTGTAGATGATGTCCTTGAAAAAAGCTGTATTAAACACAAAACCAAATATGTAATATATTGCAGCTTGCCAATCATTAATGTGGTCTGTCTCATCCCTGTAACGGCAAGAGAACTTTCCTGTTAAAAACAGACTAACGCTGGAACCTTTTCTGGCATCTCTGCGAAATAACCAAAATATAGAGGGGGCGAGAATAGGCGAAGAAGAACCCAAGGTAGCGGCATACGCCGATGATATCTTAATGTACATAACTAATCCAAAGGAGACCTTGCCAAATATAGTTAAGGAAATAAGAAAGTACGGAGAACTCTCGAACTTAAAAATAAGCCCTATAAAAACAGAAATTTTAAATATAGGGGTGGAGAGAAAAGAAGAACGTGTGCTGCAAAAACAATACCCATTTACGTGGGTGAGAAGGAGAGTTGACTTATTTGGGAGTTAAATTGACATCTACAGTAGATAACTAGTAGAATCAATAAACGTGAACAGGTGTTCAAACTGATAAAAACAGCGCTAATATGTGGATAATCATCCAAATAAATTAATAAAGTGGTGAAACCTGAATGGTACTGATGGTGTGGAGGGTGATCTATAGCTGGTATAAGTGCACCTGGCACCAGATACTGCACCAATAATGTGGATGAGTCCCAAACAATTAATGGGATGTGTGCTTACCACAAAACAAACCTTCAGATCAAACTGGTACTATAAGGGTTAACACTCGAGCAGGGTCATATGTGGAGACAAAAAAACAATAGCATAATCATGGTATAGTATTGTCTACACAACAGCCCCCTACGAGGGCGTGGCTACACAGCGCTACACAGGAAGTCTACGTGCGTTCCACTGCGTTCCACTGCCATCCAATCGTATCCAGGACACAGCTTACCATCGCATCCGCAGCACCAGCGCGGCCCCTGTGGACGGGAGGACGCCAGTGAGAGGCGGTGAACTCGTTTTTTATTGGTTTTTATCATTCACAATCACTGTACGGGCACACACTGGGGACTTGTCATCCAACCTGGCAAATGGGCTGTTGTGTAGACAATACTATACCATGATTATGCTATTGTTTTTTTGTCTCCACATATGACCCTGCTCGAGTGTTAACCCTTATAGTACCAGTTTGATCTGAAGGTTTGTTTTGTGGTAAGTACACATCCCATTAGTTGTTTGGGACTCATCCACATTATTGGTGCAGTATCTGGTGCCAGGTGCACTTATACCAGCTATAGATCACCCTCCACACCATCAGTACCATTCAGGTTTCACCACTTTATTTATTTATTTGGATGATTATCCACATATTAGCGCTGTTTTTATCAGTTTGAACACCTGTTCACGTTTATTGATTCTACTAGTTATATACTTGGAAAAGGTTTTTACCTTTTTAAAAAATAGCTGCTCACAAAGTTTATGCCATCTGACATCACCGGCATAACTTTTTCACAGCATACTTTGCTTTTACTATCCACATCTGTTTGTCTCCACCTCTAACACACTCGGGTTGAGTCACTTAGTCCTTTGGCGCCGGAAGTGCAACCTTAGGCCGTTTTCGTTTGCACCCTTCTATATATCTACAGTAGATACCCTGTACCTTGCTAATTATATCCCTCTGCTAAATGAGATAAAAACGGATCTAAAAAAGAATACATCAAGTTCACTTTCATGGCTAGGAAGGATACATTTTTTCAAGATGGCTATCCTCCCAAAAATAACATATAAATTCCAGATGTTACCTATAGATATTCCACAGAGGGTTTTTTTTAAGACTATTAAAACAATGTTGATAAAATATATATGAAAAAATAAAAAGTCGACAGTAAATTTTGCAACATTAACAAGAGGAAAAAAGCACGGAGGATTAGCAGCACCAGATACATATAAATAGGTATTATAAGGCCACGATTATTGCATGAATGGTAGAATGGGGAAATAAACACAAAGAGAAAGAGAAAAAATGGGTTCGAATGGAAAATATTATAAGTCAAACAGCACTTCACAAAAACATATGGATACCACGAAAGTATAGAGTATTGGATGTAGACACGCACAAATGAACAAAAAATGTTTTTAAACTATGGGATTTAATTTATAGACAGAATAAATGGATTTATAATTCACCTTTAATTTCAATTAAGGAAACTCATTTCTTTATACCTGGGAAAGGGACTCGGTTGGGAAATAAAATGGGGGCATCACAAATAAAGGACATCACAGAACAGGGAAAGATAAAAACACTTCTGGAGATAAAAGAAAAAAATAGGTGGGATATCAATGAATTGGAATACCTACAATTAAAATATCTGGTAAACTCAATACCCTCACCTATAAGAGATGAAAAGAAATTAACAGCACTAGAAAAATGATGTACTATACAAACCCCATTAAGGCATGTGATATCAAGAGTATATCGAATTCTGACAGAATCAGAGCTACAAGGAAAACCCTATTTTATAGAGAAATGGGAAAAAGAAATAAACAAGAAATTGGATGATCAACAAGTGGAAAGATTAATAGCATCCGTACATAACACCGCAACCGATATGAATACATTTAAAATGAACTATAAATGCATTTTAAGATGGCATAGGACACCAGAAGTGATTCACAAATTCAGTAAAGACAAAACTCCATTGTGTTGGAGAGAATGTGGGCAGATTGGAACAACTACACACATATGGTGGGACTGTCCAAAGATAAAGGAATACTGGCAGGAAATTCGGGAATATGTAAGTAATAACTGGAGAAAAGATATCTAACAGTATACAAGTTTGTGTGTTTCACAAATCAAAAGAATCAAATATAAGCTATAGGAAAACATTAATTCCACCATTGATAAATGCCGCAAAAGGACGGATACCAAAAAATTGGCTAAATACAAAAAAAGCCAGATATAGAAGAAAGGTTTGAAAGAGTGGAAAACTATAATAAAATGGAATATTTATGTAGTTGTGATGCGGGCCAACTCAATAAACATAATAAAAGATGGAAACAGTGGACAGATTTTAAATCATCGGAGGAATACCTAGGAAAAATAACAGAGGACAAGATGAAAGAAGAGATAAAGGGAGGAACAAACCATTACGGGACAGCGGTGGGAGGGGGGCGGGAAGGGTTTGTAATTAAATATATATATATAATAAAATAATGACGTAAAAGATAAATATATAAATTAGTATTTGGAAAACCACAAATGATGCGAAACCGAAGAAGAGACGATATTAATGAATGAATGAAATCATGAGCCTGAAGTGGTTATATACAAAAAAAAATGACTGGAACACCAGATGAAAATAGAAGAAAGAAAGTCTAATGCCCTGTACACACGACCGGTTTTCCTGACATGTCAAAGCCCGACGTTTTTCCCGATGTGATTCCTCTCAAGCCTGACTTGCATACACACGTTCAGTGTGAGTGACGTGTGGACGCCATCCCCTTCATTACTCCAACGAGTGGCTGTTGTTCCTGGATACGTCCGGCCGGCGTTACAGGCCAATTGCTGTTTTTTTTACCTACAAATGTGAGTTGTATATTCGTTTACTGCTGTTTTAAATAAATCACCCGGATTTTATGCCATGTGGAGCTCTGTCTTGTTGTTTTCTATATCCATTGCTGAGTACGGCTTGGTTCTAGTGCAAGTGGAGGATCTACTACTGCCTTAAAAATCTTTGGTTGAGAGATATGTTGATAGTGGTCCGGCAGGACCCTGATTTCTGGTAAGCAGCTGCATGATTGGTGGTGGATTCACGTCTGGTGCCTAGTTACAGCATTCCTGGAATTCTCACGGGTGTCTTCATTGCAATATGGACTTATCACCTATTTTATTTTATTTTTCCAATTTGGACTTTATGGACTTTACACAATAATAATAATTTTGTGGTTTATTTTTTAGCAAATACTGTTATCACGGTTTATTCATTACTTGTGTTATATTATTTGTGATATTGATTATTGGGCTCACACACATTATTGCTTAGTAGGGACAGGCCGCCACGGCCCCCTGACTCTGCTTTATAGCAATTACTGTAGTCACGATTGACACATCACAGTGTTATTTGATTACTGGGCTTATATACACACTAGTGCTCAGTAGGAACAGGCGGCCACGGCCCCCTGATTCCATGGTTGAATTTATACTTTCAGTATAGATTTAGTTGTTAGCACACATACTTGGTCACATGTTTATTTGATACAAGTGCACATTTGGGTTTAGCGCAATTATCCTTCTTTATTCATTACATTCAAATGAGCGAACCTTTGGGCTGCTTTTGCTGATCCTCATGTTAGTAAAAGTTTCCCGACCAATCAAAAAAATGGCAGTTTTCTCGTCGGGAAAAGCGGTCGTGTGTACGAGGTATAAGAGAGGAAACTATTACAGCCATCACATCTAAGAATTGGTAAGGTACAATATAATTAAAAGTTTACTTTTGGGTTTAAAACTCGGGAGCTGCAAATAACAAGTGTAAAAGTGTAAGTTCACCTTTACAGAAAAATCTGTAAGGTGAACTTACACAGGAGCCCCCGCCCCCCCCCCCCGGTCCCGCTGACTTGGACTGCGGAAATCTCCTATTCTAAGCTCCGGTATACCTGGGTAAGGAGTCCGGGTTTAGAAATCCCCTTGGCATTCAAGCGTCTTCTGCATAGCTGACAGGGCGGGCTATGCGGCTGCTGATTGGCCCATGTGTGATGGCGCTGACCAATTAGAATGCTCTAAAACGTCCCTTCTGACAAGGTACATTTTGGACATTCAGCTCAGGGGATTTCCAAGCCCTGGACTCCTGACGCAGATATACCGGGGCTTAGAATGGGGGATTGACGCAGTCCAGGTCAGCAGGACCGAGGGGGGCAAGAAGGGGGTCCTGTGTAAGTTCACCTTACAGATTTAAGGTGGAATTACCCTTTAAGCATATAGAGACTATGTTACCTAACATTGTCCCTATTTTGCAAAATAAATGAAAAAGATTTAGAGACAAATTATGAGACATCATATAAAACCAAGAAAACAGTCAAAATCAGCACTGGTTTCAGTTACATGAGCATTAGGCTACCACAACCCCTAGGACTGCTCTACGGTTGTACAGCTTCTTTAATTTTATATAAACAGCATTTCTTTATTGGGAGGTAAATTGAAATGTTACTACTTTTATTTTATTTTTTCTTCACCCCATTATGGAAAGACTATGCTATTTGTATTTCTTGGCATTTCACGTCTTTTCATTACCACATTATTGTCACTGCGAAATCCAATTTCCTAATGTATTCTCACAAATAAGCAATGCTGGGACTAAAGTACATTAATCCAAAACAAAACAGTACTTTATATTATGTGCTTTTTACTGTTTGTGAACTTGTGATATGAAGAGAATATGAAGAATTTGGGTTAATAAGGTCCCAGCTCTGCCTTTATGAGTATACATTGCTGCTGGCTCTGCATCCAAGCAAACCTTGCTGACCTCTACATAGATTTGATTCTTAATACAAGCTTATGCTTATGTATGTATTTTCACCTGTTCTTACTTTTTACTTTTTTTCCTAGCGGTAATCCATAAACAAGGAAATTTACACTTGAAGCATTCACAACAATGCATCTTTTTTTGCGCGGTTTTAAAGGTTGTGCTCTATTTTTGTCAGGTTGTTTACTCTATTTTATGCTCTCAGCTTGCTATTTACTAGTGTTAAGCAGAATATGCCATATTCGATTTCGCGATATATCTCGAATATATATTCGAATATTCGAGATATATTCGCTAAATTCGAATATTCGTGATATTTTATCGAAATTAAATGATTGCGATTTTTCGCTATTGCGAATGCGAAAATAATTGCGATTTTTTGATAACTGCGGTAGGAGCACTCTGATTGGCTCAGAATATTCGTGATATTTTATCGAAATATCGCAACATGCGAATGCGATATTTATTGCGCAATTTCGAGAAATGCTGGAGGAGCGCTCTGATTGGCTCAGAATATTCGTGATATTTTATCGAAATATCGCAACATGCGAATGCGATATTTATTGCGCAATTTCGACAAATGCTGTAGGAGCACTCTGATTGGCTCAGAATATTCGTGATATTTTACAATACAAAATAATTGCGAATATTCGGCAAATGCAGAAGGAGCACTCTGATTGGCTCAGAATATTCTTGATATTTTACAATACAAAATAATTGCGAATATTCTGCAAATGCTGAAGGAGCACTCTGATTGGCTCAGAATATTCTTGATATTTTACAATACAAAATAATTGCGAATATTCGGCAAATGCTGAAGGAGCACTCTGATTGGCTCAGAATATTCGTGATATTTTACAATACAAAATAAAAAGTGTTTTGCATTGGTGGTGATTCTTTACTCTATCCATCTGTCACAGCCGTTTGTCAATCAAACACCTTGAAGATTGAACACGTTCATGCTGCATGCTTTGGACTTTTTTTCACTTCACATATCAAAGACATTTTTATGAAAGATTATTTTTCTATTATTGGGACTATATTTCTTTATATATTTGTTTCACTGTGTATTTCACAAGTTATTTGCGCTTGCTTATTTTATAATTTGCCCACATGTCTTGTCACTAGACATATTTTTTATTCTTGTAGAGCGACTCCATTTTCTGTCTTGTATTAATTTATGTTGTATAACATTTTTGAGTTGCTGCTGTATTCTCCCCTTTTTTAAGGTATGCGCAATTTTTTCCTTCTTACAAAAAATAATAATATCAAACATACAAATATTCATAACATACACATACACAAAGCCCCCCCCCTTTTGCATCAGAGACAATCAGAGTTCTCCTACCACAGTTATCGAAAATTCGCAATCATTTTCGCATTCGCAATAGCGAAAAATCGCAATTTTTTTTTTTTTCAATTTGGCAACATAAAAGGATCGCCTCAGCTTAGCTACTCGGCCCAGGGTCTCTAATCATACCAGCAATGCTTTTAGACGTCGATAGGATGTGATCTGTTTTAAAAATCAAATTGAAAAAATGCGAATATTCGGAATTGCGAATATTCACCGCGAAATTCGAAATATAGCGCGATTTCTCGAATATGCTATATTCGAGTCGAATATTCGCAATGCGAATATTCGTGAGCAACACTACTATTTACCAATGTACACAAGCAATTTATGAAACTCCAACAATTTCAAATAAAAAATATTATTGGCTTCCAACAATTTTTGGCACACATGTGATGCACACTTGTGCCAAAAAAAATAAGCAACATAGTAGGGTTGATTTACTAAAACTGGAATGTGCAAAATCTGGTGCAGCTCTGCATAGTAACCAATCAGCTTCCAGGTTTTATTGTCAAAGCTTAATTGAACAAGCTGCAGTTAGAAGCCGATTAGCTACCATGCAGAGCTGCACCAGATTATGCACTCTCCAGTTTTAGTAAATCAACCCCAGTGCATCAGTTGAAAAGGATTTGCGACATGTGTTCCAAAAATTAACAAATCGCTAATTTTCATTTGTTGCAGGAATGTCGCAGTATTGCACCCTATAATCTAGTGTCTGAACCACAATATGGTACAGATAGTAACTGCAGATCTCTGCCTGGTGTGACCGGGTGTACATATCTGGCTGACTCCCTCTGATAAGGGTCTATACAGACCCTTACCAGAGGGAGACTGTGAGTCAAGAGAAGTTGTCTTTTTCCTCCCTCTGCCTAGCTAAGTAGAGGGGAGAAGGCAGCTAGCAGGTTCACCCAGAGGGATCGAGTAAGCATGGGCAGTTAGCTAGTCTGCCACTAAATGGCACTGTCTTGGAATAGTGTGTGGCGACAGAGAATATTGTAATCAGATGCTAGGTCCCTTTTAGTTAGAGCCCTCCGTTAGTGATGTCATGGGTGAGTCAGTGTCCATATATAAGCCAGATTGGGGGGAACCTTAGTACAGTGAGGGCATGGGCGCCAGATACACCCTTTGTGCGGATGTAGTTACCTAGTGTAGGGACCCTGGATGTGGCTGAAGAACAGGATGAGATAGTTCTAGAAGTGCCAGTTGTAGTCATCCCGTCTCTTATGGTGGTGGAGGCTAGAGTGGGTTACAAAAGAATTTTCAGGCCAGGCCAAGTGTTCTCTGAAGTGAGCCTAACCTCTTGGAGGTCCTGGCAGAAGTTTACTGGAGGTAGAGGTGCAGCAGCATTGTTCTGTCCCTGGAACAACAAGCAGGGAGTCGTGAACTGGACATAGTAAGTACTAATAACCATGGGAAGGAGAGAGACTGTAAAAGGGAAGATCACTGAAGGGTGAAGTGGTGTATTCTGCTTTCACATGTGACTGCTGTGGTTCGTCCACTATATGTGATGGACAAAGTACTGTCAAGTGACCCTGGATAGTATGTCTATGTGATGTGACTGTGATTGTCTTCTTTTGTGTGGACATTCCTTTCTTCAAAATATTAACAACAGGGCTTTTTTTCTCAGAAAATAGGTGCAGGAACTCAACCATAACAAATTTCACTTACAGAAGGGTCCTAAAGGTGCATTAAATACCATTACGTACAAAGTGCTGAGTTGGGGGGGGGGGGTGGTAGTGTGTTACACACAGAGTGCAGAGTTTAGTGGTGTTCTGCGTGCAGAGGTCAGGGGTGTGCTACATACATTGTGCAGCGTTAGGGGGTGCTCTGCATACAGAGTGCAGAGTTCAGGGGTGCACTTTGCCTCCTTCCACAGCTGCTTAACTCTGCATCCCCAATCCACATCTCACTTTCACCCCCCTTCCGCTCTGGCCTCTGCATGCAACCCCCCTTCCACTGCCCCTATCTTCTCCTTTTCTTCTTTAGAAGCTCCACCATCTTCCACATATCTTACTTTTGTTGCTCCCGAAGGGTGATATAAGAAACTGCAAAACATGTTGAGCTCTTCTCAATATAAACTAGATGATGTTGACATTCTATCTACAATGACAGAATATCTTTTAGGCACTTTATAGTTGTTATGACTAAAGAAGTTTATTTTATGAATATGTAAATTATGTATATGTTTTTTGTAATAAAACCTTCTTTATACTTTTCTAATTTTGACTGGTAATCAGTTTATATATGAGACCATCAAAGTCCAAACCCCAGCCTCCCCCCAAATACATATTTCAAATTTTGATGGGACGAAGGTACCGTGTGTAAAAATGTATATTCAGCATCTCTCCATTACTTGTGTTGCTGTATTAAAGTGGAGGTTCACCCGGAAATAACGTTTTTTAACCTTAGATTCCTGCTCATTTTGTCTAGGGCAATCGGCTAGTTGTTTTAAAATCAAATCTGTACTTACCGTTGTAGAGAGAGATCTTCTCCGCGGCTTCTGGGTATGGGCTGCGGGACTGGGCGTTCCTATTTTGATTGACAGACTTCCGACAGGCTTCCGACAGTCGCATCCATCGCGTCGCGATTTTCCGAAAGTAGCCGAACGTCGGTGCGCAGGCGCCGTATAGAGCCGCACCGACGTTCGGCTTCTTTCGGCTACTCGTGACGCGATGGATACGACCGTCGGAAGCCTGTCAATCAAAATAGGAACGCCCAGTCCTGAAGACCATACCCGGAAGCAGCGGAGAAGATCGCCCTCTACAACGGTAAGTACAGCTTCGATTTTAAAACAACTAGCCGATTCACCTAGACAAAATGAGTATCAATCTAAGGGTAAACAATTATTTATGGGTGAACTCCCGCTTTAAGCTAAAACACCCAGCCAGCTCTAGTACCTCCCCACACACTATAGGTGGCTCTGCCTCTATCACTTGCAGGGAGATCATCCAGTAGGGGTTTTGGAAGCTACACTGCACCCTGGGCACCTTCTTATCCCTTGTCCCCATCCTGCACTCTGTGGTAGCGGCTCAGGAGATCAGATTTGTGGGAGCTGTTGGGAGATAAGCTGTCACTGATAAACACAGAAGCCTGACTTCTGTGTATACAAGTTATAGTGGTAAGAAGGGAGCAGAAGGCCCGAGCCAGAGGTGGTGGAACCGAGTTCCACCAAGTTCCAGCTGAAAAAAAGCCCCGATAAACAATAATATAAGTTAAGATTTGGGCACAGGATGGTGGAGGATTAGGGCTTCAAGCAGGTGCGGTGTTTTAGCAAGAAAAAGCAGGCAGGTACATTTTGCTGGATTTTCCTGCTTTGACTGGTTTCAGGCAGTAATTTTGAAACAATGAAGGTATTGGTTATCTTTCTTAGTTCTGGCACTGTGGTCGGACAGCATGAAACTTCAGTCACTATGTATATTTTACTTTTGTTGGCTGAACTTGATGGTTATTTGTCTTTTATTTGTCTACCCAACTTACTGTGCAAGTATGTATGACCATCATTGCGCAACAAAGAAAAAAAATACTCTACAACAATCACACATTAAGCCAAAACATTAAAGCGACAGGCTTTGATGTTAGGGTAACTGGCCTTTTGTAAGGAACGATTCCGGTAACAGATGAGCTGATGTGAATGAGTCTTTATGCAGAGCTGTGTTTCATGTTTGCAGCAGAAAATGCAGTAGTGAAACAGGCCACAGAACTGCTCTAACCCCTAACAGCCCCGGAGCAACGTGAAATTGTAAAGGAGTCAGATTCTGCACTGACATCCATTGTTTCACTTTGCAGGTTCATACATCTGCTTCTGTCAGGAACACTCCATCCTCCTACACACCAGAAGAAATTGGCGCAGTATGACTTCCAGGGCTGTCTCCACACAAAGACATCTAATTACTTTGCCAAGCCAAAGACTTTTAACAGGGGATTTCCACACAAGGAAAGAAAGAAATTAGTTTTTTTTTCTCTAGAACTTCACTTTGAGGAAAGTATTCTATCAGATGTAAAAGAAAAAAAAAACTGTCTGGCAGGCATGAGGAATGGAGTACAGATTCAACTTCAACACTGTCCAAGGTGTGGTATTTAATAACTATCACTTAGGCTGCTTTCACATTGGGCAGTGGCGGTGCGGTGACGGTATAGCCGCGCTATTTGTAGCGCCGCTATACCGTCGTATTTACCGCGATATTCGGGCACTAGCGGTGCGGTCTTAACCCCCGCTAGCGGCCGAAAAAGCGTTAATACCGCCCGCAATGCGCCTCTGCAGAGGCGCATTGCGGACGGTATTACCGCGGTTTCCCATTGATTTCAATGGAAAGGCGCGGTATAGGAGCGGTAAACACCCCGCTCCTATACCGCTCCAAAGATGCGGCTAGCAGGACTTTTGGAGCGGTCCTGCTACCGCACCGCTTCAGTGTGAAAGCCTTCGGGCTTTCACATTGAAGCCTGCAGGGCACGATTTTTTCTTGCGGTATAGCAGCGATATTTTTAGCGCTGTACCGCATGAAAAACGCCTCAATGTGAAAGGGGCCTTACTGAGACAAAAACTGGGGCCAGAAGAGTCCATATTACTGCAATGTGATCTGAAAATGAAGGGAAGTCAAGGCTGCAATGTTTTAGAATGTCATAAGGGGTTATCAGAGTACTTTTCTATTGGTGTATTTTTTTAAAATATAAATCTGATTGTTAATTTACTATCACACATGCTTTGATGGAGGGTTCCTGCACGGCCCAAAAAATTATCTGTGTGAGTATGATGCAATAAACCAACCTTCTCAAACTTCACACTGGTAAAGACATGACATGGTGACAACATGTGTTTTAGAATGCAAAAGTGAGCCAGGGTGCCACATAAAAATCAACCAAATTTACTGAAGTTCCATATGAGTCCAGACCATGGTCTGGTCTCACACGGAACTTCAGTAATTGTGTGTATATGGCGCACTGGCACTCTTTTGTATTGGACGACACCACAGCTAGCGAGCACATATCACATCACTGGCAGTTACGAGAGTGTCATATGAGCTGGTATCTTGAGGTTTTTAGAATGGCATTGTTCTCTGTATTGGGTTTAAAGTTGAAGAGAGTGATAAGCCAAATGTACCTGAGTTTTCTGTGGTGCCTTTTATTCATATAGAATTTATTTAAAGCATACTTTTTTCTGCATGTGTTTCATGTTTGTATGGTCTAAATCCTATTAGCAGATCCTTTTCATTTTTTTTTTTTAGCACATACAGTCAGAAAGCCATTTATAGCTAAAGACTTCATCTATTAGGCTGCATTCACACCTCCGCGACAAGATACGCCGCGAACGCGGCGTATTTTGCCGCGAGTGTGTAACTTTTTTTTTAACAAAGCCTTCCCATTGCTTTGTATGGCCGAACGCCAATACCGCCTGAAAAAAAGGGTCCGGGACTTTTTTTCAGGCGGCAGGCGTACGGCGTCTATGAGATGTGAACCATCTCATAGACAGCAATGGGAATTCTCCCCTCCAGCGGCACGAGCGTCCGGCGTCCGGCGTTTTGTCGCGGAGGTGTGAATGGGGCCTTAAAGTAATACTAAAGCTTTGAATTAAAAAAAATTAAATAACAAACATATCAAACTTGCCTCCACTGTGCAGTTCGTTTTGCACAGAGTGGCCCCAAACACCATCTTCTGGGATCCCTCAGTGGCTCTCTCGACTCCTCCCCGCGTCAGATAACCCCCTATGGGAAGCTCTCTACCAAGGGGGTTACCTTGCGGGTGCGCTCCCATGTCCAGCATTTGGTGTCTATAACCGCCGAATGTAGGACTCGGACCCGCCCCCCGGCACCCGCGTCATTGGATTGGATTGACAGCAGCTGGAGCCAATGGCTGCGCTGCTATCAATCTATCCAATCTATCCAATCAACCCTGGGCAGAAAGACTGCGCATCTTCAGTGTGGGACATTACAGGGCTCAGGTAAAAAAAACAAAGGGGGGGGCTGGTAACTGACAGAACTTTTTTCACCTTAAGGCCTCGTACACACGACCGAGGAACTCGGCGGGCGAAACACATCGTTTTGCTTGTCGAGTTCCTTGTTAGGCCGTCGTGGATCTCGACGTGACAATTTTCTCCATTCCCGACGAGGAAAAAGAGAACATGTTCTCTTTTTGGCTCGACGAGTTCCTCAACAGTTTCCTCGTCGAAAAATGTACACACGACCGGTTTCCTCGGAAAAAAAAAAAAACAGGAAAATTCTTGCTGGTTTTTGCCGAGAAACTCGGTCGTGTGTACGAGGCTTTATGCATTAAAGTGAAAAAATAGGAGGGTTTATAACCCCTTTAAGACAACATCTACTATTTGTGCATGGCCACCAACTGCTGCAGTGGGCATTCCATATACATAGTTAAGTGGCCACCAGATTTTATGGAACTGTTGGTACTCAAATGCATTGTAAAGACCATGTTTAATGTTAAAAGGGCATATGGGATAGAATAAAAAGGTAGTACACTTCCCAATAAAGTAGATTTATAAGAAAGGAAATTGTCCTGGACTGCCGCACTCTGTATAAGACGTTCTTTATTGAAGATAAAATCCAAATCACAGCATACAGTCAAACTTGAAATGAAGACAGGGACAAGGCTAACGCGTTTCACATCGTGAGATGCTTACTCATAGATTTATACCGATTCCTTTACTAAAACATTGTGAAATTATAAATGGACTGAAAACATGAGGAAAATATTTATACAGTGATCAAACTTTGGTCTACTAAGTATATATAAGCCAATCTGCCCGCTCGTTACCATCACCGTTTTTTTTTAGGCATTATAAAAAGACTCATTAGTGAGTATTTGGCTGGTGGGTGGAACAACAGCACTCAGCTGTTTGGGATTCTATATGTTCTTTAGTTAGCTTAGCTCTTAATGAGAGCGAAAATCACAGGCAGCAGGACAAGTAAGTATTACGTTTTTTACAGGGTGATCTTTTTATTAATGTGTATGTGGTGAAGAGAGAGTGGCTTTAAATTATTTTTCTACCTAATCTGAAGATTTATCCGATTCCCATTCCAAGCCATTTGTCACAAGTGGGCGAGGGTGGCCAGGGTCAGGTTCGTCACATTTATTGTTAAAAAAAAATCTGTTGATCTTACAGAGCAAGAAGTCTTGTTAGCTGATAACAGTTAGCACAGGCAGGCATTGTTCTCTAAGCGTTAGGCCTTGTACAAATTATTAAGCCTGGTACACACTATTAGGTTTTTTTCATTCATCCCAGTGGGCATCAGCCGTTTCAATAGAAACAGTGGGCCAGATTCAGAAAGAGATACGACGGCGTATCTCCAGATACGCCGTCGTATCTCTGAGTTCCGACGGTCGTATCTATGCGCCTGATTCATAGAATCAGGTTACGCATAGATATCCCTAAGATCCGACAGGTGTAAGTGACTTACACCGTCGGATCTTAGGCTGCAATCTCAAGTCTCAAGCAATAACATCCTTGCGAAGTCATTTAGAGCAATGCACACTGGGAGATTTTACGGACGGCATACGCTACACCGCTCTAACTAAGGGCGCAAGTTCTTTCTGAATAAAGAACTCACGCCCAAAGTTAGAGCGGCGTAACGTATCTCAGATACGTTGCGCCGGGCGGACAGATACGCCTATGTATCTGAATCCAGCCCAGTTAGTTTTAACCCAGCGGGTTGAATGGAAAAAAAACTGTCAACTTCAGTCAGAGCCGCTGTACTAACTGTGCAAAGTTAGTACATCCATCTCCCCTGCTGAGCTGTTGTGTTCTAACGGGACAGGCCCCTCACCAGAACAATCCAATCAGCGCTCTCCGTCATTGGTGGAGAGCACTGATAAGAAGTTGGTCGGCTGCTGGTTTTCCAGCAAGCTCGTCCGACAGAAGCCAGCTTCTCTCAGACAGAGTGGCATACACAAAGACCACATTTTTTTGAACCGGCTGATGTCTTCCAACATTCGGCCTGTGTGTACGGAGTTTTTATTTCCCGTTCAACCCAGCAGGCTGAACGAAAAAAAATGAAACAGCTCGAGAGGAACTACTGTACTACCTTTGCAAGGTTAGTACAGCGATTTCCCCTGCTGAGCTATTGTGCTCTGAAAAGGGAACGGCCCCTGCCAGAACACGCCGATCGGCAAACTTTTTTCAGTCTCCTTTTTTGACATGCTGATCGGCAGACCTTTTTTTGGTCACGCCCCTTTAGGTCAGCTTCTGTCAGAAATGGCTGCCATACAGTATCTCAAAAAAGTGAGTACACCCTCACATTTTTGTAAATATTTTATTATATCTTTTTGTGTGGCAACACTGTAATTTCGCCTCTGTGCTTGATAGGCTAAAGTGACTGAAATAGAAGATGTTTCCCAGTCCTGTGGGCCACAGGAGCAACATCTTATTCCCATGCAAATAACAGAGAGTCTCTCAAAGATTTAATCAGCAACAGTTTATAAACCTTAGAATTTTAGTAAACTGAACCACTGGAACTTTGAATGGTGTCAGAGGCCTGACAGGGTTTCACCCCGCTGGCAGAAGTAAAAGGAGGGTTTGATCTGTGTGGACAGAAGCCAATGTAGACTTTACATGAAGGAAAACAATAATGGTCTAACAGAAGCTCTAAGAAACATTTCTGGAGTTTAGCCTAAAGCCAAGATGTCACCATTAGAAGGAAGATTGGACCTCTGAAGAGAAGGCCCTTGCCCTGAATAGGTATGAAAGAACCAAGATTTGTGGAGAGTTGTGTCCTACCCATATACGTATCCCCAGTAATGGAGGGAGCAATAAAAACAGGTTATCAGATTTGAGTGGTGTGACCTAGCCACAGGATAGAGCAGACATCTAGCAGCACATTCCAAACGAACCCATAATATGGTACTAAAATACAGAAACAAATTCATTACTTATACAAGTACCATAGCCTTATGATAAAGTCAAATTTTTGGCAGACCAGTTCAACCCATCAATTTGGGTCTAGACCCATTTTAATTGTAAATGGGAATGCCTTTTTTCACAAATGACATGAGGAATGTTTTCCTGAGTGATTAAAATATATATATTTGTTTTAATAACAAGTTTATCTTACCTGCTCTGTGCAATGGAATTACACAGAGCAGCCCCGAACCTCCTCTGCAGAAGCCCCCCACCTGCGCTCTTGGCTCCTCCCCTTTGGACAGTGCCCCCATTGGAAGCCGCTTTCTAAGGGGGCACTTGTCGAGCCGAGCCTTGCTGTCTGCGCCTATTGACACAGACAGTGGGGCTCGGAGCGCCGGAAGGGACACTGAAAAAAGGATAAGGGCTGCTCTGTGCAAAACCTTTGCACAGAGCAGGTAAGTATGACATGTTTTTTTTAAAAAAAACTTTAATATGACTTTAAAGGAGTTGTAAAGGAAAAAAAATGTTTTGCTTAAATGACTGTTTACATGGTATAGAGGCATAACAGTTAACGGATTCCTTTTAAAAATTATTAAAAATAGATAAAAATCAATCATATAATGTACCTGCAGTTTCTAGTTTCGTTTTTGGATGTTGTTTCCTGCTTCTGTGATGTACAGAGCCACAGAGCCAATACAGGGCAGTGATGGTTTGGAAAACGAAACTGATTGGTACCTGACGTCACTAATGGAGCTATGGAGGAGGTGGAATCCTTGTCAGTGGAGCTCCATAGGGAGGGAAATAATTGGAAAGTAATTATGGCCGTATGCTACAGGCCCCCTAACCTGAGGGAGAAGGGGGAGTTGGACCTCCTATCACAAATTGGAATGGCGACAAGGCTGGGAAATGTTGTTCTAATGGGGAATTTTAATTATCCAGATATAGACTGGGCAGAAGGAACCGCACATTCATCTAAGGCTCTCCATTTCCTAAATGTCTTGCAGGAAAATTTCATGGGCCAGTTGGTGAATGCACCAACGCAGTACTAGGCCCACTGATTTAAAAAAATACAGACCTGATCGCAGATGTGGAAATACAGGGTAACTTAGGAACCAGCGACCACAGGTCAATTAGATTCAGTATAAATGACAGAAATAAGAAACACAAGAGTAATACAAGCACACTGAACTTCAAAAGAGCCAACTTCCCTAAACTGCACTCTTTGTTACTAGATATTAAATGGGATAAAATCCTAGGGAGGAAAAATGTGAGCGCTTTAAGAGCATACTAAATAAAGGTATTGACCAGGGCATTCCAACAAGAAATACTTTTAAAAGAGCTAAAATGAATCCTGGATGGCTAAACTCTATCGTAAAAATGCATATGAAAGTAAAAGAAAAGGCTTCGAAAAATACAAGGCTGAGAGGTCATTGTCGGCATTTCAACAATACAAAGAATGCAATAACAAATGTAAGCGCGCAATCAGGTCAGCCAAAATAGACCACGAAAGGCACAAAGCAGTGGAGAGAAAAAAAATTAAATTCTTTAAACATACAAACAGTAAGAAAGTGAGGACAGAACATATTGGCCCTATAAAAGGAGGAATTTGGGTTACAAAAAGCAAAGAGAAGACAAAGGTTTTAAATGCATTCTTCTTCTCCATTTTCACAAAAGAAATGGGGGATATAGTAACAAAAAATGTAATGTTAAAGAGGAAGTAAACCCTCTGGAAGACAAAGGCATAATGAGCTAGTATGCATTGCATACTAGCTCATTATGAATTACTTACCCGAGATCAAAGCCCCCGCAGCGGTCCTCGTTCTCCTCCTCCATCACCCACATCTTCCCCGGAGTGACTTCCGGGTATCGCGCCTCTGACGCTGTAACTGGACAGAGCCGCGATGATGTCACTTCCGTGCATGCTCGCGGGAACCGCCAGTCACGGCACGAATGCCGTTGGAAACGGCACGCTCAGTGCGCCTGCGCCGTAGACATCGGTGCCTGGATTTTCTGCAAATATCTCCTAAACCTTTTAGGTTTGGGAGATATTTCTTGCACCTACAGGTAAGCCTTAGTCTAGGTTAAAGTCCTTAAGAATTTTTATGGACAATTTACTGACAGGAATGGTACCAATATTTAAAAAAAGGCCAAGATATATCCCTGGAAACTATAGACCAGTCAGCCTAACATCAATAGTATGTAAGCTAATGAAGGGGATGATAAAGGACTTTATCTAAGATTTTAGAGATTATCGGCATAGATTCACGAAGGAAGGCTTGTGGATGTGATGTATTTGGATTTTGCAAAGGCATTTAATACAGTTCCCCACAAACCTTTACCTTACAAACCAAGGTCTGTCGGTAAGGACCGTAGGGTAACTGGATTGAAAAATGGCTACAGGGGCAGGTCCAAAGGGTGGTGATAAATAGCGAGTACTCAGAATGGTCCAGAGTGGTAAGTGGGGAAGGACCTGTCCTGGAACCTATTCTGTTTAATTTATTCATAAATGATATAGAGGATGGGATAAACAGATCCATCACAATATTTGCAGATTATACAAAGTTAAGCAGGCAATAACTTCTGTGCAAGATGTGGAAACCTCACAAGCAGGGCCGAAACTGGGGGGGCAGGGGGAACACATGTCCCGGGCGCCGCATTGGAAGGGGTGCCGGGCTGCCTGTCAGCCCAGCGCTGGGAGCTAGGAGGAGAGAGCAGTGAGGGCTGGGTTTTCTCTCCCCCTCCTACTCCCCACCAAAGCAGCGCTCCTGTAAGTGCAGAACAAGGAAATGCAAGCAACGAATACTGAAGAACTTAGCTGAGAATTTCTTCTTCCCAGCCCATGCAGGGACAAGTGGGGAGTTGTACTAATGCCACCCCTGAAGCTATCAGTCTGTCTGTCGGCTGCTCACAACTTGTATCACAGAGCTGAAGGAGCCCAGCACTTTCTGGGCTCTATAGAACAGATCTGATAGGTGGGTGGGTGGGCAGCCCGCACCCAGACGAATGATATACTGCTGAAGCAGTCAGCGTACAGGTACAGTGCACTGATATTCTACTGTACTCAGTTGAGAAACTGATTGCTATTGCTCAGTGCATCTAGGTTTGTAATACTTCTTATAAAGGCTCTATGTGCAATTTGATTGGTTATTATGGAGGCAGCAGACCTATTCAAGTGAATGGGCAGAACTGCAACTACCCTGCCAGTGAATGCACTGCATATGGTTGCAGCATGGTAGTGTGCCATTTAGGGGCTTAAACAGGCATTAGGGAAGTGACAAATGAACCCTCCACTGCCTGTCAAACACATCTGAAAAGTGATCCAAGTGTGGATCGCTTTTCAGAGAAGCAGCATGCCTTGCCATAAGCTTTGAGCCCTTACTGCTGAGTTTATTGTACTGGACAATACTTAAAACATACACTAGTATCTTTTAGTGATAACAATGTCCTTTAAAGCGGGAGTTCACCCAATTAAGTATTTTTTTCTATTTTCCCCTTAGATGGATGCTCGTTTTGTCTAGGGGAATCGGCTAGTTGTTTTAAAATATGAGCCGTACTTACCGTTTTCGAGATGCATCTTCTCCGTCGCTTCCGGGTATGGGTCTTTGGGAGCGGGCGTTCTTTCTTGATTGACAGTCTTCCGAGAGGCTTCCGACGGTCGCATTCATCGCGTCACTAGTAGCCGAAAGAAGCCGAACGTCGGTGCGGCTCTATACTGCGCCTGCGCACCGACATTCGGCTTCTTTCGGAAAATCGTGACGCGATGGATGCGACCGTCGGAAGCCTCTCGGAAGACTGTCAATCAAAATAGGAACGCCCAGTCCCGCAGCCCATACCCGGAAGCGGCGGAGAAGATGCATCTCGTAAACGGTAAGTACGGATCATATTTTAAAACAACTAGCCGATTCCCCTAGACAAAACGAGCATCCATCTAGGGGGAAATAGTGTCATGTGCGGGTGAACCTCCGTTTTAAGGCTGTGTACAGACGAGCATACATGTACGATTAAACCGGTCTGCCGGACCGTTTTCACCGTACATGTCTGCCCGGGGATTTCTGTATGGTGGCTGTACTCACCATCATACAGAAATCCGCGCATAAACAATACGCGGGGCGTGTCCGCGCCGTTGCCGCGATGATGACGCGGCGACGTGGGCAGCCCTGCCAGTTCAATGCTTCCACGCATGCGTCAAAGTCATTCGACGCATGCGAGGGATGGCAGGCGCTCGGACATGTACGGTAGGTCTGTACAGACGACCGAACATGTCCGAGCGGGCAGGATTTCAGCGGGCTGTTTTAAAACAAGTCCAGAAATATTTGTCCGCTGGGAAAAGGCCCGGCGGGCAAATGTATGCTGGAATCCTGTCCGCTCGGGCCTACACACGACCGAACATGTCTGCTGAAACTGGTCCGCGGACCAGTTTCAGCAGACATGTTCGGTCGTGTGTACGGCCCATTACACATAAAATCTCTATACAGTAAATTAAAATTATTGACATACTGCAGTGTGATGTGTTGCTTCCAAAAGGCAAATCATCCTAAAGGCTCCACCACCCTTCTGAAAAGTGCTACTCACTTGGATCGCTTTTCAGAGGTACTTGACAGATGGTGAGGAGGTGATATTTCACCTTCTTAACACCTTATTCAACTCTGTAATTGCATATGGTAGCGGTGTGGTTCTGGCAAAGCTCCATAAAACTGCATTTGTCCTACACACAGTAGTGCGAAAGACATTTCATCTTCATTATCCCCTACTCTTGCTACCTTCAGGCGATCCCTGAAAACTCACCTCTTCATGGAAGCCTATCACGTCTCCAACTAATCTTTTACCACTTCCATCAGCTCATTCCCCACAGTTACAACCTTTTGTACCACCTGCCCCACCCTATTAGATTGTAAGCTCTTCTGAGCTCCTCAGGGCCCTCTTAATCCTCTTGTATTTTATTGTATTGTCTCCCTTTTATATTGTAAAGCGCTGCGTAAACTGTTGGCGCTATATAAATCCTGTATAATAATAATATATATATATATTATATATATATATATATATATATATATATATATATATATATATATATATATATATATATATATATATATACACAGCCTGTCATTCCTACCAAATGCCAGAATAGCAACATAGCACCCCTATTGGACCACTGATAAGAACAGATACTACACTTGATCTTAGCCAAAACACTAAAGCCTTGTACACAAGATCGGATATCTGATGGAATCTAATCCGATAGATTTTTCCGTCGGATATCCGATGAAGCTGACTTTCATCAGTCTTGCCTACACACCATCAGTCAAAAATCCGACCGTGCCAAAACACGGTGACGTAAAACACTACGACTTGCTGAGAAAAATGAAGTTCAATGCTTCTGAGCATGCGTTGACTTGATTCTGAGCATGCATGGATTTTTGACCGATGGACTTCCACACAGACGATCGTTTTTTTCTATCGTTTTTGTTATCCATAGGAAAAATTTAAAACGTGTTCTATTTTTTCTCACCGATGGAAAACAAACCGATGGGGCCCACACACGATCATTTTGTCCAATGAAAACTGTCCATCGGTCTGTTTTCATCTGACAAACCGATCGTGTGTACCGGGCTTTAGAAGTGATCACATCATAGGTTAAAATAAGAGGACATTGGGGGCCAGATTCACGTACTTGCGCTGCGGCGTAACGTATGTCATTTACGTTACACCACCGCAAGTTTTAAGTGTAAGTGCTTGATTCACAAAGCACTTGCCTGTAAACTTGCGGCGGCGTAAATCCGACCGGCGCAAGCCCGCCTAATGCGAATGGGGCGTGTACCATTTAAATTAGGCGCGTTCCCGCGCCGAACGTTCTGCGCATGCTCCGTTAGGAAATTTCCCGCCATGCTTTGCGCGAAATTACGGCGCCCCGACGTGTGAACGGCGACGTGTGTTACGTCCTTTCGTATTCCCGGACGTCTTAAAATAATTTAAAATTTGACGCGGGAACGACGGCCATACTTTAACATGGGCTGTCTAATATTACACCACCTAAATAGCAAGTGCAACTTTACGACGGGAAAAAACAACTAGCGACGACGTAAGAGAATGTGACGAACGCGCGTACCTTCGTGGATCGCCGTAAACAGCTAATTTGCATACCCGACGCGGAAAATGACGCGAACTCCACCCAGCGGTCGCTGAAGTATTGCATCCTAAGATCCGAAGGCGTACGAAGCCGTACGCCTGTCGGATCTTAGCCAAATGCCGTCATATCTTTGTTTGTGAATTACAAATAAAGATACGACGCAGCAAATTTGAAAGTACGCCGGAGTATCAGCAGATACTCCGGCGTACTTTTTCTGTGAATCTGGCCCTGGGTGCCTGAGGACAAACTTGTTTGACCCTCCTTTTTCCCTCTCCGTCAGCACTAGGGTCATGTTAACTGAATAAGGGAAAGAAATTGAGGGAGAAGAGAAATGCTAGCAGAATAGTCAGTACCAGTGTGCAAAAGTAAATTTGGTTGTAAAAACAAACCACCTCTAATGTTGGATGTCCCGTGGGTGTAGATGGCGCTATATTATGTAAAACTATTAATGTCGTTTTTAACATTTTAGAATGGGGTGCCTCAAGATTCTGCATAATTTTAAAGGGCACCTTCACTGAGAAAAGGTTGAGAAGCACTGATCCAGAGAGATGTCTCTAACAGGGGTGCCAACCTCAGTTCAGTTATCAAAGTATCTGGAATTGTGTCAACCTGTACTAACCCTCTGCAACCAATTAAGTTCCATCTTCAATGCTCAAAATGGAGAATCATTACAGTCAGGGATTTTTATTCTGCCTCCGTCCATGGAAGCAAAAGAAGACAACACTATGACATGGGCCATACAGAGAGAGACGGTAAGCTGATGTATGAGCAATGATGCCTGAAAATCTCTATATAATTGTGCAACAAGCAGATCCTTAAAGCTGAGTTCCGGCCACAATTTCACTTTCTAAATATAAATACCCCTGTAATACACAAGATTAATGTATTCTAGTAAAGTTAGTCTGTAAACTAAGGTCCGTTTTGTTAGCTTGTTACAGCATTTAGACACTTTATAAAAAATAAATTGACTGGGGCCATCTTAAGTGTGGGCATCATGAAGCCAGACTGTATGACTTCCTGGATTTCAGCCTTGCAAATCTCGCACATGCTCAGTGCTGCACAAGCAGTGTCAGATCGGGTTTCAGCACCTGTGCTGTCCAAGTCACATGATTCTTTGAGACTGGGGAATGCACAGAACCCTGGAAAGTTACACCCACTACATTCCCAGGAGTCTGTGCGGTGTAGGTTAGGAAGCATTAAGCACCTAGGTGCAGGAAGTGGGAAGATTAACTATTCTACCTAGCAACAACACTTTAAAGGCATCTAAAAAAAAAAAGTTTTTCATAAAGGACTAATGACATTTTTTTAAAACTACTGATGTAATGTTATATTTATGGGTGGAACTCCACTTTAACTACAATCCCTTTTGAAAGTTGCCCTGCAGCCAATGCCCTGCCCCTACAGCCTGGAGACATTAAAACGTGACACGGATAACCAGGCTTTCCTAATTATTACTTTCATTTATATCCTTTTCAAGCTCCTCTCTCCCCCCACTTACTTCAGTAACAACATCACATTTTTAGATATCAATTTTTAATGAAGTGGTTTCAAAATTGACTATGTTCATTAAAAAAATGTATTCATATTAATGTAATGCATTTTAATTTCTGTTTATATACATGTGAGAATGCAGTTAACTCCCGCTGTCCTATACTCTCCTTCCCTCTCTCCTCATCTCCTGATATCTCTCATATCTCTCTCCCTCTTCGCCTACCTCCCTCTTCTGTTCTCCCTTCTTCTCACTTCCTCTGTCTATTTCACTACCTTTATTTCTCCCCCCCACCCCCCATCGCTGACTACCACACTCTGCACACTATGGCCCGGATTCACGTAGAAGAGCGCATCTTTGTGCGGGCGTAACGTATCCTATTTACGTTACGCCTCCGCAACTTTGACAGGCAAGTGCAGTATTCACAAACCAAAGTTGCGGCGGCGTAGCGTAAATAGGCCAGCGTAAGCCCGTCTAATTCAAATGTGGAAGATGTGGGCGTGTGTTATGTAAATTTATTGTGACCCCACGTAAATGACGGTTTTTACGAACGGCGCATGCGCCGTCCGTGAAAGTATCCCAGTGCGCATGCTCCAATTTTACCCGCAAGAAGCCAGAGCTTTCGACGTGAACGTAAATTACGCCCATTGACAGCCCTATTCGCGAATGACTTACGCAAACGACGTAAAATTTGACGCGGTCCTGACGTCCATACTTAACATTGGCTGCGCCTCTAATAGCAGGTTTAACTTTACGCCGGAAAAAGCCTTACGTAAACGGCGTATCTCTACTGCGACGGCCGGGCGTACGTTTGTGAATAAGCGTATCTAGCTGATTTACATATTTCTAGGCGTAAATCAGCGTACATGCCCCTAGCGGCCAGCGTAAATATGCAGTTAAGATACGACGGCGTAGGAGACTTACGCTGGTCGTATCTTATACAAATTCTGGCGTATCTGATTATTTGAATCAGGCGCCAAGATACGACGCCTCAGACTCAGAGATACGACGGCATATCTGGAGATACGCTGTCGTATCTCCTACGTGAATCCGGGCCTATGTTTGCACAGTATATTACATAATCCTGACCAAAGTGTTCATTGTCTTAACAATTTATGGTTTTAATTTAGATTTTCTTTAAGACTTAAGGCTTAGACAACGTGATTTGTGTGCAGAAAAGCAAATGTAATGGACAGGGGCAGACTGACCATTCGGGCACTCAGGGACTGCCCGAGGGCAACATGTCACTAGGGGGCCCCGTCACGGTTGCCAGCCTCAGTAAAACCAGGGACAATATGTAAAATCTGTAACTGAAATGTCCCTTATCTACACACTTTTGGTCTAAAAATACCAAGATTATAGCTGCCCCGCCTCTCCAGTACTTTTTCAGTGTATGTGTATTCTGTGTGTATATATTGTTTATACTGTGTATGTATACTGTATGTGTGTGTGTATACTGTGCCCCATAATCTATTGCTTGGGGGCCCCATAATCTCCTATTGCCTAGGGGCCCCATAATCTCCTATTGCCCGGGGGCCCGATGAGTTGTCGGTCCGCCCCTGGTAATGGAAGAATTGCAAATCGAAATGGTCTTTTGTCCTGAGGTTTTTGTGTGTCTGTTAGACTGCCATTTGTGGCACAATAATTAAAGCATACTGTGAGGGTACCAACCAAACATCTTTAACCATGCCACTTTCCAATTTGGCCAGGCCCACCATTTGCCTCAGCACGCTATGCACTGCACTTTACCACTCTGGGGTAGGATAAGGTGATGAGTACTTGCACCTATTCCTTGAGGGAAACAGCCCTGGTCATTGTGGTCAAAACAATTTGGCTATGGCAATTCTTCTTTTAGACAATGAACACGATCAGTGAGCCTTATGAAGGTGGCTGATATGTTAGTGAAAATAGTGTGGGATTGGGTCAGTGATCTAAGTATGCATTGGGAGGGGGATATACTGAGGAAAATGCTCAACCTTGGCACGAGGGACCATCGAGCTACTATTTTACCTCATTCCAATTATATTCAAATAAAAAAACAGCAATATTCTTCTGAGAATTTGATCTATTTCAAGGACAAACTCCAATATACCAAACTGTCGTGAAAATATTACTTTTGTATGCGAAATGTATTTTCTGTTTTCTATATAAGTCAATTTCCATCATAGGTTTAGTGATCCTGTAAAGACAAATATGATCTGTTCTTGGTACACTCCCAATAAAGATAACAAATATATCATGCAGCCTTTTCTTCCTTAACCGATGCAGAACTAGTAATTAAATTTCACATTTTGAATTATCATTTCCTATAATGCTTGGGTATTAGCTGTAATGCTCCAATTTGTAGTAAGTGAAATGGAAACATGTTTTTTTTTTCTTCATTTGGGATGCTCATGGATTACTAAAATACAATTCCTACTAATCCTTTTTCAGTGATCTCAATGAGGAATAAAATACTTTTTAACAAAAGTAAAATATGTCAGGTATCTGGGCTTTCACATCAATTGCCAATTTATCTTATTCTTGGCTTATAAAGCAAAATGTAACCCAGAACTGTCCAGATTTCTGTGGTATGAAGTATAATAAAACAGAACTCACTTGGCCCTGTGTCAATAAAAATATACAGTGGGGAAAATAATTCTACTAGGACCCACAGAGCTTTCTCAATCCTTGATTCCTCCAGAACTCCTCCCCCCAGTGCGTAGCCTGCGTTTATGTTTTTAGCCCCCAAAGTGCATTATCTTACATTTCTTCACATTAAACCTCATCTGCTATGTAATTGACATCTCCATTATTGTGTTCAGGTCTTTCTGTAAAATTTCCGTAACCTGATGTAAAGTTATTGTCCTGCTTATTTTTGTGTTGTCCGCAAAAACCTGAGATTGAGCTATTTATCCCATCCTCTATATAAATTATGAATAAATTAACCACTTGCCACCCTCTATATAGCAGAATGATGGTGGCAAAGTGGTTGTGAAATCCTGACTGGACGTCATATGTCGTGATCAGGATGACACAGTCAGCACGCGCCCGCAGGGGCGCGCAGCGCGGCGAACTAAGGTGCTGTGTGTCAGTCTGACACACAGCAACTCTGATCGTGGTATGGTGCCTCTGACAGAGGCTTCTTACCACGTAAACAGCTGTGTCCAATCGCAGCTGATCATCGCGTGAACCAGGAAGTGCCGGTAAATGCTTAGTTCACGCTTAGTTCACGCTGACAGGGAGAGCCGATCGGTGGCTCTCCCTGTCAGAGGGGGGTCTGTGCTTCAGCACATGGATCAGCACAGCCCCCATCAAAAGGTGCCAATCAGTGCCCAACACCTGCCAGCCTGTCCCCTAATAAATGCTTGTCAGTGACCACAACAGTACCAATCAGTGCCCAAAAAAGGGCCTATCAGTAATGCCGGTCATTGCCCCATCAAAGTGTCAATCAGTGCCACTCAATAATGCCTGTCAGTAGCTCATCAATGCTGCCTATCCAGCGCCACGATCAGTGCCCATCAGTGCTATCAGTGCCGCCTCTCAGTTTCCTTTTCTTTAAATTGTCTGTCTTTTTCTGTTTTTAGAGCAAAAACTAAATACTGCAGAGGTAATCAAATATCACCGAAAGAAAGCTCTATTTGTAGGAAGAAAATTATAAAAATGATAAAAATTGAGTTTGGGTACAGTGTAGCATGACCGCCCAATTGTCATTAAAAGTGCGACAACGCTGAAAGCTAAAAATTGTCCTGAGCAGGAAGGGGGGAAGTGCCTGGTATGGAAGTGGTTAAACAGAATTGGTCTGGTGAGACATCTGCTCAATGAAGGTGTTGTCTGTTTTGCCGGAATGTCCCTTGATGTTTTACTGAAGAAAATACAGCATCTCACCTGTCTATGTCTTTTAACTGTCCATCAAGCTCCTTCATTTTTCGGGTGTACAGGTCAACAAGCTGCTGATATTCACTTAGTACAGAAGACTTCAGTTCTGCATATGGACATGCTATCTCCTGCAGAATAATAGGGATTTCCCCTAGATGATCTGCAATTTCTTCTGAATGAATAGATTCCTAGGAGACAATACGTTTTCAGTTGAAATGAATATCATTTCTTTATGTTTTATTTTTAAATGACAGTGTCTATCTTCTTACCAGCATATCAAATTCTAAAAATTCTTCCATCGAAGCCTGCTGCTCTTGAATTAGTTTTTCAATTAACACATTTTGCTGTCTTTTCACAGATTCAACCTTTGTATATAAAAAGGAAAAAAAATTTTTGACATACCTGGATAACTCAGTTGCTAAAAATGATAGAATAACAATCCTGTGGTGAAATGAAACATGCCCAGCACTGAACAAGGGTTAAAATGCAGCACTGGCAAGGCTGGTATATATATACACATGTTGTTTCCTTACCTCTGCAAACAACTTTACCAGAGACCTATGTGAAAAACTTGGTGTGCTGCTCTAAGCTGAAGAGGAGACTCTTCCCTTGACCCTAAGGAGATGGGGTGCCAGTATCTTATGTACCCATCCAAAAAATGACAGGCATTTAAATGCCTGGCGTGCCTATGTAGTGTAGAAATAAGGAGCAGCCTCAGCCTACACTTCTCTACAAACCACGCTCCCTGGCGTGTTTCACCCTGCCCATAGGGGCTTATGCCGCGTACGCACGGTCGTTTTTCGGCATGAAAAAAAATGACATTTTTAAAAACGTCATTTAAAATCATCGTGTGTGGGCTTCACATCGTTTTTCGGCTTCTGAAAAACGACAAATAAAAAATTTGAACATGCTGCATTTTTTAATGTCGTTTTTTAAAATGTCGTTTTTCGGGTTGTAAAAAATGATCGTGTGTGGGCTAAAACAACGTTTTAAACCCGCGCATGCCCGGAAGCGAGTTAGGAGACGGGAGCGCTCGTTCTGGTAAAACTACCATTCATAATGGAGTAAGCACATTCATCACGCTGTAACAGACAAAAAAGCACGAGTCGTCTTTTACTAACACGGAATCAGCTAAAAGCAGCCCAAAGGCGAATAGAACTTCCCCTTCAGAGTGCCGTCGTACGTGTTGTACGTCACCGCGCTTTGTTCATCATTTTTCTAAAACGATGGTGTGTGGGCAACATCGTTTTTAATGATGAAGTTGGAAAAACGTCATTTTTTGGACATGCTGAAAAACTTCGTTTTTTTTCATGCCGAAAAACGACCGTGTGTACACAGCATAAGTCATGGAGGACTATGCCCCAATGAGCAGGGTGAAACGCATCAGTGGTGAACTTTAACAGGGAGCCAGGAACAAATAGCACTCTATTAGCTAGATTCAATTAGGGGCGCACAACTTTAAGGTGGCGTAGCGTATCGCATTTACGATACGCCGCCTTAAGTCAGAGAGGCAAGTACTGTATTCACAAAGTACTTGCCTCCTAACTTACGGCGGCGTAGCGTAAATGCGGCCGTCGTAAGCGCGCCTAATTCAAATGAGGATGGGGGGGCGTGTTTTATGTTAATTACTCGTGACCCGACGTGATTGACGGTTTTTACGCACGGCACATGCGCTGTCCGTGTACATATCCCAGTGTGCATTGCTCCAAAGTACGCCGCAAGGACGTATTGGTTTCGACGTAAACGTAAATTACGTCCAGCCCAATTCACAGACGACTTACGCAAACTACGTAAAATTTTCAAATTTCGACGCGGGAACGACGGCCATACTTAACATTGACTACGCCTCCTATGGGGCAGCTTTATCTTTACGCGGCGTATCTCTTACGGAAACTGCATATCTTTACTGCGACGGGCGCACGTACGTTCGTGAATCGGCGTATCTAGTCATTTACATATTCTAAGCCGAACTCAACGGAAGCGCCACCTAGCGGGCAGCCTAAAAATTACACTTTAAGATACGACGGCGTAGGAGACTTACGCCGCTCGTATCTTAGCCTAATTTAAGCGTATCTGGTTTCCAGAATGCGCTTAAATTAACACCGGCGTAGATTGAGAGTTACGACGGCTTATCTACTGATACGGCCGCGTAACTCGCTATGCATCTGCCTATATAGGTGGATGATGGCAAACAACTATGAGGCATGTTCTGTTCACAAACTCTTGATGTCAGCAGCACCAGCACACTCAGAACTGTAAAGGAAGCTACACTCTATAGCAGCCTTTCTCAACCTTTTTAACATGTTAGAACCCTTAAAATTATTTTCAGTTCTCACGGAACCCCTACTAACAATTATTATATCTACATTAGTATGATGATCAGTGGGAAGAATTCTCATTATATTAGAGGTCATTGGGAAGAACCCCCCCCCCCCCACTAATTAAAAACATATTTGTCTTACTAGTTACTTATCTGAGAAGAAGAAGTTGCTCATTGCTCAAGGAACCACTAGTAATCTCTGAAAGAACCTTAGAATTCCATGAAACTCTGGTTCAGAAAGGTTGCTCTATGGCAGTGATGGCGAACCTTGGCACCCCAGATGTTTTGGAACTACATTTCCCATTATGCTCATGCACTCTGCAGTGTACTTGAGCATCATGGGAAATGTAGTTCCAAAACATCTGGTGTGCCAAGATTCGCCATCATTGCTCTATGGCAGGGATATGCAATTAGCGGACCTCCAGATGTTGCAAAACTACAAATCCCATCATGCCTCTGCCTCTGGGTGTCATGCTAGTGGCTGTCAGAGCCTTGCTATGCCTCATGGGATTTGTAGTTCTGCAACAGCTGGAGGTCCGCTAATTGCATATCCCCGCTCTATGGTATTCCTCTTTGCTCCTTCTCCCACAGATACACAAAAAGCTATGTAGGGAGAAGAAGGGAAGGAGGGGGGTCGGGGTAGCTGGACCAGCACAAAGAGTATTAAAGCCTCGTACACACGATACGTTAACCAGAGGACAACGGTCTGAAGGACCGTTGTCATAGGTTAACCGATGAAGCTGACTGATGGTCCGTCACGCCTACACACCATAGGTTAAATAACCCATCGTGTCAGAACGCAGTGACGTAAAACACAACCACGTGCTGAAAAAAACGAAGTTCAATGCTTCCAAGCATGCGTCGACTTGATTCTGAGCATACGTGGATTTTTAACCGATGGTTGTGCCTACTAACGATCGGTTTTGACCTATCGGTTACCAATCCATAGGTTAATTTTAAAGCAGGTTGGCTTTTTTTTAACCTATGGTTAAATAACCTATGGGGCCCACACACGATCGGTTTTGACCGATGAAAACGGTCCTTAAGGCCTTGTACACACGATAGGTTAACCAGAGGACAACGGTCTGAAGACACTCCTAAGGCTGACGGCTATCATGTGCAAGGAGTGGAACAGTGCTGGGGAATAGACGCATGGATTAGTCAAAACATGCAATTTTTTTTAAGTTGGTGACAGGGCCTCTTTAAACCATTATCTGCTCCACAGACATGAATGGGAGAACCCAACTGGTTCTTGCAAGCAGTTTTAATGCAGCGATTTATGACTCTCGAGGCCCAGAGAGTTATAAAATACTGTTCTGCAAGGCAACAGCTCCTTTTTTCACCAGTATAAACGATATTATTCTAAATTGTTATTCATTTTCATATATTCAGCCCTAAAGTATCATAGTAGTTATGCAAAGTGATAAGAGAAAAACGCATAAGTACTGTTGAGGAAATAGAGGCAAAATACTAACCTGCTGGATTATATTCTCCGGATCAAAGTCATTTTCCATTTGAGACTGGTGGAGAGAGTCATGCCGCAGTTCACAAATCCTATGTTTTAAATCATCCCTCAGCTGCCAGATGGGATGTACTGTGCATGCTTTATACCCATCTCGTTCCTCCGATAATTGCTGTTCTGCTTCCAAACAGAGAGTTTTATCACTTAATGGCAAGTGAAAAATTAAGTTCTTGACTGCCAGCGGGATCATCAAAACAGGGAAGAGAGGAGCTTGGTGGCTCCTCGGGGACATTCGAGGTTAAGCAAGTTAACTTCCTCAATCCGTTTTATCTATACGGCTTATTTCAGAATGCTTCAGCCAACTAGCACAAAGTTTGGTCTTCTTAGCAGATGCATTCAACATTCTTCCTAACCATTCCCATGTTACAATGAAAAAAAAACAATACATTTATACAGGCTTGAAGGAGAGGTTCACTTTAATAAAAACTCCTCAGCCCTCCTTCCCAGCATCCCAATTAAAGGAGTTGTAAATAAAAACATTTTTGTTTGCTAAAATGACTGTTTACAGGGTATAGAGACATAATAGTTAACTGATTCCTTTTAAAAAACGATTAAAAATAGATAAAAATCAATCATATAATGTACCTGTAGTTTATAGTTTCGTTTTTGCATGTTGTTTCCTGCCTCTGCTGAACAGAGCATACAGAGCCACAGAGCCAATACAGGGCAGTGATGGTTTGGAAAACAAAACTGATTGGTGCTGAGGGGTTTTAGACACACAGTAATCACACCTCCTTGATTAGTGACCACAGAGAGAAAGCTCCCAGCACTGTGGTTATCAGGAAACAGACAACCAGGAAATGTGGAGATCAGAGAAGAATTACAGCAACTTGAGAGCAAAAACGAACAATGAAGACATGAAAACAGCACTGCATTAAGCCTTTCAGGTAATGGTGGCCTTTTGTGGTGTTCACAGCCTCAGAAATCTTGTTTGACACCAACTTGAATTGACTGCACCTATACCATATGAATAATGCCCCGTACACACCATCACTTTATGTGATGAAAAAAACGACATTTTCTGTGAAGTAAAAAATGACGTTTTTGAAACTTCAATTTTCAAAGACGAAGTTGCCTACACACCATCGTTTTTCTCACAATGCTCTAGCAAAGCGAGGTTACGTTCTCACCACTTTTTCCATTGAAGCTTGCTTCATAAGTAGCTTCTGGGCATGCGTGGGTGAAAAAACGTCGTTTTAAACAAAGTTTTTTGCTACACACGGTCAATTTCTGTGAAGTAAAAAACGACGTTTTGAAAAACGACACATAAAATTGAAGCATGCTTCAAATTTTTTTGGTCGTTTTTTACAAGACATAAAACGACGTTTTCCCCCACACACGGTCATTTAAAGTGACGTTTTTAAAAACGTCGTTTTTTTTTCATCACATAAAGTGATGGTGTGTACGGGGCATAAGACCCATTACAGTCAATAGGAAATTACTATGCAGGGATAAGCAGTGTTGGGTAAGAGGGCATACCATGCTATGGGAGCTTCCTGATGATGGCCTTACCTATTGGCTGAAACACGTTGAGGCTTGATCGCGTCATCGCGACACCATATCCGCCCATTCAAAAGGGAAGCCTCGCCATGAGAGAGCAGCATTTAAAGGAGAATGGCCAGACTACACCCCATTAAAAGCACATGCTGATCACACTGGGTGCCAGGATCAGGTACCATAAAATGTATTTATCAATTTTTTTCTTTTACTCGAAATTTTAAAACAAATAAATGGTTTTACGCTATGGATGCCCCCCTCTGTAATTTGTATTCCCTATCCATGGAGCAGTGTTTCTCAACCTTTTTCCAGTCGGGCACCCTTAAAAAGTATTTTCAGTCTTGAGGCACCCCAGTCCAAAGCTTGGTTCACATTACGGTGTGTCGCAGAAGACTTGCAAAATCGCGCTCATTCCTGACACACAGGCAAATGCTTTGCTCTTTAGGGGTGCCATTAATTCTTAATGGTACCCCCACACATTGGAAAATGTGGGGTGCTTTTGCTGCAGTGCAATTAAAAAAATAAAAAGTTGGGGACTTGTTTCCCTGCATTTTTGTGGGTACGGAAATGAATAGACTGCCCTACATGCAGCTACACAGATGTGAACCAAGGGCTTGTTCACATGTCATAGGGGCGGTAAAACCACATGGTTGAGCTGCTTTTACCACCCCCAACTTCTTCACCTTTAGCTGCAGAGGCAGCAGCTGAGGGTGTTCACATGCTGTGGCTGCAACTGGAGGTATAACGAGGGTGAATGGGGCTGCACTGCAACTACAGTAGGAATATTTGCCAGCACACCATGGAGCGACATAAATAGCCTCCAAACGGATGTTTTATTGCATGATCAAAACACTCTCTTTGTGTTGTGATCATGCAATAAAACATCAGTTTGGACGCTATTTATGTCGCTCCATGGTGTGCTGGCAAATATTCCTACTGTAACGTGTACCAGTATCCAGCTGCGATGGGAATATGAAGTATGCACTGCAACTACCCCGCAACTGTGTGCATTGCACGGTTGTGGTATAGGGATGCTGCATTTACGGGCTTAAAACAGGTGGTAAAGAGGCAACATAATGCCTCTTTACCGCCTGTCAAATGCCTCTGAAAAGCAATGTGTGCATGGATTGCTTTTCAGAGGAGCAGCAGTCCCTGCTGCTATCAAACCAGCCCTACAGAAGCCATTCTGATGGTACAGGAATGGGGGGGGGGGGGGGGGGGTCGGGTCAGGATTAAAAATAACATATACACATACATACAGACATACAGACAGACACATGATTACACACGCATACACAGATGCATGCACACATACAGACAGAGACACATGTGCAGAGACACATGTATAAAGCCATTTTAAAATGAATCTAGCTTCTAGCTCAGTACCTTTCCAGATTCCTCATTCAGCTGGGTACTGCACTCTAGAGGGAAGCAGAGAGCAAAGCACACTCCTCTGCACTTTACTTTCACTTTTGAAGCCGACAGAGCTTCTCACAGTTCAACAGGATAGCTCATCTGACAGCCTTCTCTCCACTGACCCCGCGGCACACCTGAGAACCTCTGACGGCACACCAGTGTGCCGCGGCACACTGGTTGAGAAAGACTGCCATGGAGGATTACTAGCAGTGCAGCTGACCTTGAAAGACATAATTTAGGGGTATTTTCCCCCACAAAGCGCAAGTGACCACTCTAGCGATAGGTGGTCCACATCCAGGGTGCACATCCATGTGGGGCACGTTGTCTGAACACTGAACAGTGGAGCACCAATTTTATATCGAAGTATGAGCACTTTATTCACTACTGTGGAACTTTTTATCAGAATTGTACACTTTCTAGTATTATTGTACACTTGATATGTTATACCCATTGTTATGAGTCACTAGCCAAGCGCAATGTTTGCTAATTATTTTCATGCTACGGGAGGGCTCCAACATCAGAAAGAAGTAAGTGAGCACATAGTAGGGGAGGGGTAGCTTAGAATAGGTAATGGGGCTAGGGATTTTCTTTTTTTTTTAAATTAATCTATCCTTTGAAAGAGAAGTTTGAGAATGCAGAAAAAAATCATACTCACCTAGATGGCTGCAGCACCGATCCCGGCTGCAGCTGTCCCCTGCGGCTTCTACCCCAAGAACTGAGTGATCAAAGACCACTGATCGCTCAGTTCTCCCCCTCTGCTCTGAACAGAGAGCCAAGACGGTCAGTCACTGGCTCTCTGCTCTGCTCCTCCAGTGCTCGGTGGAGCGCCGGGGTGCGAGCGGCTCGCTCAGGCTCTTAGCAGCATGCTGAGAGGCTAAGACAGCTGCCGGTCCAGGCATCTGGGTGAATCCTGACTTTAAAGTCTGTATTTTTCTAGAGCCTGGACCGGCTAAGTGACTTTAGCCCACTGTCGGCTGAAACCAGGTCACAGGAGTGCAGAACGAATTACACTCCTGTGATCCAAAGGAGAAATATAGCCAAAAAAACTAATTTAAAGACCATTTCCAGCACAATTGTATTCCTGCAATGTCCCCATTATGGAGATCTTCCCCCCTGCTTCCTGTCCCATTGATATCTCCCAGTTTAAAATAGACAGTAACAAACACATTGTTAGTGTGGAGAATTGTTAGAACATCTGTCAGTTATTTATTGTTTGTACCTTCTGAGTTCATTACACAGGATAAATATACCCGTAATGGAGGCTTATGGAGGCATATAAACCAATCAGCTTCCAGTTTTTTTTTTGTCATAGCTTAACCACTTCAATACAGGGTATTTTCACCCCCTTCCTGCCCAGACCAATTTTTAGTTTTCAGCGCTGTCGCACTTTAAATGACAATTGCGCGGTCGTGCGACGTGACTCCCAAACAAAATTTACATTCTTTTTTTCCCACAAATAGAGCTTTCTTTTGGTGGTATTTGATCACCTCTGCGTTTTTTTTTTTTTTTTACACTTTAAACAAAAGAAGAGCGACAATTTTGAAAACAAACACAATGGCCCAGATTCACAGAGAGCAAGGCGCACATTACGCCACCGTAGAGTAACCAATGTACGCTACGCCAACGCAGCGCAGAGAGGCAAGCAATGCATTCAGCAAGCCAGTGATCCCAACTCTGCACCAGCGTGGCGTGGGATTCAAAGGCGTACGCGGAAGTGGGCGTGGCCCATGCAAATGAGGCGTGACCCCATGCAAATAATGGGCCGAGCGCCAGACAGATACGTATCACGAACTGCGCATGCGCCGTGACGTGAACGCATCCCCCTGCGCCTGCTCACAACCACGTCGGAACAACTGCCTAAACTATACCGGATCACTGCGTACGGCGTGAACGTAACCTACACCCAGCCAGACACACGTCCAAAATACGCCGGCTTGTGTTCCCTGGTGCAGACCTTTGCATGTCTGCTGCTGGGTTGTACCTCCTTTATGGGGAATAACTTCATGCCGGACGTACAACTTACGCGCACCTCGCGTAGCCTGCGTCGGGCGCCCGCAGGTTCGTGAATCGCCGTATTTCCCTCATTTGCATGTTTGAATGGCTAATTAATGGAAGCGGCACCATGCATCCAGCCTAAATGTGCGCCCACCCTGCGCCAGCGTAAGCAAGCTACATCGGCGGAGTGTAGCCTGGTTTTAGGCGCATATCTGTTTGTGGGTCTGGCGCACAGATACGACGGTGCACATTTGCACTTACGTCGGCGTAACTTGTTATACGTCGGCGTAAGTGCTTTGTGAATCTCTGCCAATATCTTTTACTTTTTGACTTAATAAATATCATATTTTTTTTTTTAAAAAACTATTTTTTTCCTCAGTTTAGACCGATATGTATTCTTCTACATATATTTGGTAAAAAAAAAAAAAAAAAAAATCGCAAAAAGCGTATCTGATCGGTTTGCGCAAAAGTTCTAGCATCTACAAAATAGGGAATAGAATTATGGATTTTTTTTTTTTTTTACTAGTAAAGGCGGCGATCTGCGATTTTTATTGTGACCGTGACATTGCGGCGGACATATCGGACACTTTTGACACATTTTTGGGACCATTCACATTTATACAGCGATTAGTGCTATAAAACTGCACTGATTACTGTGTAAATGTGACTGGCAGGGAAGGGGTTAACACTAGGGGGGCGAGGAAGGGGTTAATATGTTCCCTAAAGTGTGTTCTAACTGTAGGGGGAGGGGACTCACAAGGGGAGGAGACAGATGTGTGTTACTCTGTACTGGGAACAAACATCTGTCTCCTCACCGCTGACAGGACATGGATCTGTGTGTTTACACACACAGATCCATGGTCCTGCCGTGATTGCGGGCAATCGCAGGTGCCTGGCGGACATCGCAGCCGCTGGGCACGCGCACCGGGTACCGAGCAATGCGGCGACCCCTAGCCGCCCGGGAATGCAAGGACGTCATATGACGTCCACTCTGAGGGAGGGAGGGTTCCCGCCGACGTCATTTTACAATGACTCGGTAGGGAACGTGTTAAAGGGGTTGTATGGGTTCAGTTTTAAAAATCAAAACAAAACAAAAAAAAAACATGTTATACTTACCTCCACTGTGTAGTTCGTTTTGCACAGAGTGGCCCTGATCGTCCTCTTCTGGGGTCCCACAGCGGCTGTCTCGGCTAATCCCTGCAAGCGCTAACCACCTCTGGAAAGGTCTCCCCCGAGGGGGTTACCTTGCGGGCGCGCTTCCGTGTGATACACTCGGCGTCATTGATTTAATTGACAGCAGCGGGCGCCAATGGCTGTGCTGCTATCAATCTAACCAATGAAGAGCCAACAAGCCGTTTGGAAAGCGACGCAGGAACGAGCCCACGGAAGTTCGGGGCTCAGGTAAGTAAAACGGGGGCTGGAGAGAGTGCAGGGTGTTTTTTCACCTTAGGCCCCTTTCAGACGTCCGCTCCGTCTGTCCGTTCATTACAAGTCCGTTAACGGACTTGTAATGAATCCCTATGGGGACGCGTCCGTTAGCGGATGGAGCATCCGCTAGCGTCCGCGGCAGTCGGGATCCGCTTTTCCGAACGGAAGAAGCCCTATTTTTCTTCCGTTCGGCGGAGCGGAACTGATGCAGACGGACAGACAGTCCGTCTGCATCAGGTTCCCCATAGGGGACAGCGGAGCAGAAACAGGGCGGTCCCTGCACTGTGTGCGGGGACCGCCCTATCCGCCGACAGCTGAGCGGGGATCCCCGCTGAGCCGACGGAGACACACGGAGCGGACCCGGAAACGGTCCGCTTCGTGTGAAAGAGCCCTTAATGCATAGGATGCATTAAGGTGAAAAAACACAAAGGTTTACAACCCCTTTATTTGAACAAGCTGAAGTTAGAAGCTGATTGGCTACCATGCGCAGCTGCACCAGATTTTGCACTCTCCAGTTTTAGTAAATCAAGCCCTCAGTCCCTACTGACAGCTGTTTGACATCACAGACATAAGACTGTGTCTCAAGCCATCATAAATGGGCAGATCGGTGTCTGTGACCCCTTTTCATATTATACTGTCTTAGTTTTAAGTCCTACAAAATAATCCATCCCTTGGCGGAACAGCTGCTACATGGCGTACATAAGCTGTACATTTTCTACCATGTATAAAACATCAAGCACGGTAACAGAATATATTTCTATAAATTGCTTGATCAGAATTCTCTCCTGCTGTCACTATTGCTGTACTAACAAGGTGTCCCCCTCAGTCCCTAGTCAATGCTTTGTTATGCTGCTGATGCTCTTCTACATGACTGTCAGTTTTTTTTCTATAGATCCCATTCTATATATGTCTAATATATTCCCTGTGTTCCGTGGGTGATTTCCTTATTCAATTCACTTTGTGTCAGGCATTATTTATTCCTCATTTATGTGGTTAGCACTGGTTCATGTACATGTCAACTTTATTTTACTGCTGGAAGGTGGAACTGGGGCAATATGAAGTGGCAGAAAATACGTGGCCTGCAAGACTGATGATTGATGGACTATTTTCCATGGCCCAGAACAGCCGTTCCCAACCTTTGTAACATGAAGCTGGAACCCTTGAAATAACTTTCCAGTTTCAGGGAACCCCTGCTAATAAATGACTTTATTTACAGCTTACAATACAATAATGTGGCAGTCAGTAGAAAGAACGCTTCTTACATTTGTTGTCTTTGTGAAGAACACTTCCCTTAGGCCCCGTACACACGAGGAGACATGTCCGATGAAAACGGTCCACGTTCTCAAACACGGAAGTGCAATGCTTCCACGCATGCGTCAAATCAATTTAACGCATGCGCGGGATTTCGGGACGCTGGTTACACGTCATAACCAGCGGACATGTCCGATTAGGTGTACTAACCATTGGACATGTCCGACGGACATGTTTCCAGCGGACAAGTTTCTTAGCATGCTAAGAAACTTTTGTCCGCTGGAAACCTGTCCGCTAGGCCGTACACACGGTCGGACATGTCCGCGGAAACTGGTCCGTGTGTACGCCGCCTTACAGATAGATAAAAAGATTTTTTGATTGCATAAAGAAGCCCAGAGACCCAGCGATGATATCATTGGGTCTAAAATTTTAAATAAGCTATGAAATTAAAACTGAGCAGCACAAAGCTAAAATGCTGTTTAATTAATTTGTAATACTCAAATCTATGGGCCTTGATTTGTGCACAGGTCCAAATCATTTGGTGGAGGGGGGATTATGGTGTGGGGTTGTTTTTTCAGGGGTTGGGCTTAGACATGTGCACTGCCAAAAAAAAAACGTGTTTTTCGTTTGTTATTTTCGTTTTTTGTTTTTTTTCGGAAATTCTGATATTCGGAAAATTCAAAAAAAATCGTTTTTGTTTTATTCGTTTTTTGCTTTTTTCGTAAATTCGGGAAATTCGAAAATTCGGAATTCTGAATTTTCGGATTTCCGAAAAAGCAAAAAAATAATAAAACGGAAAAAACGAAATTTCCGAAAAAAACTAATGAAACAGAAATGAAAAAAACATATTTTCGGAAATTCTAAATATTCGGAAATTTCCCATTTTCGAATTTTAGATGATCGAACTTTAGATTTTTGAATGTTACAATTTCGAAATTTAAAATTTATTAATTTTCGAACTTCTTAAAATTCCGAATTTCAAAAATTCAGGTTTTTATAATTTTCGATTTTTTCAATTTTCGAATTTTTCAATTTTCAAAATTCCGAATATTTATATTGTCGAAATTTCGAATTTTTTAATTTTTCATTTTCGAAATTTCGAATTTTTCATTTTCGAAATTTCGAAATTTTCAATTTTCAAATTTTTCAATTTTTTTTTAATAACGATGTCGGCACCCGCAGCTGATCTTTACATCAACTGTTGGGTTGTGATAGATCTAGATAAAATTTCTATTTGATAAGTTGAGCTTATTCTTTTATTAGAACCACTAAAATGTTTCTTGGTTTATATTCCTTTAATTTCTTTTTCTTATATATTTTTTATGAAGTTATATTGTTTTTTTGATATATATGCATGTGTAAAATATATGTATCACAACAAAGGTTTATTTTCCTTAAAGAGTTTATATCAGGAATGATATATGATGGTTTTTAACCACTTGCTGACCGCGCCATAGCCATTTTACTGCTACAGCGAGGTCGAGTTATTCTGGGAGGACGTCCCTGGGACGTCCTCCCAGAATCCTCCACTCGCGCGCCCCCTGGGGCCCGCTCCTGGAATCACGGATCGCGGTAAATTGTAGCTGATAGCGTCCGTTTACCACGTGATCGCTCCGTCAAATGATGGAGCGATCACTTGTAAACAAACCGGCATCATTTGATGACGCCGGTTCCTCCCTCTCCTCTCTGTACCGTTCGGTACAGTGTGAGAGGAGGGGGGGGGAGCGGGTGTCAGCAGCAGCACTGTGGCTGGATCTGTGACAACTGCAGTCACAGATCCAGCCATCCCAGCTCAGCTATCCCTGCGCAATACTCTGCAATACCCCAATACTCTGCAATACCCTGTGCAATACTCTGCAATACCCCAATATTCTGCAACACCCTGCGTGATACTCTGCAATACCCCAATACTCTGCAATACCCCAATACTCTGAAATACCCTGCGCAATACTCTGCAATACCCCAATACTCTGCAATACCCTGCGCAATACTCTGCAATACCCTGCGTGATGCTCTGCAATACCCCAATACTCTGCAATACCCCAATACTCTGCAATACCCTGCGCGATACTCTGCAATACCCCAATACTCTGCGCGATACTCTGCAATACCCCAATACTCTGCAATACCCCAATACTCTGCAATACCCTGCACAATACTCTGCAATACCCCAATACTCTGCAATACCCCAATACTCTGCAATACCCTGCGCAATACTCTGCAATACCCTGCGCAATACTCTGCAATACCCTGCGCAATACTCTGCAATACCACAATATTCTGCAATACCCCAATATTCTGCAATACCCTGCATGATACTCTGCAATACCCCAATACTCTGCAATACCCCAATACTCTGCAATACCCCAATACTCTGCAATACCCTGCGCGATACTCTGCAATACCCCAATACCCTGCGAGATACTCTGCAATACCTCAATACTCTGCAATACCCTGCGTGATACTCTGCAATACCCCAATACTCTGCAATACCCCAATACTCTGCAATACTCTGCAATACCTCAATACCCTGCGCGATACTCTGCAATACCCCAATACTCTGCAATACCCTGCACTATACTCTGCAATACCCCAATTCTCTGCAATACCCTGCGCGATACTCTGCAATACCCCAATACCCTGCGCGATACTCTGCAATAGCCCAATACTCTGCAATACCCCAATACTCTGCAATACCCTGCGCGATACTCTGCAATACCCCAATACCCTGCGCGATACTCTGTAATACCTCAATACTCTGCAATACCCTGTGTGATACTCTGCAATACCCCAATACTCGGCAATACCCCAATACTCTGCAATACCCTGCGCAATACTCTGCAATACCCCAATACCCTGCGCGATACTCTGCAATACCCCAATACTCTGCAATACCCTAATACTCTGCAATACCCTGCGCGATACTCTGCAATACCCAAATACTCTGCAATACCCAAATACTCTGCAATACCCATTTTTTTAAAGCGCCCCTGTCCCCGTGTGCTCGCATGCAGAAACGAACGCATACGTAAGTCCCGCCCACATATGAAAACGGTGTTCAAGCTACACATGAGGTATCTCTGCGAACGTTATAGCGAGAGCAATCATCTTGGCCCTAGACCTTCTCTGTAACTAAAAACATATAACCAATAAAAGTAATTAAAGCGTCGCCTATGGGGATTTTTAAGTAGCGAAGTTTGGCGCCATTCCATGAGTGTGCGCAATTTTGAAGTGTGACATGTTGGGTATCTATTTACTCGGTGTAACTTCATCTTTCACATTATGAAAAAAAATTGGTTTAACTTTACTGTTTTTTTTTTTTTTTAAGCACAAAACTGTTTTTTCTAAAAAACACGCGTTCAAAAAATTTCTGCGAAAATACCATGCGAGATAAAAAGTAACAGCTGCCATTGTATTCTCTAGGGTCTTTGCTAAAAAAGCATATATAATGTTTTGGGGTTCTATGTCATTTTCTAGCAAATAAATGATGATTTTTACATGTAGGAGAGAAATGTCAGAATTGGTCTGGGTGCTCCAGAACGCCTGATGGTGCTCCCTGCATGTCGAGCCTCTGTATGTGGCCACGCTGTGTAAAAGTCTCACACATGTGTGCCATACTCGGGAGGAATAGCAGAATGTGTTTTGGGGTGTAATTTGTGGTATGCATATGCTGTGTGTGAGAAATAACCCGCTAATATGACAGAAACTAGATTTTTTTTTTTTTTTTTACAGAATTTTCAGTCGTTTTTCTTTTATAGTGCAAAAAATAAAAACCCAGAGGTGATAAAATACCACCAAAAGAAAGATCTATTTGTGTAAAAAAAAGGACACAAATTTAAAATGGGTACAATGTTGTATGACTGAGTAATTGTCATTCAAATTGTGAGAGCACCGAAAGCTGAATATTGGTCTGGTTAGGAAGGGGGTTTAAGTGCCCAGTGGTCAAGAGGTTAAAGTCAAAGGAACACAGCATTGAAATTGAAGGACAAGCATGTTCTCCCATCCCCCCCTTCCTGTCTTCAGCCCACCAAAGGGATTTGGTGTCTTGTGAAAAGCAGAACTGTTTTCCAAATCAAGAAGCAGCTCCATTCCCCTCACTCCTAAATTCCTCATTCCAAAACCCCCTTCCCTTCACCCCCACCAAAGGAATTCTATATAAAATGGCGAATGAGTCTGAAAAAAGACACGAGGGGACTTTATGTCACATGACAAGAAGGGTGTGTGCAACTAGTCTGGAATAAACTTTTGAGGAAAAACCACCCTTCTATATGAACTGACCAATGAGGGTTCCCTGCTAAGCACAGGGGGCGTGTAATAAGGGGGCTGGGATGAATTAATTATATGGGTTGACCAATGAGAATGCATTTTGTGATCTTGTGCTGATAATAAAGCCAACTGCCCAGACGGCAGCCATTTTCTCTGCTGTTGAAACATTGGAAGGTGAGCATGTGGTCTGTTTTGTCTATAGACTTTCACCATAGTAATTTGAATCAGACGGCAGAATGGGTAACCCTGAGATTGGATCAGGGAAATCAATTAATTAATGAGTCTTCATCAGGGTGCTCCACCGCCATTGAGGGTAGGGGAACCCGGAAGTGTAGCCGGGAACCCTACTGCACATGTGCGAGGCCCCACTCCTCTCTCCTATTGGCCCGGTGGCCAGGGGAGAAGGAGGGAGCTCCGCAGTGATGTCACTGCTCTGCGGCAGGGACTCCCGGAAGTGGGAAAGGATACCTGAGGGGAGGAGGAATAAGATGAGCGGAAGTTGCACTTTTGGGTGGAACTCCGCTTTAACCTTAATGGAGAAAAGCTATAGAAAGAAGAAAAACGCTTCTACAAAAAGTTGGTGTCATTTTTTCCATTTTGTCATTTTTTTTAATCTTTTACAATTTTACATTTGCATTAAGTCATGTCGATATCACAGTATGACAGCCAGGCAACTAGAATTTTCTGAAGGTGAGTGAAGGTTGCCTACACATTTCCCTTAGTAAAAGTTTTCTTCTTTAAAGGGCACAGCGGCGTTCACCAGAGCCGCAGAGAACACTGGATGGTAATGTCTGATAAAATACTGTAATATATAAATAAATAAATCCTGCTTTCAGTTCATTTCAGCCCTGACTGACAAGTAGCTTTTTCTGCCATCCTATTCATCTCAGCACTTTGTTCCTAGCAGATTCCTGAGCCTATGGGCTGTTAAATTAAATGTCCTGCAGCATTTACGCAGGCATGTGCCCTTGGGTGACCTCTATGATTAGCCATATAGCACAGCATTGCAATTTTCTGATCTTCCCAATGTAACAACCTACTGTACATGGAAACCACACGTCAAGCCATGCAAGGCATGTACAGAGAATAAAGCACTTCATGAATTACTCACCAAGGTTGACCATATCTGCAAAAAAAGGACATAATGTACTTTTATCTTCCAGGAAGGTCTGTAGCTGAGATTCCACTTTTTCTCTGCAATGATCAGTCAGATGACAGATAAGTGGAAGAAAAGATGATAAATAAAACTCTCTTAAAAGCCAAAAGGCATTTTATTTGTAGTTACAGATCCATTAATCCCATTTAACCCTTTCTTTTATATGGACATACAGTATATCTTAGTTTAAAGCATTATTAAACCCAAAAGCAAACATTTAATTTTATTGCAGCTTATCAATTCTCAGATGTGATGGCTGCATTCGTTTTTTTGGGGGCTTTCTTCCTTCTTTTTTTATCTGGTTATCCAACCAGCAAGTCTGTTGTTTTTTTAAAAGCAAAAGCTCTTTAGCAGAATGTATCAGTTTACATGGATGAGAACCACTTAAAGGGGTTGTAAAGGTAAACATTTTGTTCCCTAAATAGCTTCCTTTACCTTAGTGCAGTCCTCATTCAATTACCTCATCCTTCCATTTTGCTTTTAAATGTCCTTATTTCTTCTGAGAAATCCTCACTTCCTGTTCTTCTGTCTAACTACACACAGTAATGCAAGGCTTTCTCCCTGGTGTGAAGTGTCGTGCTCGCCCCCTCCCTTGAGGTGGGAGGGGGCGAGCAGGAGAGTCAGGACGCCCACTAACAGACAGCTCCTTTCTCTATCTCCAACGTAGAGAGCGTCCTGACTCTCCTGCTCGCCCCACTCCACCCTCAAGGGAGGGGGCGAGCACAACACTCCACACCAGGGAGAAAGCTGTGTGTCCTATCTGTGACCTGCCTTCTTCCGGTGTGGTAAACCACACTAAGTTAACAGGACCTAACAGGTTAAAACTTGCATGAGATTTTAGTGATTGATTTCAATGCCGTGTACACACGAATGTTTTCGGGTTCTAAAAAATTACGTTTTTAAGGGTCTAGAAAAAACGACGTTTTTTTCAACCCGATCATTAAAACGGCCTTGCCTACACACAATCGTATAACACGTACGACGGCACTATAAAGGGGAAGCTCCATTCGGATGACGCCACCCTTTGGGCTGCTTTAGCTGATTTTGTGTTAGTAAAAGACGATTTGCTCTTTTCTGTCTGTAATGCCGCGTACACACGATAATTTTTCGGCATGAAAAAAAAACAAAGTTTTTCAGCATGTAGAAAAAACAATGTTTTTCCAACTTCATCATTAAAACGACGTTGCCCACACACCATTGTTTTAAAAAAATGCTCTAGCAAAGCGCGGTGACGTACAACACGTACAACGGCACTATAAAGGGGAAGTTCCATGCGGATGACGCCACCCTTGGGGCTGCTTTAGCTGATTCCGTGTTAGTAAAAGACGATTCGCGCTTTTCAGTCTGTTACAGCGTGATGAATGTGCTTACTCCATTATGAACGGTAGTTTTACCAGAATGAGCGCTCCCGTCTCATAACTTGCTTCTGGGCATGCACGGGTTTTTAACGTCGTTTTAGCCCACACCCAATCATTTTTTACAACCTGAAAAACGACATTGTTTAAAAAGTTGTTAAAAAATGCATCATGTTCGAGTTTTTTTTTTGTCGTTTTTCAGAACCCGAAAAATTATGTGATGCCCACACACGATCATTTTAAATGACATTTTTTTTAAAACAACGTTTTTTTCATGCCGAAAAATGATCGTGTGTACGCGGCATTACAGCGTGATGAATGTGCCCCCGTCTAATAACATGCTTCTGAGCATGCGCGTTTTTTTCACGTCATTAAAGCCCACACACGACCATTTTTTACAACCTTAACCACTTCCATACAGGGCACTTATACACCTTCCCGCCCAGACCAATTTTTAGCTTTCAGCGCTGTTGCACTTTGAATGACATTTGCGCGGTCATGCTACACTGTACCCAAACTAAGTTTTTATCATTTTGTACCCACAAATAGAGCTTTCTTTTGGTGGTATTTGATCACCTCTGGGATATTTATTTTCTGCAAAAATAAAAAATAAATTACCGAAAATTTAGAAAAAAAATAGTTTTTTTGTTTCTGTTATAAAACATTGTAAATAAGTATGTTTTCTCCTTCACTGATGGGCACTGATGGTACTGCACTGACGGGCACTGATAAGGCGGCACTGATGGGCACCGATGAGGTGGCACTGATGTGGTGGCATTGATGGGCACTAATATGCAGCACTGATGGGCGGCACAGATGGGCACTGATAGGCGGCACGGATAGGCGGCATGGATGGGCTTGGATAGGCGGCACGGATGGGCACGGATAGGTGGCACAGATGGGCACTGATAGGTGGCACGGACGGGCACGGATAGGCGGCACGACGGGCACGGATAGGCGGCACGACGGGCACGGATAGGCAGCACGGACGGTCACTGATATGCGGCATGGATGGGCACTGATAGGCGGCATGGATGGGCACTGATAGGTGGCACGGATGGGCATAGATGGGCACTTTTGTATGTGTTGTACTAATGGATGCCAATCAGTGCCAAACAATGCCTGCCAATCAGTGATGCCCATTGTGGGCACTGATTGGCATCCATTGCGGCACTGATTGGCATTCATTTTTTGTGTCCCCCTCATCCCTGGTGGTCTAGGGTGGCATCTTTTTTTTTTTTTTTTTAATCCCTTTTTTTTATCCCTATGGCCATCCCTGGTGGTCCAGTGGGCATCCCTGATGGTCCAGTGGGCATCCTCGGGGGGGGCTGTGCTGATAATCGATCAGCACAAACCCCCCCCCCCCTGTCACAGGAGCAGCCGATCGGCTCTCCTCTACTCGCGTCTGACAGACGCGAGTGAGGAAAAGCCGATTACCGGCTTTTCCTATTTACATTGTGATCAGCTGTGATTGGACACGGCTGATCACGTGGTAAAGAGTTTCTGTGAGAGACTCTTTACCTTGATCGGTGTTGCGAGATGTCAGACTGACACCCTGCAACAACGATCGCCACGATGCATATGACGTCCAGTCAGGATTCTACAACCACTTTGCCGCCGTCAATATGTCATTGGCGGGCGGCACGTGGTTAAAAACATTGTGAAAAAATAGAGCATGTTCGGAAAAAAAATTGCCCATTTTTTAGAACCCGAAAAATGTTTTGAAGCCCACACACGATCGTTTTTATTGACATAAAAAAAAAAAAAACATTTTTTAGAACCCGAAAAACGGTTGTGTGTACACGGCATCAGTCTACTTTATAATCACTGTAATAATAAAGGACGCCTTATCATTGAAAGTATGGGGTAAGAATACAACCTGCTCACATTGAGAACAATCACATCTCATATTACTAAACCAAGTCAAATTGCTGGACAAGAAAACAACGTAGAAACTGAACAAATTACACGTTTAGCGGCCAGTCACATTTTAATTGCAGGTTTTCACGTTCTTACCGACTTTCGCTTAGTCGCTTGTGCTCCTTCCACCATACCACTGAATGCTGTTTGATAAGAGTTTGGTCTTTTGTTACTTTACATGCATGCTGGGTTTTCTTGATCTGTGTGAAGAAAAAAGAAAATTCTAATTCTGTCTAATTGACCAAAAACTCTTATTCATCACCTGTAATCGCAGTTAGCGGCAATGCCTAGACATGGCAGCTGACATGTTTCAATTGTCGTCAGCTTTATTATTAATAATTACATTTATTTTCAAACTGAAAGTCAGTAGAGCAATGTAATTGTCAAAGCTATAATGCCGATTTATTAGTTGTTAATAATTTATTACGTTTATTTTTATTTGACTCCCCCCCACATGAGAAAGCGTTTGTAAACTCTAACAATTAACTTGTCTTATTTGGTATTTTGGTTTGGTAAATATACAGAACTACTGATAAGTGCGAAAAATACTTGTTAATCTTGTCAATTCCAGGCACTTTTACCCCCTTCCTACCCAGGCCAAATTTTCACACTTTGAATGAGTAAATTAATGAGAAAAATCTCCTTTCATGTTGTGTCCTTTACCGGTCTACTAGGCATCTCGTTCCACAAGTACATTTTCTGTACTTTTGAACTCTAAGGACTATATATCCCACGGTACCTTGCTGTCTGCAAGTAGTGATTCTTGTACTGACTCCGTCTCCTGAAACTCCTCCTTTCAGTGCCTCTGTAGTTCAGAAGGCAGGCTCTGAGAAATGTGTGACAGAGCAGTGCCTACCCAAAGGGCATAATAAATATGTGTAATAGAGCTGCACGATTAATCGTCAAGAATCGTTATTGCGATCTTTTTCCCATTGCGATTCTTGACACAGGGTTTCACTATCTTTGACATGAAAATAATTTTCTCTCTGCACTTTGGTATGCAAAGAATTTCCTCTCTGCTCTCAGCCAAAAGTCAAAGTCTGGGCAATCTGCCAAGTTTTGAAAACATTCTTTATCAGTGGAAAGTTAAATCTAAACATTGTATCACATTGACTTCTGTATGTAAATTAGGAACGTTTAACCACTTAAACACCAAACCTTTTTCGGACAGCGCTTTTCAAGTTGAAATCATTATTTTTTTTTGCTAGAAAATTACTTAGAACCCCCAAACATTATATCATTTTTTAGTAGAGACCCTAGAGAATAAAATGGCGGTTGTTGCAATATTTTATGTTGCACTGTATTTGCGCAGCAGTCTTTTTAAATGCATTTTTTTTGGAAAGAATTACTTTAATGAATAAAAAAAAAATAGCCAGTAAAGTTAGCCCCCCTTTTTTTTTTGTATAAATGTAAAAGATTTTACGCCGTGAGAATCGTGAGAGAATCGTGATCTTCATTCTAAGCAAAAAAATCGTGATTCTCCTTTTGGCCAGAATCGTGCAGCTCTAATGTGTAACAGAATTAAAGGAAGTAAGGGCCAGATTCACGTACAAGAGCGCCGGTGTAACGTAACCCGTTTACGATACACCGCCGCAAGTTTCCAGTTTTAGTGCCCGATCCACAAAGCACTTACCTGGAAACTTGCGGCGGTGTATCGTAAAGACGTCCGGCGCAAGGCGGGCCAATTCAAATGGGCGTGTGCCATTTAAATTAGGCGCGCTCCCGCGCCGGACCTACTGTGCATGCTCCGTTTCGAAATTCCCGTCGTGCTTTGCGTGCAGTGACGTCATTTTTTCGAACGGCGACCCGCGTAGCGTAATTCCAGATTCCCGGACGGCTTACGCAAACGACGTTGATTTTTACATTTCGACGCGGGAACGACGGCCATACTTTATACAGCAATACGATTGCTGTGTAAAGTTAGGGCACCTAAAACGACGACTAACTTTGCAACGGGAAACTAGACTAGCGGCGACGTAGCGAACGCGAAAATCCGTCGGGAATCGCCGTAACTCCTAATTTGCATACCGGACGATGGTTTACGACGCGAACTCCCCCAGCGGCGGCCGCGGTATTGCATCCTAAGATCCGACAGTGTAAAACAATTACACCTGTCGGATCTTCTGGCTATCTATGCGTAACTGATTCTATGAATCAGTCGCATAGATAGAAACAGAGATACGCCGTCGTATCTCTTTTGTGAATCTGGCCCAGAGTTTTTATAACGGATGAAACCCTAGAGATCTATTCTGTCATAAATGCTTCTTCTTGCCTGTGACAGCGGTATTGCACACTGAGCCGCGCATGCACAGCTCAGAATACATTTAGACCCCTTTCACACTGGAGGTGGTTTTCAGGCGCTTTAGCGCTAAAAATAGCACCTGTAAAGCTCCTGAAAAAAGCATCATCTGCAATTTCAATGTGAAAACCTGAGTGCTTTCACACTGGGGTGCTGCGCTGGCAGGACGTCAAAAAAAGTCCTGCAAGCAGCTTCTTTGAGGAGCTTTACACATACTTAACAAAAAGTAATAGCTGTGGGGGGTGATTAGATGGAGAATATGAAAATATAGTTGTTAGGTGTGGGTAGGGTAGGCTTCTCTGAAGAGGAGGGTTTTCAGGGATCGTCTAAAAGCTAATAAGTAGCAGAAAACTGGACAGATTGGGGTAATTGTGCTAATTTGCGGTGCATACTAGTATACTATGGCATAAACCTCCTGGGGGTCAGTTAAAAATATTATTGGTGTTAAATTTCCGCTTTAAAATGGCAATACACTATTCGAATTTTGATTGAAAAATCAAAAGGAGTCGGGTGGAAAATTGTCAGTTGAAAAGTGACTGCAGTCAATCAGCTTGTAGGCAGGTGCAGTCTGTACTCCCTACTGCAGGTGGCGCTGGACCGATGCAGCAATGTAGAAGGGGAAGGAAGTTGTGAGGAACTTGGTTCCTCTATGACTTCCTGCGGTCACAAGGAGACAGCTATCCGATTGGATGCTGGTGCCCTATGTGATTCAATTGCCATCTTGGGTCAGGTGGAGTCTACTTAAAACTCTGACTCCTGGGTTTGGCACACTTACTGTATGTGAGTGGCTAGTGTAGGGATAGGTTCACTGTCTGACAGGGACAGTGCTTAGAGGTAGGGAAAGGTTCCGGAGGAGTAGGGATATTACAGGGAGTACGTCTACCTCTCTTCAGGAAGCCTCCCCCACAACTTTAACCACTTGCTTACAGGGCACTTTCACCCCCTTCCTGCCCAGGCCAATTTTCAGATTACAGCGCTGTCACTCCTTGAATGACAATTGCACAGTCCTGCTCAACTGTACCCAAATGACATTTTTTGAATTTTGTTCACACAAATAGAGCTTTCTTTTGATGGTATGTAATCTCTACTGGGGTTTTTATTTTTTGCTACACAAACAGAAAAAGTTTGAAAATTTTGAAAAAAAGAAAAAAGAAAAACAGTTTAATAGTTTGTTATAAAATTTTTCAAACAGATCATTTTTTATCTTTCTTTGATTTGTGCTGATGAGGCACTGATAGGCTGCACTGATCGGCCCTGATAAGGTGGCACTGATGGGTGGCCCTGATGAGGCAGTACTGATAGGTGGCACTGATGGGCACTAATAGACACTGGTAGGTGACAATGATAGGCAGCACTGATAGGTGGCACTGATCGGCATAGTAGGTGGCACCGGTGGGCACTGCTTAGCAACAATGAGTGTGGAGTATGCGTGACCCATGTCCTGTTTACACTAGCCGGCAATCTACTTTTTTTTTTTGTCTCCTCACGCTGTTAGCGTGAGGGAGAAAAAAGACGATTACCGGCTTCTGTTTACATCACGTGATCAGCTGATCATTGGCTGACAGCTGATCACGTAGTAAGGGGCCGGGATCTAATGGACTCGCTAAACACAGAGTGGCGCCGGGGCTGGGCAGGCAGCACATGCACAGGAGGACGTACTTGGACGCCCTCCCGGCAATTTAGGCCCGTGCTGCAGCCGCCTTTCGGCTACAGCGCGGGCGGATAAAGGTTAATTCAAGAATTTTACATTTTATAATTGGTTTTTAGCTGCAAATATGTGACTCTTGGGTGAAGGTTGTTTTCTGCTTTCGACGCATTAACTTCAGGGACAACATGTTCAATTACTGCCTAATACAGCCCGTCCACTTTCAGGTGCTATTATCACAAGATAATCAATGTTAATCACTTTACCAGTCATAATGTTATGGCTGATTGGTGTATTGTAAAGCCTGTACAATATGAGCACTAGATAAAGCAATACTAAAATTGAATTAAAGTAACACCAGCCATGGTAAGGAGGATGCGTCTGTGTCAGCGTTAGGGGGATTACCATTCTCTATTTGTCCTGGTGAACAAGGTCACCAAGAATGAAAGTGAAATAAAACCCCAAATTTTGAGTTGTCACCAGGATAGGAACAGAGAAGACATTTTCCAATGGGTACACTAGTTATGGTGTCCTTGGTGGCAACCAGAGATTTCTGACTTTGGAGGGATTTCCTCTCATGTCCTGTTGTCGCTAATGCTGTTTTTTTTTTAATCTTTAATTGGGCTAGTTCATAATTTAAATTTGAATGGAGTTCCACTTTACGTTTAGTGATGCACCTCTTCCAAAATACATAAATCTGATTAACCACTTAACGACCGCCGCATGTACATATACGTCCACAGAATGGCACGTACAGGCATATGGGCGTACATGTACATCCCCGCCTTTCCAATTTAAATGCATTTTTTGCTGTAAAAATGACAATGGTCCCAAAAATGTGTCAAAATTGTCCGAAGTGTCCGCCATAATGTCGCAGTCATGAAAAAAATCGCTGATCGCCACCATTAGTAGTAAAAAAAATAAAATAATAATAAAACTATCCCCTATTTTGTAAACGCTATAAATTTTGCGCAAACCAATTGATAAACGCTTATTGCGTTTTTTTTACCAAAAATAGGTAGAAGAATACGTATCGGCCTAAACTGAGGAAAAAATAAAATTTATATATGTTTTTGGGGGATATTTATTATAGCAAAAAGTAAAAAATATTGAATTTTTTTCAAAATTGTTGCTCTATTTTTGTTTATAGCGCAAAAAATAAAAACCGCAGAGGTGATCAAATGCCACCAAAAGAAAGCTTTATTTGTGGGGAAAAAAGGACGCCAATTTTGTTTGGGAGCCACGTCGCACGACCGCGCAATTGTCTGTTAAAGCGACGCAGTGCCGAATCGCAAAACCTGGCCCGGGCATTTAGCTGCCTAAAGGTCTGGGGCTTAAGTGGTTAAAAAGAAAGATTGGTAGGTCAGGTATAACAGATTTTCACTTTTTATTGCTAAGCGATGAGGTTCTCCTATTAAACTGTTCAAAATGAGATAGGCCTCATAAACCTGTTAAAAGCAAATAGCCCTGTGAGACTAGGCTGTTCAGCAGTGGAAAGAGATGTTCAGTTTCAAACCAGCTAGTGAGCCCAGATCTGCTTAAGGTCTCAATTTTAAATAGCTGATTGTGTGGGTGTGATGGGGACTCCCCGCTGGCCAGCAGTAGGGGGAAGTTCTAAAGTAAAGTGAAAAGCCTCTTGAAGTCCCAACATTCCATCAGAACTGACTGTACACCTGCTCTGAACCTAGACATTTCATAGCATGGTAAATCCACTTTTTTTACTTTTACATAATGCTATGTTTATCTGACGAGCTGTGCATTGGTGGACTGCATTGATCTTTACACGTAATAATTTTGGGGTAGATTCACAAAGGGCGTCCTAACTTTGCGGTGGCGTAGCGTATCGTGTTTACACTACGCCGCCGTAAGTTAGCGAGGCAAGTACATGATTCACATAGTACTTGCCCTCTAAGTTACGGCGGCGTAGCCTAAAGCGGGCGGGGCGCCTAATTCAAAATAGGCTGAGGGGGCGTGTTTTATGTTAATTTGGTTTGACCTGACGTGATTGACGTTTTTTTGGAATGGCGCATGCGCTGTCCGCCTACATATCCCAGTGTGCATTGCGGCAACGTACGCCGCACGGGCCTATTGGTTTCGACGTGGTCGTAAGTGACGTACATCCCTATTCACGGACGACTTACGCAAACTACGTAAAATTTTCTAATTTCGACGCGGGAACGGCGGCCGTACTTAACATTACTATTCCAGCTATTTGATGGAATATCTTTAGGCCTGATAATGCGTTACGTAAACAGCGTATCTGTACTGCGTCGGCCGGGCGTACGTTCGTGAATAGGCGTATCTAGTGATTTACATATTCTACGCCGACCGCAATGGAAGCGTCACCTAGCGGCCAGCCTAAATATTGCACCCTAAGATAGGACGGCCCAAGCTGTCGTATCTTAGATAGGTTTAAGTGTATCTCTGTTTGAGAATACACTTAGGCCCCGTACACACGACCGAACATGTCTGCTGAAACTGGTCCGCGGACCAGTTTCAGCAGACATGTTCGGTCGTGTGTAGGCCCGAGCGGACAGGATTCCAGCGTACATTTGCCCGGCGGACCGGTTTCATCATACATGTTTGCTCGTCTGTACGCGGCCTTAAACTTAGGTTGGCGCAGATTCCGAGTTAGGTCGGCGTATCTACTGATATGCCGACCTAACTCTTACTGAATCTAGCCCTATGTCTTGTTTTCTTGTGCTTTATGAGTGAATCTGAGGCTTTACCGTTTCATTCATCTGGATGCAACTGAGTTTGTAGCAGCCTTCTTCATGTTGTCTATCATTTCTCCAAACTGCAAAATAATTGCTCCCTTCACACCTGACAAAGGTAAACGTGGTACAAATCATCTGCAGCGATGTAACCTTTATATGCGGGATGTGGGGATACCTGCCAACAAGTCCATCAAGTAAATGAAGCACACAGGGACACTATAGCTACACACTGTACTAAGGTGCCTTTTCACATATTACTCATAAGGTCTATTTCCTTGGTGTTAATACACAGATATCATACTTATTCAAAATTCCATCATTTTAATCTCATTATCTTGAAGCAGCAAGAGACGTCAATAAAAAATTATACACAATGAACTGGATTTCAATTACGCAGTCTCATAGACCGCTCTTGTTCGGTCTTTTCAATGATAACAGATCACGATGGTTGATCATTTTACATCTTGTACAATATATTTTTCTAAAACTATGTTTTGATGCTTGCGTAGGAGTTGGAGGACACAATGAAAACAAAGCGACTGAAAGTTCACCATCGAAGGGAAGTACCTGGCTTTCCTAAAAAAAAAAAAAAATTGATGAGAGAGGTGGGTCGTCTGGAAGAGATCCCCACTGCTGTGTTGTTGGGTGCTGATTTAGGTACCCTTGTTTCTTACTATGCCCTTGCTAAGAGCACCCAGGATGCTCCCACGGAACTCTCTGGACCTACCAAGGTACTGTTTACAGATGTTGGGGTAATATCTGGGCAACATGTGGATGGACAGAGGGAGGGGGAGGGTGGAGTTGAAGTGCAAGGTCCTCCTTCTTCAGAGACAGGAGAGGAGACCCCGTTGCTTGTGAAGGTAACTGATGTATGTTCCAATGATGCTGCACTGGTAAATGTTAAAATGTGATGATGATGATGATGATGATGATGATGATGATGATGATGCATTGCCAGTATTGGTGGTCACCTGCATTGCCAGTATTGGTGGCCTGATCGTAGAACAGCAGGAGGAGGTCTCTGGGCCCTCTCCCTGTTCTGACCCAGTAGACTCCACCTCTGTTGAGCCTTAGCAGCTGTCCTTGTTTGCTACAGGACTGCTGGCTGGCAGTGGCGTAGCGTGGGGGGTGCCAGGGGGGCCACCGCCCCGGGCGCAAAATTTAGAGGGGCGATGTCACAAGTTTGGAGAGGAGGGAGCACCAACAACAGATGGAGCCGAAAAAGGGTTAATACTGCCCACAATGCACCTCTGCAGAGGCGCATTGCTGGCGGTATTACCGCGGTGTCCCATTGTTTTCAATGAGAAGGAGCGGTATACACACTGCTCCTCTCACTGCTCCAAAGATGCTGCTTGCCAGAATTCTAAACCAAGATTTCATCTTCCCTCGTTTCATCTTGTGAGGAGAAAATTCATGTCTGTAGGCCGGAGGGACGCCATGGGAAGGGGACAGAGGGACTACATCTCCCAGCAATCTCTGTCCGCATGGGGAACTACAACTCCCAGCATGCACTGCGTATGTAATGGGGCTTCAGCTCCCAGCCTGGAATAAGATGTTACAGGACTATATGTCCCAGCATGATTTTTTCTATAGATGTACTACAGGTCCCAGCAATCTCTACATACCCCAGCCTGCTCCCCTCCCCCTCTTCAGGGGTAATTTCACCCCACACTCCTCTCCCACCAAGGGTGGTCGGTCCCCTCCCCCCAGGATAAGGTTGGGCCTGTGGGGGTGGGGTAAAGGGCGGTGGTAGATGAGTGGGGTGGTGGGACTGGGGGGTGCAATCCCCCATGAGGAGGGGGAAGGGAGCAGGCTGGGATATGTAGAGATCACTGGAACCTGTAATATCTCCATAGAAAAAATCATGCTGGGATATGTAGTCCACAGCATCTTATTCCAGGCTGAGAGCTGAACCCCCACTACTTACACAGTGCATGCTGGGAGTTGTAGTTCCGCATGTGGACAGAGATTGCTGGGAGTTGTAGTACCCTTAGAGCCTGAGCAGAGGCGGCAGATTACACAGACACGTTGTGACCCACCTGTAGTCTGGCCAATGGCTCCTCCCTCTGGAGCTCTGTGTGGGGGATTGTCCCTCCTCCCCTGCTCTCCACACACCGACACCCACATCTCCACTCAAAGGTAGAACGCAGAATGGTGCTTTACCAAAATGCTATAATTTATTATTTGTATTAGCATTAACATTTATTAATGCGTAAGGCACTCTCCAGTGTCTATGCTTTCCTTTACCAGTGCTCAGATATACAAGCTCTTCAGCTATACATAAAAAATCCATCTTCTCACTCTCTCTTCATGTAATGGGCCCGGCAAGTCTCAGTGTAGTAACTACAGCAATGTTATTTATCCTGCCACACTTTAATGAACTTCATCTCTCTCACTAACGTCCATCAATACAGCTATAACAGCACAGACTGTTGTTGTGAGAGAGAATGCCATAAGCTGGACAAAGTTTATGAGTGCCATTTTCCTGTCACTGGACATCTTTCTCTTTACTGCTTCCATATCCTCCCGCAAACGGCCATACGGTGTAATTAGAGCTGCTCGGCAGGATTCATTTGCTGTGCGAGGACGTATTTATGTCCAATAAAAGCTATTAATCATTTTAAGATGCCTCATCTAAATTTTTTTAACTATTCCTTATTTTTAAGAAAAACACAATCAGCCAATAAAACCCTTATATTTATGGATATTTAGAAGAACGATTTGGTGTTGGGTAATAAAATCTGTGATCCATGAAGGATACACTGGATCAATACAATAATATTGACTGAATACGGACTGGTGATTTTTCTCCATCAGTTATCTGTCCTAGAATGGTCATCTGGCTGGAACATTGACCCATGTTTTTTCAGGGAATTTGAAAGCAGCATGAATTGTTTTTTTAAGGTTTCCTGGTAGGTATTACAATATAGATTCTGGATTTATGTATTCACTAACTATTGCATTTCAGGCGGTATAAATAGCCCTTTTCAAATTTATAATTTTTTCGTAATCCCTTGAATAACTAAAGGCGGCCATACACGGTTCGAATTTTGAAAGAATTTTCTTTCGAAAATCGTATCAAAGAATTTTCGTACGTATTTCGCACCGTTAGTGGGCTGCAGCAACAGTCGATTTTTGTGCGGCAAACAAATTTGAGCAATCCTAATTTTTTTAAAAACAAAGGATTTTCTGATCAATGATGGGAAAATTGTGCGAGAAATGTAATAGAAAAAAAAATGTGCATGTGCAAGAAAAGAATATTCCCGGAGAGAAACTAATATTTTCGGCAACATGAAGATTTTGTCGGCCGAATTTCGAAAATCAATGGTGGCATCATCGGATCACAAAAAAAAAAAACTTTCTGATTTTTTAAAAAAAATGTGTTTGAAATTCGACCGTGTATGGCCTGCTTAACACTGGGAGAGGGAAGGTGAGGACACGGACCCAGTTAGGCTGCATTCACACCTGAGCGTTTTGTCGCCTGAAGCGCGACGCTCAAAAACGCTAGAGGGGAAAAAATACATTATTCCCTATGGAGATGGTTCACATCTCCACTCCAAAACGCCTGACGCCGAACGCCTGAAGCTCAAACAAGTTCCGGACCCTTTTTTTTCGCGCGAATCGGGCGGTTTGGGCGTTTGAGCGTTTCTACCCTGTTTCCCCGAAAATAAGACACCGTCTTATATTTATTTTTCCTCCAGAAATCACACTATGGCTTATTTTCGGGGGACGTCTTATTTTTTTTACCAGAAAGTATGGTACAACAGTATGGAGCCGACCTTACCGTATTTATGGGGCTGCTGACACCTCTCCGGTCACTTAGAGATACCGTGGAGCAGATAAGAAGGGCTGCACGACTTCTTTACAGCTCCTGAGCTCCACACCAGTACAGTACGCCTATCACGTCTTGTTTTCCCGCCCGCGCCGCTACGCATACGATATGCCATCGCTACGTCTTATTTTCGGGGATTCGACACGCCATCGCTACGTCTTATTTTCGGGGGGGATGTCTTATATTTCGATCTTGCGTCGAAATCCCGCTACGGCTTATTTTCGGAGTACGTCTTATTTTCGGGGGAAACGCGGTATTTCCCATAGAAAGTAATGGAAACGCTCGATTCAAGTGACTAGCGCGACAATGAGCGTTTGCTACGGGCATTTTGTCGCTTTAATCAAAAACGTCGGACGACGCTGTATGCAAACGCGCAAATAAGCATGAATACGTGCGGAAAAAACGACCGAACGACCTACGCTCAGGTGTGAATGCAGCCTAAGGGAACACAGTTTTTTCATACAGCGCTGTCAACCCAAAGCTGGCCATTGCCGGAATGAATTTTGACTCGTTCCTGGAAAACCGGCTGAAATTTGATCGATGTGCCTGTCGGCACCCTACCGTCCGATATACTTTGAAGGAAGAATCAAAGGAACTGAGCGGAAAATTGAAGTGAACAGCACCTGCAGCCAATCAGATGCAAGCACTGTTTGGCTATCTTGACAGCCAGCAGTACTGACTGTCAGAATACAATACCAACAGCAGGAGATTCATCCATCTGCGCTGTTTAGCATGTTCGTTTTTTTCAGACTGTGTGTACGGCCAGTTTAACTAAATCATCGCTTAGATTGTAAGCCCTAACGAGCAGGGCTTGCTGATTCCAACATAATTGTATTGTAATTGTACTGTCTACCTGCATTTTGTAAAGCGCTGTGTAAACTGTAGGTACAATATAAATCCTATATAATAATAATAATAATAATAATAATAATAATAATGAACCTGCTTGCAGAAGCAGTACAAGGATAACTTTATCATATGTGCTGCATCTCCATTCATTGTATTGTACAATTAATATGCAGGCAAAACAGATGTGACAAAGGCAGGCCATACACGGTGCAAACTAAGAAATTTGCACGATTCCCCTGTCAACACAGGCAGTGTTGACAGGGGAATCAACAATTGTCTTGTCCCGATGAGTCCCGGAGGGAGGGGTGGTTCGCACCAAGTATGGCCAGCCTAGGGCAAGCCATAGTCATCTCTAAATTAGGTCAGTTTGACAAAATCAGTATCCTTTAACCACTTGCTTACTGGGCACATAAACCCCCTTCGTTCCCAGGCGAAATCTCAGCGTCCGGCACTGCGTCGCTTTAACTGACAATTGCGCGGTCGTGCGACGTGGCTCCCAAACAAAATTGGCGTCCTTTTTTCCCCACAAATAGAGCTTTCTTTTGGTGGTATTTGATCACCTCAGCGGTTTTTATTTTTTGCGCTATAAACAAAAAAATAGCAACAATTTAAAAAAAATATATATTTGTTTTACTTGTTGCTATAATAAATATCCCAATTTTTTTTTTAAAAAACTATTTTTTTTCTCAGTTAAGGCCGATACGTATTTTTTGACGTATTTTTGTAAAAAAAAAAAAAAAAAATCGCAATAAGCGACTGGTTTGCGCAAAAGTTATAGCGTCTACAAAATGGGGAACAGAATTATGATTTTTTTTATTATTTTTTTTTTTACTAGTAATGGCGGCGATCTGCGATTTTTATTGGGACTGGGATATTGCGGCGGACGTATCGGACACTTTTGACACAAATTTGGCGCCATTCACATTTATACAGCGATCAGTGCTATAAAAATGCACGAATTACTGTATAAATGTGACTGGCAGTGAAGGGGTTAACACTAGGGGGTGAGGAAGGGGTTAACTGTGTAGCCTGGGTGTGTTATAACTGTGTGGGGGGAGGGGGGTGACTGGGGGAGGGGACTGATGCTGTGTCTCTATGTACAAGAGACACAGATCGGTCTCCTCTCTCCCTGACAGGACGTGGAGCTCTGTGTTTACACACAGAGCTCCACGTCCCTGCTGTCACCTGCCGTGTCACCGACGATCGCGTGTACCCGGCGGACATCGCGGCCGCCAGGTACACGCATCGGGTCTTCGGCGATGCGCCGGGACAGTTTTTACCCGCCGCGCGCCACCCAGTGGCGCGCGCGGGTAATGCACATAAAAGGCCGTGTTTAAACGGCCACTTGGCACTTGAGAGCCGCGCTGCGGACGTATTTCGTCTATAGCGCGGATCTCAAGTGGTTAAATGACGTCTGTCAAAGGGACATGCTGGAAAATTGTATCAATCATTAGCTACAGCTGCTATTCAGTGTATTCTGAAAGTGGGGAGTCCTGAATCTACCTCACTTGTGTGCAAGGAGGAAGCTGAGTTTTTTGTTCGGCCTGCTGAAAGAACTAGCTATCTTTGGCCAGCTTAGGAATGTAGAACCTCTGCAGCAATTTTTCCTATAACAACACTGTATCCTGGCCTAGGCCGACAAGGCCCAGGCCCAGGGCAGCACTTTGCAGGGGGGCAGCACGAAAAGAGTACCCGACGGCCTGCGCCACACTGTTAGGCAATTTAGTCAAGCGCCCCGATAAAGCAGCCGTGGGGGGGGGGGGGCCTCTTCTAATTTTGACTGTCCTATCATCCTGGACCACAAACCTTCCTCACTGTGCTATATGTTTCTACTGCACCATTGGCAAATTATCAGAAATTTGTGCTTAAAGTAGAACTATAGGCAACACTTTTTTTTCATTTTGGATAGAGTAAGGGAGGATTATAGCCCCTGTCAGTTTATTGTTTACCATATCTGTCCATTGCAGAGATTTCCCTTCACTTCCTGCCCCATAGCCAAACAGGAAGTGAGAGGAAATCTATGCAAATTAAGGGAATCCATTGCCCCCCAGGCCATCAGAACTAGTGTCCCCACTCGAAAATTTCAGCGTGGGTCTTAAACAGCAAGGGGCGTGGCCTTGAAAGGAATGGGTGGGTCATATTTAAATTAGGGGGTGCACGAGTTTAGTCAGGCCTAGGACAGCAAAAAACCTAAATACACTACTGTATACACACTTCTGTTAGAGATGTACCATTACCATAGTTTTAGGGAGAGAATGGCATACTGTACAAAGAGAACAGTGTACACAGTAGGTTTAGAACTACTGTATATACCGTATTTATCGGGGTATACCGCGTGCCGGCGTATAACGTGCACCCCTAACTTAGGGAGATAGTTTAAGGGAAAAAAAACGAAAATTTTTGCCCTGCGTCGGCGGCCTTGTCCGGCGTCCATCTGCGGCCTTGCGCGGGGTCCGTCCAGCCTTGTGGGTATCCGTCTGCGGCTTTGGAGGTGTCCGTCTGCGGCTTCCTCGCGGGGTCCTTCCAGTCCATCCGCACCTTGCCCGGGGTTGCAGCGGTGTTTGTTTTTGAATTAGGCGCCGAGCCGAGAGGAGCCGGATTTCCTGTGTGTTCGGCTCCTCTCGGCTTGTCGTGGCTGCGGGCGGAGCTGAGCGTGGCCGAGCCTAGCCGAGTGCGCAGTACACTCGGCTCGGCTCTAGGCTGCGGCACTCGGCTCCTCTCGCGTGGCTGCGGGCGTGGCCGAGCCTAGCCGAGAGCGCAGTACACTCGGCTCGGTCTATTTTGGCGGCGCCCGGGAACAGCAGTATCGGCGTATAAATGTGTTATGGTCTGCTGAAACCAAGGTTGAACTTTTTGGCCACAATACCAAAAGATATGTTTGGCGTAAAAACAACACTGTACATTACCAAAAGAACGCTGTACCCACCGTAAAGCATGGTGGTGGCAGCATCATGCTTTGAGCTGTTTTTCTTCAGCTGGGACAGGGGCCTTAGTCAAGGTAGAGGGAATTATGATAAGTTACGAATACCAATCAACATTGGCACAAAACCTGCAGGCTTCTGCTAGAAAGCTGAACATAAAGGGGAACTTCATCTTTCAGCATGACAACAAGCCAAAGCATACATCCAAATCAACAAAGGAATTGCTTCCAAACCTGAATCCGATTGAAAATCTGTGGGGTGATCTGAAGAGGGCTGTGCACAGGAGATGCCCTCCTAATCTGACAGACTTGGGGTGTTTTTGCAAAGAAGAGTGGGCAAATATTGAAAAGTCAAGATGTGCCATGCTGATAGGCTCATACCCAAAAAGACTGAGTGCTGTAATAAATTTAAAAGGTGCTTCAACAAAAATATTCGTTTAAAGGTGTGCACACTTATATAATCATATTATTTTCGTTTTTCTTCCCTCCACCTAAAAGATTTCAGTTAGTTGTTCAACCGAGTTGTACAGTTTATAGGTCGCATTAAAGGTGGAAAAAGTTGTGAAATTATTTATCTCCGTCTTTTTTTACATCACAGAAACCTGACATTTTAACAGGGGTGTATTAACTTTTTATATCCACTGTATATTATAAAGTGATTTGTGTATTTTTTTTCAAAATACATTTTATATTTAAAATGGTTCTAAAGGCTCAAGGATTCTTACCTCTGTGCATTATATGCATGAAGGTAAAAAACCTTCTCTGTGCAGTAGCCCCTCTCAACATTCCCCCCCCCTAACATTTACCTGAGCCCCATCTCGATCCAGCAATGTGCACAAGAGCAGGAGTTCTCAGAGGATTCTCCCAGAGGCAGAGGGAAGGCGCCGTGCCACAGCTGTGTGTGTGAATAGACATGCACAGCTGTGGCTCGGAAACGAGCCTGCTTGGGTGCCCCTATTGCAAGCTGCTTGCTCTGAGGGGACTGGGCAGTTGGGAAGGGTTAGGAGCACCGGCGGTGGACCCTAGAAATGGAGGATCAGTGATGCCCTTTGCAAAACTGCTGCACAGAGCAGATGAGTATTATGGGCCAGATTCACAAAGCACTTACGACGGCGTATCTCCATGTACGCCGTCGTAAGTCCGAATGTGCTCCTTCGTATCTTTGCGACTGATTCATAGAATCAGATACAAATGCCTCACTGTTGCCAAGATACGATCGGCGTAAGTCTCCTACGCCGTCGTATCTTGGGGTGCATATTTACGCTGGACGCTAGGGGCGCTTCCGTATATTTCCGCATCGAATATGCAAATGAGCTAGATACGCCGATTCACGAACGTACTTGCGCCTGGCGTATTAAAATACGCTGTTTACGTAGGGCGTACGACCGGCGTTACTTTACCACTCATAAAGCAGGGGTAAGTCATGTTAAGGTATGGACGTTGGAAACGTCGGAACAGCGTCGTATTTTACGTTGTTTGTGTAAGTCGTACGTGAATGGGGATGGGCGTAGGTTACGTTCACGTCGACTAAGCATTGAGCCGGCGTAATTTACGGAGAAAATTTTACGTGATACTGAGCATGCGCCGTTCGTTGGGTGCGTCATTTACGTGGGGTCACGATCAGGCCCGGATTTACTACCTTTGCCACCCCAAGGCCGGGTCCTTCAATGCCGCCCACGGCTGCGCAGTACAGGGGGGACATTATCCGCCGGGGGACTTTTTCGACAGGACACTGGGAAGCAGGACATTGATCATTGGGGGGCGCTGCTGCCGAAAATTACATTGAGAACCATCTCACCTCCTTTTGCCTCTGTTTTCTCTCCTCTCACCATCTGTGACATGACATGGAGGGACTGCCGAAATGAAAGTGTCCTCTCCTCCCAGCACCCACTGCCGCCACGAGGCCTGGCCTTGTTGGCCTTGTCTGGAATCCGGCCCTGGTCACGATTCATTTCCATACAACACGCCCCCCTACCAGCCTACTTTGAATTACACAGGCTTACGCCGGCCCATTTACGCTACGCCGACGCAACTTACGGCACTTGCCTGTCTAAGTTGCGGCGGCGTAGCGTAAATAGGATACGCTACGCCCAACTAAAGATACGCCATTGTATCTGAATCTGGCCTTATATGTTTGTTTTTGTTAAAAAAAAAAAGAAAGCCTTGAATATCACTTTAAATTGTAACTCAAGCTAAACTTTTTTTGTTTAGGAATATGTTCAAAGGGTTACAATGTCTGTCATGTTACAATGGTAATTCCAAATACACGGTGCACATAGTTTCACAATTTATAAGTGTACGTATTTTTTGTTCTGAATATAATAATCAGTACTCTGCACTAGCCTAACAATAGTTATATAATTACTGAGGTCGGAAAGTGGCAATGGTAAACCTTTTGAGCATAATGGTCTAATTATATGAATATAGCACAATGTAGATTAATTAGGAAGTTTATCTACAAGCAAATATACAATCTTGTATGATCTTAACTTGTATGGCAATGTTCCAGATATAGTTAAGGAAAAAATTGTTACATAATTCTTAATTAAAACTCAGATAACGAGCTGAGTTTTGTGTTGTTGGTCGCAACTGACGAGCATGCGGTCCTTTAGAGAGACAACACTTCCACCACCCGTGGACAGGCACACAATCATTTCAAATAAACGAACCTAATTAATGAACAACTGCTGGCAAAGGGAAAACCTACCATTAGTCCATAAATACTTACAGAGAAATTGCGACACTTATTTTTAACCTGTGCGCTGCGTAACTACCCAAGGAACGTATGTGAAATTTCCATTGTCTGAACACCAGTTGGAATTATGAATTAGTAGCATGTTATGAGGCTGCACTGGCTCCTGAATTAACCATGGTAATATAGATTTGTTAGGTATTGACTATTAGCTAGATTCAGGTAGGGGCGCGCAACGTTAGGCAGGCGTAGCGTATGGCATTTACACTACGCCGCCGTAAGTTAGATAGGCAAGTGCTGTATTCACAAAGCACTTGCCTCCTAAGTTACGGCGGCGTAGCGTAAATTGGTCAGCGTAAGCACGCCTAAGTCAAATGAGGATTTGGGGGGTGTGATTTATGTATATTAACTTTGACCCGACGTGATTGACGTTTTTTACGAACGGCGCATGCGGCGTCCGTGTACATATCCCAGTGTGCATTGCGCCTAAGTACGCCGCAAGGACGTATTGTTTTGACGTGAACGTAAATTACGTCCAGCCCTATTCACGGACGATTTACGCAAACGACGTAAAATTTTCAAATTTCGACGCGGGAACGACGGCCATACTTAACATTGACTAGTCCAGCTATTTGATGGAATAACTTTACTCCTGGAAACGCCTTACGTAAACGGCGTATCTTTACTGCGATGGGCGCACGTACGTTCGTGAATAGGCGTATCTAGTCATTTACATATTCAACGCCAAACTCAACGGAAGCGCCACCTAGCGGCCAGCCTAAATATTGCACCCTGCCAGCGCAGGCTGTCGTATCTTAGCTAGGTTTAAGTGTATCTCAGTTTGAGAATACACTTAAACTTAGGACGGCGCAGATTCCGAGTTAGTAGATATCAGTAGATACGCCGGCCTAACTCTCTGTGAATCTAGCTATATATCTATGATCTGCAGATAGATATAGTGCTCCAAAAACACTGGGTTTAAAAAAAAAATTCAAGTTCCCTTGGCAGAAAAAAAACGCTCATATATAGTGTTTGTGTACACAGTATAGGCGAGTTTAGCGTTTAGCAATGTCACCGCTGTCCCCTCTTCCACAAAGCGTCCATCTTCCTTCCGAGTATCTCGTCTCCGGCACTGTGATTGTTCGGAGCCGCGATGACATCACTCCAGCGCATGTGCGTGGGAGCCGCCAGTCACGGCATGATCTCCGTTAGAAACGGCACACTCGCCGCTTCTAAAGGTTTCTAAAGTGGCCTGCGCCGTTGTCTAAGGTGCATGCGCCGTAGACATCACCACTGGACTCATTTGTAAATATCTCCTAAACCGTGGAAGTTTGGGCGATGTTTCGAGCACCTAAAGGTAAGCCTTAATCTAGGCTTACCTGTAGGTAAAAGTGGTTGTAACAGGTTTACAACCACTTTAAGCCAGTGTGCATGAAGCTTGAAGCTGTTACAACCTTGTCGTGGCTTCACTTGCTTGATTCCTCTGTGCTGCATTGAATTTCTACAATAAATGCTTCTGATATCAGTCTGTCTAATGCTCAAAGGTATAGCCTCATTCAGGGGCCAGTCAGGGGACAGGGCAGAATATCCGTGGCGGCCGCCCGATCGAAACCTCAGACCAGCAATCCAGCAGCGCCGCGCGGGGTGCAGTTCACCCAGGCGCCACAGACGTGGAGGCGCTCAAGCGCCAGAGTGCTCCGCTCCCTCCTCCTCTCCTTGTCTGAGGCCGCGCTCTCCACTGCTACGGTATTTACTTTTTCGAGTCCTCCTCCACGATCCAACCGGGCGGTGCAGCTGCACACTGTTCTCTCCTCTCCAGCTGCTGCCTGGGTGGGGTTTGTCCCGAGGGGGGGGGGTTTGTGGTGGCCTCTTTACTAATGGAGGGGGTGACCGTGGTTTGTGGGGGGTCTGTACTAATGGAGGGAGGGGTCTTTACTAATGTGGGGTGGTTTGTGGGGGGGTCTGTACTAATTGCGGGGGATGGCTTGTGGGCGGTCTGTATTAATTTTTGGGGATGGCTTGTGGGGGGGTCTGTACTAATGGGGGATGGCTTGTGGGGGGGTCTGTACTAATGGAGGGGGTGGTTTGTCCTGAGGGGGGGTCTGTACTAATGGAGGGGGGTGGTTGGTCCTGTGGGGGGTCTGTACTAATGGGGAGTGGTTTATGGGGGGGGTCTGTATTAATGGAGGTGGGAGGTTTGCTCACCACACAGGCCGGACACACGCCCGCAGAGCCGCCGCCACGACTTACAAGGGTTCAGAAACAGGTAAGGGGGACCTGTTTTAAAGTTTCCTGTTTAAAAAAAAACACCAAATCCCTGCAATAATATATTAAGCAGCCTTCATAATGTATTATTGCTGGGATTTGTAGTCCTCTAACTGCTGGTATTCTGTATTGCGTTTTATATAATGTATTATTGCTGGGATTTGTAGTCCTCTGTAACTGCTGGTATTCTGTATTGCGTTTTATATAATGTATTATTGCTGGGATTTGTAGTCCTCTGTAACTGCTGGTATTCTGTATTGCGTTTTATATAATGTATTATTGCTGGGATTTGTAGTCCTTTGTAACTTTTGGTAATCTGCATTGCGTTTTATATAATATATTATTGCTGGGATTTGTAGTCCTCTGTAACGGCTGGTATTCTGCATTGCGTTTTATATAATGTACTGCTGGGATTTGTTGTTCCTCTATAGCTGCTGGTATTCTCCATTGCGCTGTATAATTGCTGGGATTTGTAGTTCCTCTATAACTGGTCAGTGGTAATCTGCATTGCGCAGTATAATCACGCAATGCAGAATACCAACAGCTATAGGGGACTACAAATCCCAGCAATAGTACATTATATACAACGCAATGCAGAAGAACGCCATCTATGCTATCTTTCTCTGTAAAAGATAAATAAGTTAAACGATCACTTTAAGCATCATAACCATTAAAGCTTAATGGAGCACAGATATAATGTATGGTGTGTGTGTGCGTGTGAGTGCGTGCCGGGGGGGGGGGGGGGGGGGGGGCGTCAAAATGCACCTTCGCCTTAGTTGGCAAAAATCCTTGCACCGGCCCTGGTCTCATTGCATATAATAGCTAAACAATATCCTGTTGTCAATGCCACTATCTTCAGCCAGCAAATCTCTGTCACCAGTATGGCAGGAATCTGATGTTTCCACACCATTATCGCAGATCACGTAGGATACAAGTTAAATAAGGTAACGGAGGCTGTTCGGGAGCATATTATGCTGCTGATTGTTAAAGAACTTAAAGAGCCAATACAAGGCGAAGTGACGTTGTCTCTGGAAAGGGCTTCTCTCTGATTTGCTTATATCCACCTAAATAGCACTCCCCCGCCATTTCTTTTTCTTCTGCAGCCATCAATAATATTATATTGAGGTCAAAGATAATTAAAAAAAAAATTGTAAATAAGTGTTCTTTTTCAAATGTCTAAGATAATATAGATGGAGAACACAGGCATATCTAACCCCTTTCTTTGATTATTATTTTTTTGAGCCATCAATGATACCCTGCATCTATGGGTATATAGGAGCATGTGACCTCCCCCACATGATATCACTCATATCTAGCAGCCAATCTCTAGGCCCAAGCAAGGGAGTAAGGTCACCACTTTCATGGGTTGCCAACATCAACACCAGTCATTTCAGTGCCAGAAGGTAAAGGAGTAAGGAACAGTGAAGAATCACTGGTAAGGCAGGTATAGGGAGGGCTGTTGAGTACTAATAGGATGCACTGGAAGCTTCTTGAATACATAAAACAACTTTATTTGCATGGAGGATAGCAGAACATATCTTAACAGCATGGAAACAGGAACATAAGTGAACACTGAGGAAAAGCACTTCCTCTCATTGATTCATACAATAGGTTTACATGCACATTACACTATAACACTACAGCGCCACCTGCTGCATAGACAAGTAAAATGCATATATAGTCACAGTACATAAGCAACATGCTGTTGTTCTTACAAGGGTCAGGGTAAGCCTTTTTGCTCTGCGTGTACAAGGTGACAGTGTCTCTTTAAATTGTATGTATAGCCAAAACTTTTTTTTGTTTTAGTTTTGGATAGAGTAGGAAAGTGTAAAACCCCCATTGGTTTGTGTTTTGCTGTCTGTGCCCTTTACTTCCTGTACTGAAGACACAACAATAAGTTAAGTAGAAGTATCTCTAAAAAAAAGGAATTCCATCAGTTGTGACTAGAACAGGCATCCCTAATGGAAGTTTTATTCTCACCCCCAGTTCCAGTGACAACTGTTTAAATTTTTTATTACTCGTTACTTGTAAACCCTCACATTTATCCAGTGAAGTGAACAGCCCAAGATGATACACAGAGATGAGACATATCCTCCTACAAAGGTTTTACTAATTTATCTGCAGTCTTCCCTTGTCTACAACCCCTTCAAAAAGGAGCAGAGAGGAGGGGGCGGAGAGGCTGCAGTTACAGTGTGTGAAAGCTGATTGGAGGAAAGGAACACACCTCCCTTCACACACCAGAAGAACTGTGTTGTGAATAGACAAGCTGTCTGCTGAGCTCCCCCACCCCCCTCCACAAATTTATTTCATGTCTTATGTCTGGAAAACTTTGCAGAAGTGTCTCATGCTGATAACAGAAGAACGAAGCACCAGAGAGAAACAACATTTAGAGCTTTGGAGAGATATAAGTAAATACTACAGATTATATGTGCTTTGCTCAGATTCCATGACTGAGGTTTACAACCACTTTAAAGTTCAATGAAAAAGGTCACCAAGACAAACAAAGAGATTAAATCTACACATCAGGGACAAAGAAAGCAATAAAAACAAGGGCCTAGATTCAGGTAGATTTGCGCCCTCTTACGGAGGCGCAGCGTACCGTTTTTACGCTACGCCTCCGTAAATCACGTGCGCTACGCTTCATTCACGAAGCAGTAGCTCCTTAATTTGCGCGGGCGCTCCGTAAAAATGGCCGGCGTAAGCGCACGTAATTTAAATGATCCCGTAGGGGGTGTGGATCATTTAAATTAGGCGCGTTTCCGCGCCGAACGTAGTGCGCATGCTCCGTCGGGAAACTTTCCCGACGTGCATTGCGGTAAATGACGTCGCAAGGACGTCATTTGCTTCAACGTGAACGTAAATGGCGTCCAGCGCCATTCACGATTCACTTACGCAAACAACGTAATTTTTAAAAAATGTGACGCGGGAACGACGGGTATACTTAGCATTGGCTGCCCCTGCTAATAGCAGGAGCAGCCTTACGCAGAAACCGACGAACGCAAACGACGTAAAATGCGAACACAGGGCGCGCGTACGGTTGTGAATCGGCGTTAGTATGCAATTTGCATACTCTACGCTGACCACTACGGGAACGCCACCTAGCGGCCATCGTAAGAATGCAGCCTAAGATATGCGGGCATAAGAGCCTTATGCCAGTCATATCTTAGGCTGCAGTCGGCGTATCGAGCTTTCTGAATACAGAAAAGTCGATACGCCGGCGCAACTAAGCAATTGCGCTGCGTATCTATGGATACGCAGACGCAATTGCTTACTGAATCTACCCCACGGGTTTTAATCCTTTTCTACTCTATGGTCTTGTATATATGGAGCATACTAAAGCTTATGCCCCTGGGGGGGGTGTATACCTGTACAGGCAGGCAGTTCCATTGATGTCAATTGGGATGCATTGGCTGCATGGACACAGCAACTGCTCCCAATCTGACATCCATGCAGGTGTACAGCCCTGAACACAGACTGTGCACACGTATGCTTTGGTACACCCCGTGTGAATGAGGCCTATAAATGAAAAAGTTTGAATAGATGGTTTGTATTATTTCTTACCTCCTAAAGATCAGTAATTTGAGGACATTCATGCACTACTCAAACAAAATCACTTTTCACCTTCTCTGAAACAGAAGTAATTAACTGCCAGATGAAAGTAACTGGAGTATTGTGCTTGCACACATTGTCAGCAGATTGCAATTTTGGCAGCTGTTTAGAATCTTTATGAAGGAACTGACTTTTGTTTTTAGGTAAGGAATGAAACCTGCATAGAAGTCAGCTAGCAAAGCAGAATTCAAAAGAGAACTATAGCTTTTGTAATGAAAGTAATAAAGATAACTTTGCTATCCCAGAAGATACCCAGAGTGGAATGCCCTACCTTATGAATCTCAATCACTTTGTTGAATTGGCAATGCGACAGTGTCCATTCACAGATACCCTATATTACCAAAAGTATTGGGACGCCTGCCTTTACACACACATGAATTTTAATGGCATCCCAGTCTAATGGCCCGTACACACGATCCGAATATCGTACGATGGATCGTACGACTTTTTTCGCTTAATAGTCGCAAGTAAAATGAAATAGGTTATTAAAGTCACGAAAATTCTCGTACGACCGAAAAAAATTATCGGAAGTGATGTCATGTGTTGTAATGTATTTGTATTGTATTGTCGGACGACAACTGTACTGACTAAACGAAAATCGTACGATCTTACATCGTACGAGGAAAATTTTCGTGCATGTCCGATCGAAAAGTATCGGATGAACGGTCGTGATCGGCTCTCGAAAGTAGTGTACACACGATCCGAAAATCGTACGATTCTTCATCGGACGATCGTTTTCGTCCGATATTCGGATCGTGTGTACGGGCCTTTAGTCCATAGAAATCAATATTGAGTTGGCCCACCCTCTGCAGCTATAACAGCTTCAACTTATCTAGGAAGGCTGTCCACAAGGTTTAGGAATGTGTCTATGGGGATGTTTGACCATTCTTCCAGAAGCGCATTTGTGAGGTCAGGTACTGATGTTGAACGAGAAGGCCTGGCTCGCAGTCTCCGCTCTAATTCATCCCAAAGGTGTTCTATCAGGTTGAGGTCAAAACTCTGTGCAGGTCAGTCAAGCTCACTCATCCCTGCCTTCATGGACCTTGTTTGTGCACTGGTGCGCAGTCATGTTGGAACAGGAATGGGCCATCCCCAAACTGTTCCCACAAAGTTGGGAGCAAAAAATTTACCAAAATGTCTTGGTATGCTGACACCTTAACCTCCCTGGCGGTATGATTATTTCAGAAAAAAAGGTGCTGAAAGCGGTACCATTATTTGCAAGGAAATTTGGCGTTTTATACTGTAGGCCTGTAATTCTTAGGAATAACTCACTTAAATCTGACCAAACAAGAGTCTAATAGGCATCCCGGGTATGAATTTTTTTTAAAAACAAAATTATAAAATTATAATATAATAAATAATTATAACAAATAATAATATAATTCTAATAAAAATTATTCAATAATGTAATCAACTCAAAATCACTGAAATTTGCTCAGTTGCAGAATTGTTGCTGTCATTATTTTTTTTATTTTTTATGACGAATTTCCCCACAAATAGCTATCGCTCAATTCTGCAAGTGATTATAATTTATTATCGCTGTTTTCTAGCTGCTCTAAAACCATTTTTGACATAAAGGGACACTTTTGGTTGCTATGGACAATATACACTTTGCAGGCAGAAAGAACAGTTTTTATTATATAAAAGTACATGTAGGGCACTGGGCAGACCACTAGGGACAAGGGGGGGTGTATTTTGTACATACAGTACTGTAATCTATAAGATTACAGTATACTGTATGTAAGGTGTTTGTTTACTTTTTTGAATTTGGCGCCGATCTCCGCCCCTGTGCGTCGTAACGTCGCAGGGAACGGAGATTGACGGCACACGGGGACACTGTGTGAATCGAGCGAGGTCCCGCTCGCTCACACAGCGCGTTGGCATCGCTGGATCCAGGAACAAGGTAAGCCAGCGCGCGCTGCAGGCTCTGCATAGCTACCCCGAGCACAAAAAATCCACCCCGAGTCACACTCAGGAATACCGCCAGGAGGGTTAAGTGTTCCCTTCACTGGAACCAAGGGGCCAAGCCCAACCCCTGAAAAACAACCCCACACCACAATCCCCCCTCCACCAAATGATTTGGACCAGTTCACAAAGCAAGGTCCATAAAGACATGGGTGAGCGAGTTTGGGGTGGGTTTTTAATAATTGAAAAAAAAATATTTTATTCCTCAGATAGGTACATTATCTATCTCAGTGATTGTTAACTTGTGATCTGCCAGACTTTTTTTGCTCATCAGCTATCCCTATTGTTAGTGTATTTTAAGTGTGACCCAAGACAATTCCTCTTCTTCCAATGTGGCCCAGGTAGGTCAAAGGGTTGGACACCCCTGGTGTAGATCTTCAGTGGAAGAGGTTTTTTTTATTATGAAAAAATAGTTACTTTATCAGGCCGCAGGGCAGAGAAGTGGTAGGGCAGCAGGGCCAGATTAAGAACATCATGGGCCTGGTGCTGAGGATTTTGGTGGGGCCTTTTAGGCTGCATTCACACCTCCGCGACAAGTAACGCTGCGTACGCGGCGTATTTTGCCGCGAATAGTGTAACTTTTTTTTTACAAATCCTTCCTATTGCTTTGTATGGCCGAACGCCAATGCCGCCTGAAAAAAAGGGTCCGGGACTTTTTTTCATGCCGCAGGTGTACGGCGTCTATGAGATGTGAACCATCTCATAGACAGCAATGGGAATTCTCCCCTCCAGCGGCACGAGCGGCCGGCGTCGGGCGTTTTGTTGCGGAGGTGTGAATGGGGTGTAATAAATAATAAATAAATGCGTCGGAATGACATGAACGCAGCCCAGCCAAGGCAAGTGACCAAAGGCACAGAACCCAGAAGGAAGACCGGGTGAAGATGGAAGTGCCCGGGCCCCGCCTGATTCATCACAGCACTGGAGGGCTCAGTCTGAAAATTGAAGTGTACACTAATGTGCTAATATGCTGTGCATACTTGTACGTTGTGGCATAACCTACCCCAGGGCCTCTAAAAAGTAGTAATGTCAGGAAAGTTTACTACCGCTTTATTATCACAGGATCCCAGGAGCCTCTCATGGGGCCCCCTACTGACCCGGTGGACGGTGGCCCTTGGGCAGTGCCTAAGTGCATAGTTGCCAACATTTAAAAAATATTTTCAGGGCCACTTTTTTATATAAGTGCTATATTTAGAGTAGCTGAGATCCCCGATGTTCCTCTATACATCATAGTAGTAATCACAAAATTAAATGAGTACTAATAATGGGGCAGAACAAATATGAGAACTGAAATTTCCTTTAGTTGAACTAACAAAAGTGTGTCCATTCTAGAGCTGGTAACATTGAGGATATTCAGTATGATTTTAAAGAACTGTTTTTGTGGGTAAGCGACATAGGGGAGGAGTATGGACGGTATATAAGTGGGAAATATGTGCAGGTGAGGGAGAGGAATGTGGAGGGTCTAACAGTGGGCACTATGTACAGGAGAGGAGTACAAAGGGTACGGAAAAAAGCATTATGTACAGGAGAGGAGTGTGAAGGGTATGACAATGGGCAGTATGTACAGGAAGAGTGAGGGGGTAGTACGTACCAGAGAGAAGTGTGGAGGGTATGATGGGGCAGTATGTACAGGAGAGGAGTGTGGAGGGTATGACAGTGGGCAGTATGTACAGGAGAGGAATGTAGACGGTTTGATAGTGGGCTCTATGTATAGGAGAGGAGTGGGGAGGGTATGACAGTGAACACTATGTATAGGAGAGGAGTGTGGAGGGTGTGACAGTGGGCACTAAGTACAGGAGAGAAGTGTATGACAGCAGGCACTATGTACAGGAGAGGATTGTGAAGGGTATGACAGTGGGCGCTATGTATAGGAGAGGAGTGTGGGGGGTATGACAGTGGGCACTATGTACAGGAGAGGAGTGTGTAGGGTATGACAGTGGGTACTATGTATAGGAGAGAAGTGTGGAGAGTATGACAGTGAGCACTATGTACAGGAGTGGAAGGATATTTAGGGACTGAGTAGTGGTTAAGCGGGTCATACATGGATTGAAATTACGACAATTATGCAGAGACCAGCCATAGTCAATCTATGTATGGGCTAGCTGGTTTTACACAAGTCAATCTATTAATCAACTTGAGTACAACCAGCCCTGTTTTTTTTTTCTTAAAACAATCAGTGCTGCCAGCTAAAGTTAGCAACACTGATCATTGTACGCACTGGCAGAACACAATAACACTGCAGGAGTGATTCCCCCATCCACAGGTCAGCAGGTGAGAGGGTGTGTGGGGACAGGCTGGGAAGAGATACTAGTCAGTGGCTGGGTAGGCACTGGTAGTATCAGAGCCAGATACACACAGGTTACATACGCCACGATCGTTAGAGCGAGAACAATAATTCTAGTACTAGACCTCCTCTGTAACTCTAAACATGTAACCTAAAAAAATGTAAAGCATCGCTTAGGATACCAAAAGAAATTGTGCTAACTTAACTAACTAACTGTTTTTTTAATGAATGAAACAGTTTATTCCAAAAAAACATGTTTGAAAAATTGCTGCGCAAATACCGTGCTAGAGCTGCACAATTAATCGTTGGAGAGACTTTCAGCTGTCAAAAGAAAATATCTGGGCAGTCTGCCAAGTTTTTAACAGGAAACATTGTAACTGACACTTCCTTCTTAGATCAAAGGGATACACTTCTGTGTGTAAAGAACAAATCTGGGCAGTCTGCGAAGTTTGTAAACAAAATGAAACATTGTAACTAACATTGTAACTAAATTTAACCACTTAAAGTCCAACACTTGTTTCTTAAGTTAGAAAGCAATATTATTTGCTAGAAAATTACTTGGAACTGCCAAACATTATATATATTTTAGCAGAGACTCTAGGGAATACAATGGCTATTGCTGCAATATGTTATGTCACACTGCATTTTCCCACTTCAATGAAAAATAAAAACCATAAAAACAAAACAGTGAAGTTAGCCCATTTTTTTTTTTTTGTTTTAATGTGAAAGATGATGTTACGCCGCAAGAATCGTGAGAGAATCGTGTTCTATCTTCTAAGCAAAAAAATTGCAATTCTCATTTTAGCCAGAATCGTGCAGCTCTATACCATGCAACATAAAAAGTGCAAAGACCACCATAGAGTAATTTTCTAGCAAAAACAAATGATGATTTTTACATGTAGTAGAGAAGTGTCAGAATTGGCCTGGGTGGCAAGGGGGTTAATTACCATGAGTAATATACAAATAATTATTATAAGCACTGTGATCCTATCAGTCTGCTGTAGTGTGTCAGCTTGTATTTATATTGGCCGCTCTGAATGTAGCTTCTGACAGGCTGTGCAAGCAGGCCCGTATCTCCGGAACCATAAATGATAGCCGTCCCATATTTTAACCAGTTGTGGGGTAGCTCTTCCCATGCCTACCCCCAAATGTGGGGTTTCTGTGACCTCTGGTCATCGAGCTACAACCCCCCAAATTCGATCTTAGAAAAAAAAAATTCTTAAAAAAAAAAAAAAAAACATTTTTTTTTTTTTTTTTTTGGGCAAATGGGCCTATCTTGAGAAAGGGGCCTGGAGCTGCAGCTCCATCAGCCCCATTGTTAATCCGGCCCTGTAGGGCAGGGGCACTGATTATATAGACCTCTTTATGATATGTAGTGATATAATGTAACATAGGAAGGCGATACATAAAAATGTGTGCATTACTTTATGACTGCTTTTGGGAGGCATAACAATTCCGGTATATGAATTTCAAATATGTATTTAGCTATAGAGCTGGAGTCATCCTTTTTAGTTGTTAAAAATGCAATTTAGAAGAGAAGCCAAACAGTAATTTGCAAGCATGTGTTCTATTTTCCAAAGGCAAAGCCGTCCTGTGTTTGAATATAATGTAGGGCGTTAAAACAGCTCACCCTGTAATATGCCATAAAATTCATTAAATATCTGAGGACCACATTACAACCCAGCACAGGCTGTAATATATTCACTAGGAATTTATTCTCCGTTGTTCTGGGTATGGAGCAGAAAATGCTTTCATCTCCAACCCTAATTTTACCATGTCTGATTCATTTTTACAGATCCACAGCTACGTGGAAAATCGGCATCTCAATGCATAAAAAGGGCAATTTCTAGGGGGGTGGGTGGGAATTAAATGCCAATCATCTCACTTGATTAGAGAGTATTATGGGAAAACGCACATAGTGCAGAGGGCTCTCCTTGCATGGATGCTTAAGGGGAAACTCCAGGCAGACTTGGGATAGGGAGGCAGGGATAGGGTAGGGTATTAGGTAAGTAGAGGTAATAACCTCTCTCCGGTTAATATTGCTGTATATGTCCTCATTGGAGAGATTTACCCACCCTCCCTACATTGGTGACCATCACAAAAAAGTGAAGTTCATAAAGCTAATACCCTGGAATGCATTCTCCATCAATCTTGTGAAAAACTCACTAGATAGCTAATGACACCGTTATCTGCCATGACGATTGCATTCCAGGAAAGGGGAAGTTCAGCTCACAGTAATGTTCTGGGCTGGGTGGAATCAGGAAACAAAGTGAGGGAGATTCTCCCTCGATTCCTGTCCCAGTTACACTCAGGACATTGCTGTGCACTGAAGCTTTCCAGTTGAGACACATCAGGCAATATTAACCAATCCAAGGACCCTTACCTCCTTATTCAAAGTGATAAGACACAATTTTGGGCTACAGTTCTACTTTAAAGCAAAGCTTTCATAACAAAACCAAGCACTATGAGTTGTCACTAGATAACCCCACATCTACCACCACCCCATTTGAACTAGTGTCAAATTGTAGCTTAAAGGCATCCTAGCCACAGGTCTAATCCATTACAGAGGTAAAGAGAACATTTTGGGGCCTTCCTTTTATGTTTTTAAACAAGATTCATGCAACTTTCACCCAAAATTTTGGGTGCATTCCCACCCTAATTGTCATTGAAGAAGATCCAGCAGTTTGGCCATCAATGGCAACGACAGGAGAATTCAGCCCCGACACATGCGCGTTGGCGCGCGTTTGCGCGTGCATGCGCACGTCTGTGCGTGAGGCGCGCGCAGTGACGGAGTTTTGGCGCCAAGATACGCTATTTAAGCAGTCTGGTCCCTCACCATCTTGCTGACCAGTCTACAGTGTTCCCTGAAGAATCTGCACCTGTTTACCTGACCCGGCTTCCTGTGACCTCTTCTACCTGCAACCTGCCCCTGACCCCGGCTTTGTCTGACCACCGCCTCTGCTCAACCCCTGGCTCTGTTGTCTGCCCGCCCGATATACCGACCTGGCCTGGACTTGACTACCTCTTTTGGACCCGCTCTGGTTTCTGATCCGCCCACCTGTGCTTGATCCGGTCTGTGTCATCCACTTGGCTTCTATCCCGCAAGTGCCACATCTCTGTTCCTGTTTGCTGTTGGCATCCTGCCAGGACCCTTCCTACACCTGCCTGCTGCCACACCCGGTCCGCAATCCAGCTTACCATCAGGCGCGTGTGCCCCTCTAGACTCTCGACCCTCTGTCTACTCTACCAGGGGCTCCTGAGTCAGAGGCTTACGAGAGGCCGCTCCCTGCACGTTGGGCTCCACAACCAGGTACGTGACACTAATGTGTGCACTGAGCAAAAGTAAATGCACATGCCTTGACATGCATTTGAATGCTGGGTTGCATTTTAAAATATGCTTCAATAATGTTTTATTTGTTTGTTTTTAACTTTACTAAGCTTAAAGGAGTTGTAAAGGAAATTATTTTTTTTTGCTTAAATGACTGTTTACAGGGTATAGAGACATAATAGTTAACTGATTCCTTTTAAAAACTATTAAAAATAGATAAAAATCGATCATATAATGTACCTGTAGTTTTTTAGTTTCGTTTTTGCATGTTATCCTGCCTCTGTGATATACAGAGCCATAGAGCAGTGATGGTTTGGAACATGAAACTAGAAACTCCCAGTACTGTGGTCATCAGGAAACAGACAACCAGGAAGTGTCCAGAACAGAGAAGAATTACAGCAACATCAGAGCAAAAACGAACAATGAGGACATGAAACCAGGACTGCAGTAAGGTAAAGGAAGCTATTTAGCTAAAAAAAAGTAAAGTCCTATAGGGGGTTTTCTTATTTTTTTTTTTAAATTGGGGATGTTAACCATTGGTTCCCCTGGACATTTCTTTCTATCTCCCCTCTGTGCCCTATCCCCTCTACTTGGTGTATTCTTGTTATTTATCTGATATACCAACTGTAATAGAAGATGCTTTGAATGGTTGGGGATTTTTGACCTTCACACCAGATAAAGCCAAGCTAAGAGTAGGAACTTGACCCTGGTTTAGAATAATTTATTCCCCCAGGTATTCTAAAACACATTAACTTTATATTTCTTTATAGGTTCATTCTCTTCTATTCATAGATGACATAACTTTATTATATTATTTTAATCAACTTAATTTCTCAATTACTTGTCATTAAATAGCCGTCATGAAGCTATGATTATGACATTTCAAGTTACATAATCTTATCCTAAAATCCACTAGGTTATCTATTTTGATTTACATTTATAAGAGTTACTTTCCTGAATGATTACGCCTTTTTCTACTATACTATTGTACATGATCTGTTAATGGAATATCTATTTCTATTATATTATTGTACATGCTCTGTTAATGGAATTTTGTTGATAATTATAAAATTCAATAAAATATTTGAAACAGCAAAAATAATAAATAAATTGGGGATGTTGGCAAAAGAAATCGAAATACTACCCTTCTATTTGGGCAATGAAAAATCATTAACACATAGATGAGAAAGAGTAAGCTGCCTGGAAGAACTGTGCAATCAAATATAGTTTGACTGGCTCGTACAGCTTCCCCTTCCTTGCCTAGACTGATCCCTGCTGCACTGGGACAAAAGGAAGCCAATATAAAGACAGATTTAGGTACCTATACTAACTGCATGTTTAAAAATGTATTCATTGCTGAACTTGTCATGTATTAATGTACCCATATTAAATAATTATCTGTTTATGACTATTATTCAGATTTAAAGGGGTCGTAAAGGTAAAAAAAAAAAATCTCTAAATAGCTTCCTTTACCTTAGTGCAGTCCTCCTTCACTTACCTCATCCTTCCATTTTGCTTTTAAATACCCTTATTTCTTCTGAGAAATCCTCACTTCCTGTTCTTCTGTCTGTAACTCCACACAGTAATGCAAGGCTTTCTTTCTGGTGTGGAGTGTCGTGCTCGCCCCCTCCCTTGAGGGGGCGAGCAGGAGAGTCAGGACGCTCGCTACGTTGCAGATAGAGAAAGCAGCTGTGTGTTAGTGGGCGTCCTGACTCTCCTGCTCGCCCCCTCCCCCCTCAAGGGAGGGGGCGAGCACGACACTCCACACCAGGGAGAAAGCCTTGCATTACTGTGTGTAGTTACAGACAGAAGAACAGGAAGTGAGGATTTCTCAGAAGAAATAAGGACATTTAAAAGCAAAATCGAAGGATGAAGTAAGTGAAGGAGGACTGCACTAAGGTAAAGGAAGCTATTTAGGGACATTTTTTTTTACCTTTACAACCCCTTTAAGGGCTCAGGCAGAACTGGTTCTTCCAATGCTAAGCAGTCCCACTCTGTCCTATGCCAGTTGCAAGACAAAACAGAAAAAAAAAACAAGGTAGGTTAATATGCTATACATATGTACACACATACTGTATGTATACATGGGGCCTTATTTTTGCTTTGCTTCTATTTGCACCTATTTCAGTCAGTAAATATTACATATATTTTTCTTCTAATCTGTTCTCTGCAGTGAAATATGAGCCGTCCTTGTGAATAGAAGAATATGAAGAGCCCCCAGGTGTAAGTGACTGCAGAACCTTACAAGAATGGCTTTGTGCATGTAAAATTATTGGCAAGGTGCTCACAAAGCTTCACTTTCCCAGAGAGCATGTTTATTCTCTGGAACCGAAAGGGTACAATACAGCCCACAGTGACATTGTATGCAGAAGCAGTTCTGGCACAGTGACAGCTACAGCAAGAGAAGGATGATACCGATGTCATGGGACAAGCCACATGGATGTGTTAGGCACGGAGAATATAAAGGAATGAGGTGGCTTTATATATTTAGGCTTTGAAGGTATGTGAATGTCTAAAAAAATGTATTGTTCTTTGGCTGGGCTATGTGATGTACCAGGCTTGGTGGTGGGCCCCTTGTAGATAGCATGGGCTTATCTAAATATGCAGCCTTTCATATGACACCCCTCATTGGGAAATGGACATATGCAGCAGGCTCCCTAAGGGAGTGAACCCCGAGGCTTGCCAAACCAAAGGCTAAGCATCAAATCGCCAGGCATATGTGGCATCTGAAACAGACCAGAGATCCTGGCTAGTAGCAGACTAATATAGTCAATAAACAGGAACAAAACAGGATCATGCCCAGTCAGTAAAACAGTAGGAATCTGGGGTTAGGATTTTAAGAGCAGGGTTCCAGACACAGAATGCAAAAACAAGGTTAACAAAGGAGGAAAAGAGGACATTATATACACCAGCATTTAAGAAACAGTAGCGTTCTACCTGCCCAGGGATCATTCTGAACCTGAGCATTTTTTTATATAGCATTTATGGAAATTGTACACAGGTGTACCTGGGAAGTTACAAGCAAGTAATATAACTTCAGCCACTAGATGGCACAGGCACACTCCTTTGGAACACTTCAGGGTAGTATAAACTTTAACCACTAGATGGCGCCCACGCATGATTGCGGCGCACTAGAGATGGAAGCCTATAAAGAAGTTTCAGGAGAAGCTGCTGGATCTCCTGTGAGTGACAACTGGACCCATGACAGGCCACCTCTATACACCCCATGGGTAAATGTGGCAGAACTTTGCAGGATGGTAAAATAGTCACAAGACTGTTTGCAGATGATTATTTGCTAAATCCCTATTATTACCGGTATCCTTACATTCTGAATGGCACTAAATATAAGGAAAATATGCAAGACAGTGGGGTAGATTCAGAGAGAAGATACGACGGCGTATCTCCAGATACGCCGTCGTATCTCTGAGTGCGCAGGGTCGTATCTATGCGCCTGATTCATAGAATCAGTTACGCACAGATTTCCCTAAGATCCGACGGGCGTAAGTGTCTTACACCGTCGTATCTTAGGCTGCATATTTACGCTGGCCGCTAGGTGGCGCTTCCGTATATTTATGCAAGGAATATGCAAATGAGCTAGATACGCCGATTCAGAAACGTACGTCCGGCCGGCGCATTTTTTTACGTCGTTTACGTTAGGCTTTTTTGGCGTATAGTTACCCCTGCTATATGAGGCGTATCCTATGTTAAGTATGGTCGTCGTTCCCGCGTCGAGTTTTGAAAATTTTACGTTGTTTGCGTAAGTCGTTTGCGAATATGGCTGGACGTAATTTACGTTCACGTCGAAAGCAATGAAGATTTGCGGCCGAATTTCGAGCATGCGCACTGGGATTTTCGTAAAAAACGTCAAATACGCGGGGTCACAGTTAATATACATAAAACACGCCCACATCATCCACATTTGAATTAGGCGGGCTTACGCCAACACAGATACTTTACGCCGTAGTTAAGGGCGCAAGTTGTTTCTGAATACAGAACTTGCGCCCTAAAGTACGGCGGAAACGTTACGCCGGGCGGATAGATAGGCCATTCTATCTGAATCCAGCCCAGTGTGTTTACTTCAACAAGCACCATAATCATTTACCGAGACTCGTGTTTTGGTGGAAGGTAACCTTCTCTTCTTTAAGGTAGATGGGAAATGGTTGAGCATTGATAATTTGACTGTGGATTAGCTCTCTCTGTTTTAACCTTCTGGTCGTTCTTCTGGTCGCTCCCTGTTTCTCTCTCTGATGGGCCGTACACACGACCGAACATGTCTGCTGAAACTGGTCCGCGGACCAGTTTCAGCAGACATGTTCGGTCGTGTGTAGGCCCGAGCGGACAGGATTCCAGCATACATTTGCCCGCCGGGCCTTTTTCCAGCGGGCAAATATTTCTGGACTTGTTTTAAAACAGCCCGCTGAAATCCTGCCCGCTCGGACATGTTCCGTCGTCTGTACAGACCTACCGTACATGTCCGAGCGCCCGCCATCCCTCGCATGCGTCGAATGACTTAGACGCATGCGTGGAAGCATTGAACTGGCAGGGCCGCCCACGTCGCCGCGTCATCGTCGCCGCGACGACGCGCACACGCCCCGCATATTGTTTACGCGCGGATTTCTGTATGATGGTGAGTACAGCCACCATACAGAAATCCCCGTGCAGACATGTACGGTGAAAACGGTCCGGCGGACCGGTTTCATCGTACATGTATGCTCGTCTGTACGCGGCCTAAGCCTCCATCCTCTCCAGATACCCTTTCTGTATCCATCTCCCCATGCACACCAGCATTCCCTTTATGATCTCAAATGTGCTGGATATATTTTTATATCCTTTTCCATCTTTGTAGAGTTTCATTACCTTGTTATGCAGGTCTTTTAAGGCCTTGTACAGACGAGAGGATTTCCGCTAGAAACGGTCCGCCGGACTGTTTCCAGCGGACATTCCTCCTCCGGATTTTGATCTGATGGCTTGTACACACCATCAGATCAAAATCCGCGCGGAAAACATCCGTGGTCACGTGTCCGCGCCATCGCCGCGACGATGACGCGGCGACGTGCGCGACGCTGGAAGGTAAATTCTTCCACGCATGCGTCGAATCATTCCGACGCATGCGAGGGAGGGGATCGGACGGACTTATCCGGTGAGTCTGTACAGACGACCGGATAAGTCAGAGGGACAGGATTCCAGCGGATATATTTCTTAGCATGCTAAGAAATTTTTATCCGCTGGGAATCCGTCGGCTGGACAAATGTCCGCCGAAAATTGTCCGCTCGGGCCTACACACGACCGGATCTATCCGCTGGAACTGATCCGCGGATAAATCCCAGCGGATAGATCTGGTCGTGTGTACGGGGCCTTACTGTTCTTTTCTACCTCTTCATCGCTCAGTGTCTAGCCTGCTTAGTGCATCCACATGAGAGCTAAAAAACTCATTGACTAGTTATACACAGACACTAATTGTGATTGAAATGTGGGAAATTAACCTTTAATTGCCATTTTAACCTATGTGTGTCTGTACCAAGGCCAAACATTCCAGGGTATGTAAACTTGTATCAGGGCCATTTGGGTAATTTCTGTCATCATTATGATTTAAAGAGGATCCAAAAAACGATGTGATAATAAATGGCTTCATTTGATTACCATCCTTACATAAAAGATCGTTTTTGGCATGATCAGTCATATTTTCAATATTAATGCCAAAAATTTACAATTTCTGCCAGGGTATAAAAAAAATTAGCACGACTGTATAAAGATCACCTGCTATGGGCAGCTTTTAGCTCAGTTTGAGGTGGAGAGTCATGTTTGAATCTCCTTCTATCCTTATTTTGTTTTTTGGCTTCTCTGTTATATCATATTTGGGAGTATGGTTTCTTATTTAGACTATATCCACTTTTGTATATTTTACCATAGATGATGGTCTCTGATGGGTATAAATTGAACTAGTTTCGTCTATCATCAGATTTGTTTACCTATCTTACCCATTCCATCTATTTAAGACCCTGGACTATAACTGCACACCAGCTCACTTGTCATAATTTATCCATGATAAGGGTAAGTGAGGCTTATATAGAATGACCTAAGCCTATTCCTTCACTTACATATTTTCTTTACAGCTATTTCTGCATTTGTTTGTATAGCTTGGACTGTTTTGGACTATTGTTTGGTGCATACACTATATACCCAAGGGATATCCCCCTAATGGGTCGGCAGCCATGGAAAGCTATTGACTCTTCACCATATACCTCTGCATCTTCCCCTTATCTTTTTTAGGCTAAGAAACTTTACAACATTAATTGATATGGGCTGTGTTTTTTTTTCTAGTTTTTGGTTTTCATACATGAGAAATGTATAAAGTTATATAAAATGTGTGTATATATATATATATATATATATATATATATATATATATATATATACACACACACACACACACACACACACACACACACACACACACACACATTTATATTTTGGTTGGTACTGATATATCTGTGTATATCATGTAAAATGTGACCAGTCCTGTACCTATGGTCAACATGTCAATGTGATAGTTTATTTTTTTGTTTGTTTATTGCCTTCTTTATTCCCTTTTCTGTAGATTTGTTTTTATGATTGTGAACAAGCTCTTTGAACATAAGAAAACCTTTGCAGGTCCTGAAGAAGCGGTATATCCACAAAGCGTGTAGACTCATTTGAAGTGTGATGGTTGGTTAACCACAAAGGGGTTGGTATGGATTCTACTGCTGTTCCAAATCTAAAGTTTAGGTAACAGCATGCACGGCTAGGAATAACTCACTGATACAACCGTCTCAGTTGAATTATACCGTTATCTCTGCTTTATTGCAGGCAATACAAACTTTTACATACAGCATGATACGTCACTATTATGTTAATGTAAACTAGAAAGCGCATCTAATTGGCTGAGATACAAGAAGAGTACAAAAATGGGATGTCGATCTTAGCCGTCCCTCTGATGTGTCTTCACTTCCTCATTCCTAAAGATATGGGGGAGAGGGGGGTATCCGCCATCTTTGGTCTTCTCCAGTGTTCTCGGTGGGAGGGGTATTATTAGGAGCTGATTTGAGTAAGGAAGGATTATAGCAGTGGTATACATGAAAAAGTAATATAGACTTTATAGTATAATAAAAGATGCATAGAGCAGTGTTTCCCAACTCCAGTCCTCAAGGCACACCAACAGGTCATGTTTTCAGGATTTCCCTCAGATGAAACGGCTGTGGTAATTACTAAGGCAGTGAAACTGATCAAATCACCTGTGCAAAATAATGGAAAGCCTGAAAACATGACCTGTTGGTGTGCCTTGAGGACTGGAGTTGGGAAACACTGGCATAGAGAATAGACATTTTCTAATTTATTATTTTGCTCATTACATTCCTTCACAGAAGGACACAGATTGCTTGCCTTTGTGATGTACCTAAAGTCTATATGTTTTTAAATTGTATGTAATTAAAATTGTGCTTTTTATTAACTTATATGTTCTGTTGAATCATACATGAGTGACATAAAGGGTATATTTAAAGTCCCATAGCCCCCTTACCTTTCCTTTCCTTTACTATACTTCCTTAGTGATCATGCTACCTTTTCAAGAACAACGTATTCCTCTTTCAAGATGCAAATCATACAGATTGTTAGCTTGTGAATCTTTATTGCTTCTCATATTGACCTTTGTTGCAGACCTCGCTTTTACTGCATCTGACCTTGTGATTCCTGACTAAACGATTGCTTCCGGCTTCCTGCTCTGGTCTTAACACTTGTCTATGATTACTCGTGGCAATGAAAGCTTGTCATACTCCTGACAATCCCTCAGTCTCACCTGTTGACGCCATATACTGTACGTCAGGCACCTTTTGATCTATCATGAACAACAGCAATGAGATCGCACAGTGCGGTGATGAGCAAGTTACAGATGTCACGTGACTAAATATAATATATAAAAGAGACAGAAGTGTATTTGGGGCACTTATTTTAACATATGCTATATATGCTTTATTAGATTGTTGTAGTTAATAATGATCCATGTGTAGATAGTAATACGAGTTTAATGACACTCTAAAGCCTCGTACACACGGTCGGACATCAAACAAACTTTCCCTTGGATTTTTGTCCGAAGGGAGTTGTCCGGTCACACCCATAGCATACACACTCTCTGACTTTTTCGGCAACAAACACGAACGTAGTGACGTTTCAACGTACTGACGAGAGTTTAAAAGAGGAAGTTCAATTCTCTGGCGTCACCCTTTGGGCTCCTTCTGCCAATTGGGAGTTAGTAGAGGTTTCGTCTGTGTGCATTCGCGATTTTCAGTTTCGTGCAATTTTGTTTGTTTCGGAACGTCCGTTAATCAAGCAGACATGTTGCGCAATGGGGTTGTGCTAACTTGACCCACAAAAAAATAAATAAAAATATGTTTGATTCATATAACCAAAATACACTAATCCAAAGTAAAGACATTTGTTTTTACTCCGTCAGTATCACCAGCAAAGCAGCTTTTAGTATTATCACATTATAAAGAAGAAGAGAATGTGCGCTGCTTTTCTTGATTTCAGAACTTGCCGCGTCACGAATGTGCTCTTTCAAATACGAACGCTAGTTTTACTAGACAGAACACTTCCGGCTGGTCTATGCTTCTGAGCATGCGCGTTTGTACTTTGTACAAAAGTCAGATTGCTTGCTGTACACACGGTCGGACTAGGCACCATCGTACTTTTGTTGACGTAAAGTTTGTCCGTTTGCAGACCGAACTTTTGTCTGATGAAACCCGAAAAAGTTGGTCCGATGAAGCGTACACACGATCGGACAAATTTGAAAACTTGCAGATTTTGGAGTTTGTTGGCAAAAAGTCCGACCGTGTGTACAGGCCTTAAGATTGTGTTCAGGAAGACCTACAAATCATTTTATAATCACATTGTTTTTTTTTTTACATGCTCATGTTTATCAAATGCAAGAAAATGTCAAAGGAAAGGAAGACTTGCAATAGAACATTAAGTTAATATGAAATATTTCATATGAATATTTTCTTTTTTCATTTTTAGCCAGCAGGTAAAACGTTAGGCTCTTCATCACACATTTCCTTGGCCTTCTTTGTTCCCTTGTTGTTTTTTTTTTTCAGAACTCAATAGCACAAGATGAAATTTATACACTAATGCCCTGTACACACGATGGGATATCTGATGGAATTTAATCCGATGGATTTTTTCATCGTATATCCGATGAAGCTGACTTTCATCAGTCTTGCCTACACAACATCGGTCAAAAATCCGACCCTGTCCAAACGCGGTGACGTAAAACACGACGACGTGCAGAGAAAAATGAAGTTCAATGCTTCCGAGCATGCGTCAACTTGATTCTTAGTATGCGTGGATTTTTGACCGATGGACTTCCACACAGACAATGTTTTTTTTCTATCGTTTTTTTATCCATAGGAAAAATTTAAAACATGTTCTAATTTTTTTTTCACCGATGGAAAACAAACCGATGGGGCCCACACACGATTGGTTTAACTGATTAAAACAGTGTGTACAGGGCTTAAGAGTATTCACAATCCCTGTTTGGGTAAATCTGAATTTTTCTTTTTAGGATAAGCTCTGCTGAAAAAACTAATTTGACCAATGGACTGGCAACATGGTAACTAAGGTGATCTCAAATGATGACTGTGGAATGACATAGACCTTTATTACTAGTACAGTATACATGGGCCCGGATTCTTGTAGCACTTACGCTGACGTATCTACAGATACGCCGCGTAAGTGTAAATGTGTGCCGTCGTATCTATGCGCCGTGCCCATAGAACTAGATACGCCTGAAAATAGGCTTCCTCCGACCGACGTAACTTTCCTACGCCGGCGATTCACGAACGTACTTGCGCCCGGCGCATTCATATACGCGGTTTACGTAAGTCGTACGTCCGGCGTAAAGTTAAGCCTCATAAAGCAGGTGTAAGTCATGTTAAGGTATGGACCGTCGTATTTTACGTCATTTACGTAGTAGTAGTACGTGAATAGGGCTGGGCGTAGGTTACGTTCACGTCGTAGGCATTGAGCCGTCCTATTTTAGGGAGTATATTCAACGTGATTCTGAGCATGCACACTGGGATACATCCACGGGACGGCGCATGCGCCGCCGTTCGGCCCATTATTTGCATGGGGTCACGCTTCATTTAAATGGATCACGCCCACTTCCACCTACTTTAAATTAGGCCGGCTTACGCCGAAGAATTTACCTTGGGAGCAAGTGCTTTGTGAATACTGTACTTGCCTCTCTGTGTTACGTCGGCGTAGCGCATATGAGATGTGCTACACCGGCAGAAATATGCGCCTATGTATCTGAATCCGGCCGATGATATCTATTTTGAATAGATTAAAGGAGGGTTAAATCCCGTCAGTTTTTTCCCCATCTGTGTCCCATTGGGGAGCTTCGCTTTCACTTCCTGTCCCACAGCCAAAACAGGAAGTGAAAGAAAATCTCTCCAAAGTGAGGGACTACATGGTTGTTTACCAGAACTAGTGTCCACTTGGGAAGATTTCCCCTCTTCTCCTGTTCTGGGTGAGAATCCAAAATTTGTGATTTTCTTTCACTTTCTGGGATAGTGGTAAACAGGAAAAATCGAGTGGGTGAATTTAATTAATGGAGACACATTCAGCAATAAAATTCAGACAGGTGTTCTAATCCCCCTCCACTGTATTAAAACCCCCCCCCCAAAAAAGTTTAAAAGTTTTGCCTTAAAGTGTTACTAAACCCACAACAGTAAAATCAATCTGTATATGCAGTAAAGCATGCTTGTTATACTCGCTGTGGAACCTAAGGGGTTAATCCTATGCATCATGTAAAAAGGCTGTTTGATTCTTCGCTTTGTCTTCTTTTACCGTCGCCAATTCATCTGCTGATAGAACAGAGAACTAGGAGGCACTCTGCACATGCTTGTGTGTATTGCTAGAGAGTTGTTTTTTTTTTTTTTTGGAGGGGGGTGCATGTGATCACCTCAGGGCCAATCAGCACTGTCCAGACAGAAAGTAAGGGTTCATACACCCTCATAGGACAGTTAGAGGAGAATGAAAACTCTTCCAAAAAGCTTCAACCAGTGTTTGGCCGGACGCTGATAGAAGTCGCATAACTGCTATATACTGCTGATGAGAAAAAGTATTTTGTTTATATTTACTAAAATAATTGCATTTCCATGTTCTGTATACTGTGAGAGACCAGATAAAGTGATACTAAACCCTGCATTCACGTTAAGGTAAGTTTTACACTGCTGCAATCTGATTTTGAGCCGACTTTCAGTGCGATTATATGATGCAACTTGGATGTGTTTTGCATATTCCGTGGAGTCAAAAACAAGTAGCACCTTTTCACAGAGCCTAAAAAGGTAGTGTTACAGTAGCCACTAGAACAGGGGTCTCAAAACTTTCGAAACAAAGATCCAGTTTACTGACTATATACAGTGGGAGTAAAAAATGTGACAGTTGTTTTTAGTAGAAAATGTCCTGGTATCAGTAACAATATCCCATCATTGGTGTCAGTGGGAGGAATAGTGCCCCATCATTGGTGTCGGTGGGAGGAATAGTGCCCCATCGTTGGTGTTGGTGGGAGGAATCGTGCCCCACTGTTGGTGCCGGTGGGAGGAATCGTGCCCCACTGTTGGTGCCGGTGGGAGGAATCGTGCCCCACTGTTGGTGTCGGTGGGAGGAATCGTGCCCCACTGTTGGTGCCGGTGGGAGGAATAGTGCCCCACTGTTGGTGTCGGTGGGAGGAATAGTGCCCTATGGTTGGTTTCAGTAGAAAGAATTATGTCCCATTGTTAGAGTCAGTCGCAGGAAAAATGCCTCATTGGTAATGTTAGTGGGAGGAATAGTGCCCTAAGGGCTGGATAAAGGAAAGCATAGAGCCATATCTGGTCCCCGGGATGGAGTTTGGAGACCACTGCACTAGACCATGCCACCAGCCGCTTTCCCCCTCTTTAACACAAAGCATTCCCTGCACCGCCATGATTTTATATAGATGAGTGCCCATTTATTTATTTTCCCACTGACTGGAGGCTACAGAGAACATAAAAGCGATTTCCTGTGTCAGAAGAGATGCTATGGAGGATGGGAATGATTGCCAGTGTCAAAGTATACATATGGCAAAATAATGGTGGACCGGGGATTAGGCCTTGTGTGAATCAGCCAGAAACTTAACTTTGAGTGAATGAGCTCACTTATCTCTATTAGGGATGGGAACTATTATGTAGGCTTCCAAAAAGTGCTAAACATTATTAGCACTATTTAAATGAATAAAACAAAATAAAACCGTTTTAAATCACGGCACGTGTTGAAGACCCGACAATGGGCCTCCTCTTGTAATTGTGTCTACAACAACTGGCTGCTGTCCCATTTGCTTCAGAAATCACTAATTACTCTGATTTCCAATTACACTGCAAGGTTACAGCAGCAAGTCAGGGTATAATTTTCTTTTTTCCTTTGTCATTTCATTCTGAGTTCGCTGCACAGTCCTAATCTTTAATCAACTAACTTATTTGAAGCTAAATAAAAACGAAGCCGAACAAGGACAGAATGACTCTGCCCAAGTCTGCATTTCAATAAAGGAGAGTATTTTTTTTTCATTAACAAATGTAATATTAAGTCTGGCAATACATCTAATAGTTCTGTGCATTATGAAGTTGATAATGATACCTTTCCTGTGAGAGTATAGGCTCACCGGATATTAAGAATTCAAATATTCCAGTGATAAGATTGAAGGCACAGAAGTTTCTGAAATGTTGGAAATCATTAAATATGTAATAACAGTTTCAGTAGACTCTGATGTATACTTTACATAAACACATCCCTCGCAGCAGGCTCATGATCCGAGTCTCTAATGGAACAATCTATACTACGGATTAATAAAATCCCAAATTGTAACCCACTGGGCCAGAATCGTTGGCATCTTAAAATTCTCTTATCTTAAATGTATTGCCCTGTTTTACATTTTACGGCAGATCTATAACAGGAAGCAATTTAAAGTGGAGCATAAAATATACGCTATATTAACAAAAGTATTGGGACACCTGCCTTTACACCCACATGAACTTTAATGGCATCCAAGTCTCAGGTCTCGTACACACGAGGGGACATGTCCGATGAAAACGGTCCGTGGACCGTTTTCATCGGACATGTCCGCTCGAAGATTTCGGTCTGATGGTTGTACACACCATCAAACCGAAATCCGCGCGGACAGGATACGCGGTGACGTGGCTGCGCCGTCGTCCCGACGATTACGAGGCGACGTGCGCGACCCTGGAAGGTCAATGCTTCCACGCATGCGTCGAATCACTTCGACGCATGCGAGGGCTTTCAGCCGAGCGGACATGTCCGGTAAGTCATACAGACGACCGAACATGTCCGACGGACAGGCTTCCAGCGGACATGTTTCTTAGCATGCTAAGAAACATTCGTCCGCTGGAAACCTGTCCGATCCGCCGGAAAATTGTCCGGTCGGCCGTACACGGACCAGTTTCACCAGACATGTTCGGTCGTGTGTACTAGGCCTGAGGCCTTGTACTCACGGCCAGACATGTCCGATGAAAACGGTCTGCAGACCGTTTCCATCGGACATGTCTGCCCGGGGACTTCTGTTCGATGGCCGTACACACCATCGAACAGAGGTCCGCACGTAAACAATACACAGGGCGTGTCCGCGGTGTCGCCGCGACAATGACGCGGCGACGTGGGCAGCCTGCCTTTAAAAGGCTTCCACGCATGCGTCAAAGTCATTCGACGCATGCGAGGGATGGCGGGCGGCAGGACATGTACGGTAGGTCTGTACAGACGACCGTACATGTCCGGGCGGACAGGTTTCCAGCGGACTGTTTTAAAGCAAGTCCAGGAAACAGTTGTCCGCTGGAAACCTGTCCGATCCGCCCGAAAATGGTCCGCTCGGGCCTACACACGGCCAAACATGTCTGCTGAAACTGGTCCGCGGACCAGTTTCAGCAGACATGTTTGGTCGTGAGTACGGGGCCTTAGGGGCAGATCCACAAAGATCTGCCCCGTCGCAGCGTATCTGAGATACGCTACGCCGCCGTAACTTACTTTTTTTGTTTTGAATCCTGGAAGAATTTGCGCCGTAAGTTACGGCGGCGTAGTGTAACTCTCGCGGCGTAACGGCGCCTAATTCAAATCGGCGAGTAGGGGGGCGTGTTTCATTTAAATGAAGCGCGTCCCCGCCCTGAACGAACTGCGCATGCGCCGTCCCTAAATTTCCCGCCGTGCATTGCGCTAAATGACGTCGCAAGGACGTCATTGTTTTGACGTGGACGTAAATTACGTCCATCCCGATTCACGGACGACTTACGCAAACAAAAAAAAAATCTAATTAAACGCGGGAACGACGGCCATACTTAACATAGCAGGTTTAACTATACGCCACCAAACAGCAGCTTTAACTATACGCCGGAAAAAGCCGACTAGAGACGACGTAAAAGAATGCGACGGCCGCTCGTACGTTCGTGGATCGTCGGAAATAGCTACTCGACATGGATTACGACGGGAACGCCACCCAGCGGATGCCGAAGAATTGCATCTTGGATCCGAAGGCGTACGAAGACGTACGCCTGTCGGATCTAACCCAGATGCCGTCGTATCTTGTTTTGAGGATTCAAAACAAAGATACGACGCGGGAAATTTGAAAGTACACCGGCGTATCAGCCGGCATACTCGCTTTGTGGATCTGCCCCTGAGTCCGTAGGGTTCAATATTGAGTTGGCCCACCCTTTGCAGCTAGAACAGCTTCAACTCTTTTTGGAAGGCTGTCTTCAAGACTTAGGAGTGTATCTATGGGAATGTTTGACCATTCCTCCAGAAGATCATTCGTGAGGTCAGGTACTGATATTGGACAAGAAGGCCTGGCTCACAGTCTCCACTCTAATTCATCTCAGAGGTGTTCTATCAGGTTGAAGTCAGGACTCTGTAGGCCAGTCAAGTTCCTTCACCCCAAACTTGCTCACCCATGTCTTTATGGACCTTGCTTTGTGCACTAGTATAAATCATTTGTTGGAGAGGGAATTATGGTGTAATGCCCCGTACACACAATTGGATTTTCCGTCTGATGTTTTTTCCGATGGAATTCCGCTCAAGCTTGGCTTGCATACACACGGTCACACAAAAGTTTTCTGAACTTTCATCCGTCCAGAACGCAGTGACGTACAACACTAGGACGAGCCGAGAAAATTTAGTTCAATGCTTCCGAGCATGCGTCGAATTGTTTCCAAGCATGCGTCAGAATTTTGCGCATCGGAATTGCTACAGACGGTCAGATTTTCGAATAGAAATTTTTTCCATCTGAAAATTTGAGGACCAGCTCTCAATCTTTTGGTGGCAGAAATTCCGACAGCAGAAGTTTGATGGAGCATACACAAAGTCGGAATTTCCGTTCAAAAGCTCACATCGGACTTTTGCCGGCGGATATAGTGAATGCAGGGTTCTGGGTTTATAGAAACTTTAAAAACACGCATCAAGCATTTGGTTTTGCCGCCTGACAGTGCTCATGTGAAGGTCATATTCAGAGTGATCATCTACTTTCTGAAGTTAGATACTGGCTCAGACATGGCCTATTCCTATGAATCCTGATACCTGCACAGTGTTCATAAATCATATCAGGCCCTGTTTCAGCCCCTCAGCTACACATTACAATGTTGCAGTGTGACCACTCTGGGAATGAGACTGAGGAAATGCTTCCTGCTGCCTGCAGCAGACTGAGTACTGTACATCATCTCAACCTAGATAAAATCACTTGATTGTGGATCAAGGGCTGATTGTTAAAGTATATGTTGAGACCAAAAAAATCTCTGCATTCTCTGCAATGCATTCACATTTCCTAATGTTTTATACCTTTAACCACTTGCCGACCAGCCACAGTACATATACTGTAGCAGGTCGACTCTATTGCACGAAACTACACACCTGTAGGTCATATCATGCAATAGCCAGCGGGGCCAGAGGGAGAGGCAATCAGTGGGTCCGGTGGACAAGATGTCCACTGGCCACCCGCGATCGGTCCCCAGAGGGGTAGAATGGCAGTCTGCCGATGTAAACCCAGCATATTGCCGTTCTCACAGGGATGAACACAGTGATCTTGTGTTTCTGCTAAGCAGGAACAAGGATCTTTGTTTTTATCCATTCAGTCCATCCCCCACACACAGTTAGAAAGCACCCTCCTAGAGACACACTTAACCCTTTGATCGCTCCTGGTGTTAACCCCTTCCCTGCCAGTGTCATTAGTAGAGTAAAGCCCCATACACAAGATCAGAATTTCGGATGGAAAAGGACCCTTTCCATCGGAAATTCTGACCGTGTGTATGCCCCATCGGAGTAATTCCATCGCAGTTTAGATAGAGAACATGTTTTATTTTACTTTGATGGATGGAATTCCGTCGGAATTCCGATGTGATTTTGGTCGGACAAAGGTCCGATCGTGTGTATAGGGCTTAACAGTGCATATTTTTAGCACTAATCACTGTATTAGTGTCACTGGTTCCCCAAAAAAGTGCCAGTTAGGTGTTCGATGTGTCTGCCGCAATGTCGCTGTCCCGCTAAAAAGCGCTGATCGCTGATTAATAGTAAAAATATATATATATAGAAATGCCATGAAAATATCCTATAGGTTGTGGACACTAACATTTTTTACCAAAAATATGTAGCAGAATACATTAGTGTAAATTGATGAAGAAATTAGATTTTATTTGGGTACATCGCAATTAAAATCACGCAAACGTAAAACCTTCCAGGCTGAAGCGGTTAAATAATCTGCAAGTGCAGACAATTACCAGGGTGATATATCCCTTGTGCTGCAGTCCCTGGTTTGGGTGAAATTTTCCACCGATGCCCCCTACCTCCACTGCCATAATCTTCTGTGCAGCGACGGTTAAAAAACTGTGAGCTGTGACAGGTAGTCATCAATAGAGCCCAACTCTGCCTGCCCTTTCCTTCATTTATACAAGCCATACTACAGCTTCTATGAATGAAACGCAATCTATGAATAGAGGACAGGGCGGATGATTGATAAGAATAGCTCAACAGAAGTTCTAACCTCATCCCATTTTACAGAGGAAATAATGTATTGTTACAGTCTATCTTCCCAGATTTCCCTTCACTCCCTGTCCTACCCTGGGAATATCTCCCCAGTGGACACAGAATACAAATAAAAATCTGATAAAAAGGTTCTATTCCTAATCCACTCTGTCCAAAACGAATGTGTTGGTTAGAGTAAGACATTAACCACTTCGGATCTCACACCTTTTTACCCCCTATGGTCCAGACCATATTTCCACATTTCCGCTATGTGTCTATTCATGAGTCTATAACTTTGTAATTACTTATGATACAATAATGAGACACATATCAATTTTTTTTGGGCGGTGGCGTCAAACAGTGCTTTCTTTTGATCCTAAGGTCCTCTGAGAATTTTTTTAATAGATTTGCATTTTAAGGGGGGAAAAAAAGAATAAGAAAGTCTAAAAAAAAAAAAAAAAATTCCAAGCTTGATCAGTAATATTTTGAACACAATTAATATTACTGCGAAAAAAACATATACATTTTATTCTGCTGCTTGTTCTACCTACTGCAACATTAAAATTACATTTTTGGTACAAAGTATGTTAAAGTTATTAACAAAAAAATAGCGTTTTATTTTTTTAGCATATATTTCATTTTCTCATGTATCAGTAATTTAAAGTTCTTACTGATTTAAAATAAAAAAATTGATACAGCAGAACCTCAGATTGCGAGTAACGCGGTTAACAAGCATTTCGCAATACGAGCACTGTATTTTAAAAAATCGTGACTCGGTTTGCGAGTGTTGTCTCGCAATACAAGCACGATTAAGGCCAACGCGGTGTGCAGTACCGCTTTTGGCCTGAGGTGGGGGGCACCAGAGCAGAGCTGAACGTCGCCGATCACAGGCAATCGGCGCCGTTTGGAAATGCACGGAAAGGCCAGAGGACAGCACGGCTGACCTCGGCAAATCTCGGGTAGGAAGTCTTTCCGAGGTTTGCCGAGGTCAGCCGAAGTGTCCTTGGGCATTTTCAGCCGTTTCCAAGGCTCTCCGGATCTGTCTGTCAGGGAACTGAGATTAGACAGCTAATGTGTTACTTTTGTTATTGTTTACACTGAATGATCATTGTAATTGGTTGTCACAGTGTTCATTCAATGAGGAAGACTGCTGAATGGCTCCCAGTTGTAGGTTTGGAAGTCATCTTTCTACAGACACCAGGTCTCATGAGGCTGTGCATGGGCGAGAGCAAGGGAGATAAGAAACTTCAAGCAGTCTGCTGGACATACAGCCACCCACTCCCTTTGAGCGCCTTTAAAAAGAAAAAAAGTGGAACTTCCACTTTAAGCACTCCTCACCACCTTGCATGCCATATTTGTTTTTTGTTTTCTTTGGGGGGGGGGTGCATGTACCTAGTTTTGACTTCCGTTTTTGCCGCCTAGGCGACTCCTCCTCTCCCCCTGCAATCTTCTGGTACACGTCACAGGTCCCAGAAGATTGCCCGGTCATTGAGAAGGTGCAGCATGACTCGCGCAAGCTGTCACAGCTGGGTGCCCACACTTGCAATGCTGGCGCCGCGGACAGGAAAGGGACAGGAGTGAGGCTTCGGGCGCCCACATTGCTGTACTGTGGGACAACTGAGTGACTGTTTATTAAAAGTCAGCAGCTACACATTTTGTAGCTGCTGACTTTTAATAAACGTAATAACGACTGGAACTCCGCTTTAATACTCATTGCTCATTGGTTTTTCTACAATATTTACCCAATATGTTAGAATGTAGTTGAAGAATTAAGGTTTAATTTATCAACTACTTTACAATAATTAATGCCAGCTATTTTTTATTTTTAAACACTTTAATTATTAGAATACCTTATGGATTTATGATGTATCCTAATTTAACAGTAGGCTTACGCTGTAATTTAGTTTGTTATTTATTAACCTTAATTTTTTCTGACTTTAATCAGATATGAAAATACATTTTTCAATCTGTTTGGTTCAAAGACTAAATAACTATACAGTTTCTAATATAATTGTAATTTCCATTTCATAAGAACTCTCATATACAGTATGTTATTATTTACTATTAATAAACTTTGTATATAGTAGGTCTTATGTAATGATGATATCTTTATTTGGAATATATTATAACATATGGCAGGGATATGCAATTAGCGGACCTCCAGCTGTTGCAAAACTACAAGTCCCATCATGCTTCTGACTCTGGTGTAATGCTTGTGGCTGTCAGAGTCTTGCTATGCCTCATGGGAATTGTAGTTCTGCAACAGCTGGAGGTCCGCTAATTGCATATCCCCGACATATGGTATTATGTGTACTTTTGTTACAAGTTTAGATATTATTCTCTTAAAGCACAGTTGTCATAGGAGAAGTACAGGGGGGTTAAAATGCTAGATGCTTGGCTGTAAAGGAATGTAAATGCTGCATTTTGCTTAAAGCGGGGGTTCACCCTTAGAGGGCACTTTTTCCCCTTAGCTTCCTGCTCGTTTTCTCTAGGGGAATCGGCTATTTGTATTAAAATATGTGCAGTACTTACCCGTTTTCGAGCTGCATCTTCTTCCGTCGCTTCCGGGTATGGGCTTCGGGAATGGGCGTTCCTTCTTGATTGACAGTCTTCCGAGAGGCTTCCGACGGTCGCATCCATCGCGTCACGATTTTCCGAAAGAAGCCGAACGTCGGTGCGCAGGCGCAGTATAGAGCCGCACCGACGTTCGGCTTCTTTCGGCTACGAGTGACGCGATGGATGCGACCGTCGGAAGCCTCTCGGAAGAATGTCAATCAAGAAGGAACGCCCGCTCCCGAAGACCCATACCCGGAAGCGACGGAAGAAGATGCAGCTCGAAAACGGGTAAGTACGGCTCATATTTTAATACAAATAGCCGATTCCCCTAGACCGAACGAGCAGGAATCTAGGGGAAGAAAAAAAATTTTTTTAGAAATGGGTGAACTCCCGCTTTAAGGTCATTTAAAGCAATAAGTTTGCACAGTGTAACAATTGCCATAGCAGCTCACATGGCTGCCAAGGGGCCCGGGTTTGGGAGGGGGCCTATTGGGGGAGTTGTTAAGACAAAATCCAAGTGCATGGGAGGATAACACAGAACCGGCAGTACTGCATCATCAAGTGCCCATTTACACAAATCCGTTTCAGTGCACTGCAGTAATGTGTGCACAGCTCCCGAATCCCAACTGTCCCTGATTTTGAGGGACTGTCCCTGATTTGGAACAAAGTCCCTCTGTCCCTCTTTCCTTCTCATTTGTCCCTCATTTTGGTCTAATCTATACAGTTTGATAAAAAAAAACAGTATTTATCTTTCAGAAGAGTTTTACAGTGCTAAACCTTTCATCCAGTTTCGAAATTTCAAAAGCAAAAATTACGCGTTTCGTCCAAAATTCACTTCCTTTTAAAAGAACCCCAACATGCAAAGGCAGCTCACTTTCCAAGCAAATGCACTGCAGCACAACACATAGAAACAGACTGGGAGAGATTTACTAAAACTGGAGCGTGCAAAATCTGGTTCTGCATAGAAACCAATCAGCTTTCAAGTTTTATTGCCAGGGCTTCATTGAACAAGCTGATGTTACAAGCTGATTGGCTACCATGCACAGCTGAACCAGATTCTGAGTGAACCAGTTTAAGTATATATACCCCTCTACTATGGGTTGTGGTGTGCTACGTTGGAAAAAATTCTGCATGTCCCTTTATTTTTGCTGGTTTGTTGGCAGGCCATTTGAATAACAAAAAAGTATGCCACTTGGCGAATGAGGGATCAATATACCGGTACTCACTGGCTCACAGTGTGCAGTGTGGTATGGAACCCTAGATAATTGCGAAAGAAAAAAAAAAGTTACAGCTGTATAGTATTGACGGACAGGCAATAGGCATCACTAATGTAACAAGCAATTTAGAATGCAAAAAATGTATTACCTTGATTACTTGATTAATAAAGTGAGTGTGGAGCTATCACAATATATAAAAATCCATCACCTTCCAAGGATGAACAATACAAAAATATACATACAACATGAAAATAATAAAAACAACATGGATTGCTGCCCTATGGGAAAAGGGATCCTGGTGGATAATTTCTAGCTTACATGTAAACATTCACAGTTCCTTTGAGGATATAGTTTCCAAATAACGATACGGATAAAGTATTTAAGCAGTAGAGAGATAGCAGTGAGTTCAATGCAGCCGAAACCGTCTGCAGGAACAGCTGGCAACGAGCATATAGGAAAAAGCAAGGTGTAAAGTCGCTTGGTATGTATTTTCCACTTAGTCAAATTCAGATTTCCCATTAAATTAATCCCTTTCATCCCATCAATATCAGTAAGCCATGTTCTCCCCACAGTATCGGTAAGGCTCCATTAACACTCGTGTGACTTGTCATACAACTTTGGACACCATTCTCCTATGTTTTCCTACGATAACCATTCATATATGCTCGACTTAAAGTTGCAGAGACTTCAAAGTAGTTCATGCACTACTTTGGTCCACCTTTCATGCAACTTGAGGGCCAATGACTTCAATGTTAACCCTCACAAGCTGCAATGCAACTTGTGTGCAAAAGTTGTCCATTATCACTGGTCAAAAACAACGTGGTATCCAAGTTGCACCCATCCAAAGTTGCACTCCAAAGTCTTTGGAGTTGTACAGGTGTGAATGGAGTTGTACAGGTGTGAATGGAGCCTAAGTGAATATTCAGTGCCAGAGACCGTATACCCACAGCAGAATATAGCGAGAGACTGTATACACACACACACACACACACAACAGGATATATACAGAGCCTGTAGATATGATACAAGAGATGGTCAGAGACTGTGGATAGGAGTAATACACAAGAGATGACCAAAAATTGTGGACAGGATACAGGGCCGGCCCTATGATGGGACCGGGTGGTACCATGGGTACCAGGCAGCACTTTTAAGGGGGCAGCATTCTGCCGTCCGCCAGACAGCCCACTCCGCTGCCTGTGAGGACACTCACAGCCGGAGGGGAGCAGTCTGCGAGTGAGAAAGGCAGGCGCCGCTCCCTCTGAGGAACCTGTTGTGCCGAGAATGGTTGCCCGATCAGAACTCCGCCTCTCCAGCCCTCTGCATTGCCGCTCCCTCCTACTCTACCCACAAATTCTTATGGTCCTAATACCGCCCCGTCCCTGTGCGTGTCCCCGGTACAATTTAATTACTCATTATGGCAGATTGGATAGCAGCGTTTGCCCCCGGGAGACAGCCTGTGTACAGGATATATCTATGCCTATGCCTATGTGGTTTGAATGACTTAAAAATATTTTCCTTTCTTGTCTGTCCTGAAGAAGCCTCATGGCGAAACGCGTAGACGCACAGGGGACATTTATAGGCAACATACATACCTGACATCTTGTATGGTTTTCTTTTTAATGTTGTTTTATGTAACTACTTTGTAATAAAATGATATATTTTTTGCTATTCCTGTCTGTGTTGCCTATAAAGTCTGACCATTGGTTGCTTTCCTCAAGCAATTTTGTCTTTATCACATGAATAGAGCCTTGACAGGTCCTCTTTATACATGTATAGAGCCATGACGTGATTTTTTGTGGGGGGGGGGGGGTGGGCAGCATTTCATTCTTGGTCCCAGGCAGCACAATGTCTTGGGCCGGCACTGACAGGATACAAGAGATGATTAGAGTATGGACAAGGTACAAGAGATGATCATATAGACTGCAGGCATCATACAAGAGATGGTTAGAGACTGTGAATATGATACAAGAGATGGTCAGAGACTATGGGCATTAAACTAGGGATGGTTGATGACATCAGACATGATACAAGAGGTGGTCAGAGACTGTGTGAATGCCACAGGAGACAGTCAGAGACTGTGAATGTGATAAAGAAGTTGTTAGAGACTGGGAACATGCTTCAGGAGAGTCAGACTTGAGAAACATTATGAAAGACTGCTAGAGAAACACAGCTTAGTGTCTGCAGGGGCCCCAAGGGCAGCACAAAAAGTCCCATAAGGCCGCAGGTTGAGCACCAAGGATAAAGTTACAATGATTTTATATTCTGCAGATAATTATGCACATATCGGTTATGACACCCTTTCATACAAATGCCACTTCTTTTCTCACCAATCTTAGTTCAACATAAAATCAAAATAATATTACTCTTACTGGTTTATACTGAGAGCTACCATTGATCTGTGCACATCCATAGGAGAATAAGTCTGTATCTCAGGGGCAACTGTATTTCCTGTTATTTAGATATAATTACTCCCTTTTGGAGAAGTGCAGGCTTCCCTGTCCGAAGACTTGCTGCATCGTTTTGAAAACAAACACTGTGCTAAACACACACTCTCTGGGCTGTTGATGGAGAGTAAAACTGTAATTTAACAAAACCTAAAATTGTTGTTCTGACAGCACATTTTTATCTGATAGTTTTAAGAGTGTATTCAGCACAGAGCTCATCCAACACTTCTGCTCTGAGAGGGAGAAGATGCATATCTAACTGTGAGAGGTAAGGCTGTGCTATTAATACAGTTCGATCCCTGAGATTCCAAATATCTCCAAAATTTCTGTAGTTTAAATCATCTACCAGAAAGACAGAGAGCCATACAGATATAGTTACATAGAAAGATAGATAGATAGCATGACAGTGCTAGGCCTTGCCACTGTGTAAGTAGAGGAAAAGAGCACAAGGGGTTCTCACAAATGCAAATTGAGGGGCTCCAGAAGATCCATTCAGAGTGACGAAAACTGGTCTTTCGGTTTTCTCTGGGATTTGTAAGTCCCGCATTAGGGTCTGGACTGGAGTCCAGAGACTTTGAAGAGCTATGCGAGGGAAGAAGCCTCTAAACCAGTGTCCATGTTTTATTGGGGACCAGCAGGCTGTATGTGCATGTAGGCAGGAGTAAGGCCAGATGTTAGGCGCCCAAGAGGGAAGGAACGACACATTGAGGTCCGAGTATTAAAGTATTGTACTGTGAATAACATTCCAAATACACTAACAGTAGAGGTTTCAACAAGGCAGTAAACATTCACAGTTGATTACGCACTGTGTACGCATGAACAGATGATTAAACTCTAGCTAGCTCTCTTTGTGTTACTACCATTACTGTCACTTGTTGCATTTATAAGGGATACGCTGAGCCTATGCTCACTCCACCTGTCCAGTATATCTCCGCTACCTCACTCCCAGTAACGGAATGGTGTTCTGCCATGCATCTAACATGGACTTCATGCATGCACTCACTTAACTCTTCCGTACCTGTGCACAGGCACCAGTGCACAGGCTGAGGACCTCTGCGATACTGATCTGCTCCCGTTGCTATGGGAGACGACCGCTCATGAAGGAGTGAGGACAACAGCTCCTTCCTACAAGAGGCTATCCCACCTACCATAGGCATACACTTACGACAGGCTGCTTGTCAAACCTTTGTTACCCTTGAAAACCACTTGTATCTTCATAACCCAAATGTGCTTTGACTGACCTGAGCTGTAGACTATGTGTGCTGGTTACTTGCATTGCACCCTTTTAGTAACTTCAGACCAGGCAAGGACAACATTTCAAAAGGTTTACTTAAATACCATGGCATGACAATAAAACGACAACCGTCTTCCCCTAAACCAGGGGTCTCCAAACTGCAGCCCCAGGGCCAGATGTGGCCATTTGCTTGCCTTTATCCGGCCCTTGGGGCACTATCCCTCCCACTGATACGAGACCCTATTCTGCCATCTGACACAGACAATGGAGTACCATTTCTCCCACTGACACCACTAATGAGGCACTATTCCTCCCTATGATACCAGCAATGAGGCACTATTCCTCCCCCTAATACCAGATGTTTACTCCCACTGATGCCAGGGAAATTTCCACTCCCGCTGGCCAAAGTCTGGGCCCTCCAAGTGTCTGAAGGACAATAAACCGGCCCTTTGTTTAGAATGTTTGGAGACCCCTGCCCTATCCTAAATCCTAAACTCAGGCTAGTGGCTGCCCCAGCATACCTGCACAAGAAAGAGTCCATAACTGGTTGAGTCCATGGGGAATGTTAGGGATGCACTGATACTTTTTCTCAATACCAATTACCGATATACTGGAACTGACTTTTTTTCAGACTAATGAGAATTTATTACTGTTTTTTTAGAATAATGAAGAACTACTTCAGGGTGATTTCAAAGCCACAGATCATTGAGATTTGGACCTCTGATTTCATTGCAGCTTGCAACTTCATTAAATGGAAGTCAATGCAAGCCATAATTAAATTGCAAAAAAGTAGTGCAGAAACCTTTTCGAAAGTCGCTGCAACTTGAAGGAAACTTTCAGTATCGGAACATTTTCATGAGTACAAGAACTTAGATCCCGGTATCGGTGTAACCCTAGCGGTATTTTCTGGGACTGGCATCTTCAGGGTGTACTGCAAGTCCCAGAAAACCCAGAACACTGTGGAAAGTTTGTAAAGCCAGGTGTTCTGTAGCAAGAACTCCGTGCTTGGCATGATGCAGCAGGCGGACAGGACAGACTCTGGCAATGGCAACCACAAACAAAAAGCAATTAACTATGAACAGCAGTGCCCCCCAGGATCTGGACCAGTGTGTTGGACCCAAAAAGCCTGCCAAGAAAGACCCAGGAAACATAATTAACTCTTTTACCCTCCTGGCTGGGGCAGCACCCGACTAGGCTGAAATAGGCAACCTGCCTACAGACAGACAGATGGATAAATGAGAATATTAGACCCATATGAATGCAAATTACAGGATTTGACTGATTTCGTATGTAGCATAGAAGCAGAAAAACCTGCTTGGCTTAGTAATTGCTCTATCTGCCTATTAAGATCTTTGTGGTCTGATGGACTTCCTTTTGCTTCCATTTCTTTTTAATGATTATTGACATAAATACTGTTTACATTGGCTGATGTCTTCCTGCTCCTCTACTTCCTGCTAGTATCTGAATGTAGGAGCACCATACAGGCCTGGATCAGAGCAGAGACTGCACAGGAAGAAAGCAAAATATGACCAGAAATAACATGTCAGAGGATTTCAAGGTGACCTTGTGAAATATTCAGCATGGCTCAGTAGATAAATACAAGAAAATGGGACATGCATTATATTAATACAGAGATGGCTGAAATGCATTTCTCTGTTGTGTGAAGACAGTTGTTCAGTGAATATAATTATACCTCAAGTCATACTGAGCCTTAGGAGCTGAATCAATTAATACAGCCAAGTATGCAGTGTTCCTATATATATATATATTATATATACACACACACACACACACACACACACACACACAGTGCATCCGGAAAGTATTCACAGCATTTCACTTATTCCAAAACATATTGGGCCAGATTCTCGTACAGCGGCGTATCTGTGAGGTGGCGTAACGTATCCGATTTACGTTACGCCTCCGCATATTCTCAAAGCACTTGCTCCGTAAGTTGAGGTGGCGTAGCGTAAATCGGCTGGCGTAAGCCTGCCTAATTCAAATTTGGAACAGGGGGGCGTGTGTTATGTAAAATAACCATGACCCGACGTGATTGACGTTTTTCACGAACGGCGCATGCGCCGTCCGTGGACATATGCCAGTGTGCATTGCTCCAAATACGCCGCAAGACGTATTGGTTTCGACGTGAACGTAAATTACGTCCAGCCCCATTCACGGACGACTTACGCAAACGACGTAAAAATTTTAAATTTCGTCGCGGGAACGACAGCCATACTTAACATTGGTACGCCGCATATATGCCTCATATAGCAGGGGTAACTTTACACCGGGAAATGCCTAACGTAAACGGCGTATCTGTACTGCGTCGGCCGGGCGTACGTTCGTGAATTTGCGTATCTAACTGATTTACATATTTCTAAGCGTAAATCAGCGTACACGCTAGCAGCCAGCGTAGATATGCAGTTACGATCCGACGGAGAAAGAGACTTACTCCTGTCGAATCTAATAGAGATCTATGCGTAACTGATTCTAAGAATCAGGCGCATAGATACGACGGCACAACTCAGAGATACAACGGCGTATCTGGAGATACGCCGTCGTATCTCCTTTGTGAATCTGGGCCATTAAATTCATTATTTTCCTCAAAATTCTACAAACAATATCCCAAAATGACAACATGAAAGAAGCTTGTTTGAAAACTTTGCAAATTAATTAAAAATAAACAAAAATAAAAAATAAATCCCATGTACATAAGTATTCACAGACTTTGCTCAATACTTTGTTGAAGCACATTTGGCACCAATTACAGTCTCAAGTCTTTTTTTAATAATGATGCTACAAGCTTGGCACACCAATTTGTGGGCAGTTTCTCACTTTCTTTGCAGGACCTCTCAAGCTCCATCGGGTTGGATGGGGAACATTGGTACACAGCCATTTTAAGATTTCTCCAAAGATGTTCAATCAGGTTTAAGTCTGGGATCTGGCTGGGCCACTCAAGGACATTCACAGGGTTGTCCCATAGCCACTCTTTTGTTATCTTGCCTGTGTGCTTAGGGTCGTTGTCCTGGTCGAAGATAAACCTTTGTCCCAGTCTGAGGTCCAGAGCGCTCTAGGGCATGTTTTCATCAAGGATGTCCCTGTACATTGCTGCATTCATCTCTCCCTCAATCCTGACTAGTCTCTCGGTTCCTGCTGCTGCAAAACATCCCCACGGCATGATGCTGCCGCCACCATGCTTCACTGTAGAGATGGTATTGGCCAGGTGATGAGCCGTGTCTGGTTTCCTCTAGACATGAAGCTTGCCGTTCAGACTAAAGAGTTCAAATCTTTGTTTCATCAGCCCAAAAATGTCTGCTTCTCATGGTCTGAGAGTTCTTTGGGTGCTTTTGGCAGACTCCAGGTGGGCTGTCCTGTCTTTTACTGAGGCAATTGCTTCTGTCTGGCCACTGTACCATACAGGTCTGATTGGTGGAGTGCTACAGAGATGGTTGTTCTGCTGGCAGGTTCTCCTCTCTCCACAGAGAAATGCTGAAGCTCTGTCAGAGTGACGATGGGTTCTTGGTCACCTCCCTGACTAATGCCTTGTACACATGATCGGAATTTCCGATGAAAAAAGTTAGACGGAATATTTTCATCGGATATTCCGACCATGTGTGGTCCGTCAGAGTTTAGAAATAGAACATGTTTTATTTTTTTCTGATGGAAAAAAAATCCTATCGGAAATTCCGATCGTCTGTGTGGAACTCCGATGGAGAAAAAAACACGCATGCTCAGAATCAAGTCGACGCATGCTCGGAAGCATTGAACTTCATAATTTTTCTCGTCTCGTCGTAGTGTTTTACGTCACCGGGCTTTGGACAGTCAGAATTTGGTCTGACAGTGTGTATGCAAGACAGCTTGAACGAAATTCCAACGGAAAATTCCATCTGATTTTATCCCATCGGAAATGCCGATCGTGCATAAGGCTCTTCTCCCTCAATCGCTCAGTTTGATTAAGTGGCCCGCTCTAGGAAGAGTCCTGGTGGTTCCAAACTTCTTCCATTTACGCATGATGGAGGCCGCTGTGCTCATTGGGACCTTCAATGCTGCAGAATTTTTTCTCCATTCTTCCCCAGAATTGTGCCTCAATACAATCCTCTCCGTGGTCTATAGACCTTGGACTTCATGGCTTTGTGCTCTGACATGCACTAACTGGTTGACCTTATATAGACCAGTGTGAGCCTGTCCAAATCATGTTCAATCAACTGAATTTACCACAGGTGGACTCCAATCAAGTTGTAAAAACATCTCAAGAATGATCAGTGTTAACAGGATTCACCAGGAAGTAAGACATTACTAATGGAAACGTTTGGAAACATGGATGAGGACAAATCGAGTAAGTGTCTGTAGATTTAATGGAAAACTATAACATTTTTGCAAAATAAGTACATGAATGCTATACTGATACATAGGGGGGCTGGAATTTAGAAAACGAAAAAAATAGAAAACGTGAACAAAGATCAACTTAACCTTTAAGTTCTTTATGAAATGCGGTTACAGGAAAAAGGTTTTGCTTGACATGCAATTTAATTTTAGTTTGCAAAAGAACTGTAATGGCAATGTTGGCCTCCTTGGTCCCCCACCTCTCTCAATGGTTCCTCCAACAGCTCTCCATAACATCATAACACAGGACACAATGCTGCCTCTGTTTTCTTTATTATTTGGCCTTAGTTTGCTATGGTCTCCTTTTTATTTCTGAATTCCCAGATAGCAGATATAACTTGCCAAAATTTATGGCAGTGTTGAATTGTAAGTCTGTTAAACTTGCTGCACATTTTCCCTGGCAAGTGGTACACTTGCAGAGCACTTAAAGCACAAGTTCTAGTTGACACTTTTCCAATTTGTAGCAAATTTGCGTGGTAAAGCCCCATACACACTATTCGATTTTCTGCAGATTTTTGTCTTCAGATTTACTAAAACCATATAATATGAGGTCAAACCTTAAGAGTTTCAATTTGTATGCAATTAGGTAGGCCCTTGCACTACATGATTTTGTAAATCTGAAGACAAAAATTTGCAGAAAATCTAATGGTGTGTATGGGGTCTAAAGGCTCGATGGGAAAATTCGTACGACGAGCTGTCTGCTGATCTTCGGAATGTTAGTACATTGTTTTCAACAGTCAATTTCACTTTTTCGTCAGACAAAAGCTGGATGTGAAGAGTATAAAATTTTTGTTGAATGTGAACACAACGTCCAATTTTTGTTTTATAAAAAATATGAGCAAGACTACGCATGCTCAGAAACGAAAGAATACATACAAAACTATTCAACACATTACGTCAATTCTGGCGTTGTATTCTGTCGTGCGAACATTTTAGTATCGTTAGTAACCTCTTCACATTTGGCATGAGACTAGCATGCCACAAAAATCGGACGTTCGGTCGTCCGAAAATCTAAGCATGTGTTCGAGGCTGAAGTCTTTAGCAAGAGCAAAGTTGCAGTTGTGAGTCTACAGCAAGAGCTCTGCAAGTCTACAGCATGAAAATTCAGCCACAGTGACCCCTGTGGTTGAATGACTATTGCACAACATAACTGAACCAGGACTTGCAGCAGACATCATGTTTTGTTAAGTGCTAAATAATGTGTTGCTGCTTTTCAACACAGGTATTAAATAAATGAAGACACCGATTTGATATTTTTATAAGCAAGGTCAAATATGTGAAAATGTAAATCACAGGCAAAAGTTATGTAAATACTTGCTAGGCACAGCGAACTTAAAGTGAAGTCCAGACCTAAATCCAATTGAGAATCTGTGTCAAGACTTGAAAATTGTTGTTCACAGACACTCTCCATACAATCTGACAGAGCTTGAGCCATTTTGAAAAGAAGAATGGGCAAAAATGTCACTCTCTAAATGTGCAAAGCTGGTAGAGAGACATCCCCAAAAAGACTTGCAGCTGTAATTGCAGTGAAAGGTGGTTCTACGAAGTACTGACTCAGGGGGCTGAATACAAATGCCCCCCACACTTTCACATATTTATTTGTAAAAACAATTGAAAACCATTTATCATGTTCCTTCCACTTCACAATTATTTGCCACTTTGTGTTGGTCTATCACATAAAATTCCAATAAAATACATCTACATTTTTGGTTGTTACATGACAAAATGTGGAAAGTTTCAAGGGGTGTGAATACTTTTTCAAGCCACTGTAAGCCTCATTCCTCAGTCATGTTTCTCATGAGCTGAAAATAAGACTAAATAAGGAAATAAAACAGTTTCCCCAATTTGCAGTCAACAGGTGCACTTTAACAGATTCTTCAGTGGTACTGCAAATCTTGCGTCCTATAGCTGTTGCATTTATGAGCGTACAGAATAATCAGTGCCTGAGGATTAGACAGATTAATGGGTAAATATTCCCATTTCTACAAAACGGGAGGCACAAGCAGTGAGCTATGCGATAGTGGATGAAATTACAAACTTGCGCAGAGAGCCCAGGGCCAGAACCTCAGAGGACCCTCGATGACATTGACACATGGACATGGGCCATCTGTGTGTTGACTGGTAATATTTAGACTGTCATAAAACTGTTCCCCAACCTGTCTTTTCAATGACAAGGTAATGAGTGCAGCAAACGACATGAGATGTAATATGAAATGTCTGATTTGTTTTACTGTTCCTGGTTCTTTGCTTTCATGATAGTTGAAGCTCTATTACTGCCCTGGCAATCTTCGCTGATTCATTCACACAAGGCCTAAGTATTTGCAGCTAAACTATAACTTCTTGGATGCTAGTACAGGGTTTGAGGTGACTTTGCTGCAGGCTGTTAATGAGCAGTGATGCACCTGCATATATCATATCACCAGTCAATCTGTTCAAACCATGCCAGTCCCACCAACCCTCATGCTGAGGCCTCCTAAGCCCTACTTTATAACTGCCATCTCTAACCTACCTAAGGCTTCTGCTGACCTCTACATTAATAAATTATAAAAAAAAATCTGTGAGCTACCACTGCAGAACTTGTTTTTAAAGGTCCAACCTCCAGGACAGCCATTCCGGTCCTTCACTACTTTGCAAGTTGCGTTTGCAAGCCCATCAGTTAGGTTCTCTTCACCCATCAGTTAGGTTCTCTTTTCGTTTGTTTGCGCCCCCCCCAAAAAAAAATTGGAGCACCAGCCACCACTGAGTTCGACTCTATACAAAAATAATAGTTTTGTCTGGAGTTACACTTTTGCATAAAATTTTCCCCAGACAATTAATGTTATCGAAAATAACTTGTATAACTAGTGGTGTACCATCTGCTCCCATCTAAATACAGGGGTTATGGGCACCTACTGCATCTCTTGTTCCTGCACCTCTATGAGCACAGAAAGAGTTTGGAGAAAATCACATAGAACTTCAATGTAAAAAAGCAAATGAACAGTTATGGAATAATTTTTATTACTAAAGCATTTGAACAGTTTGGTTCTATTTGCATGCCTCTTATTTTCATTTTGTTTGTTGGACAACCTTGGCATTTGCTTTTTATGCAGAAAACAAATGAATACATTAAGGATTTATTAGGGACTCTGAAAAACGTATTTTCAAACACTTTTATATAAAACATGGATGATTCAGTACTAGCAGTTCTTTGATTTGAATTCAGATGCCAAGTTTCTGCAAATGATATGACCAATGTACGCATCTCGTGTAATAACTGGGCCGAGCCAAGGTCACCAAATTAGCAATAACAAGTGTTCTTGAGCATCAAACATGCTTGTCATCTCTTGCAGAAAAAGTAAACTGCAGAAAAAATGTTCGAAGTCAGTAGACGGGTTTCTTTTTCTCACCATAAGATAATGATCTTTAAATGCCCAGCCAGAAACCGGACTTCTGTGTTTACAAGTGATTGTGGTGAGCAGGCACCAAAGGGTCGGAGCCAGAGGTGGTGGAACTGAGTTCCACCAAGTTCCACCTGAAAAAAAGCCCTGTGCTTACCTAATTTTCCCATGCAGGGACCAGGAATCCACTGGTGTCAATAAAGCCCAAGATCACCAGTCCCCCACCGCCCCCTGTGATGACATTGTCCTCTTCTGAATCCTGAAAGTACTTCACCACTGGACACCCAAAAGAAAACATCCACGTCACACAGGCACTGACATGGAAAACGGAAGAGCAGGCTCGAGGCTGTGGCGTCACATGACCATTGCTTGTGGCAACATTGCAATTTATTTTTTGTTCCACTGATAACAAAGGGTGCTGCATAAGTTGACAACACCCAAACTCCCCCACCCCACCTTCCTTGCAGGAAACATCCTGTGGTGGAAGGTCCCCAATACTGCAGATAAGGATGCTCATGTAATGACCCTCAGTAGGGTTTCCACCTCATCCCTTTAAAACAGCACATGTATTAATTACACAGGTTCCGTGGCTGATTAAGGTGGTAAGTAAACTCACTTGGTGCCTTATCTGCACTAAATTAGCCTCATAACCTGTGTAATTTATATGTGTTCGGGTTTAAAGGGATTAGGTGTCAACCGTAACCCCCAGGAGTGTGTCCATGATGCCCTGGGTTCACAGGAAGTAAGCAGAATGACCCTAGGAGTCATTAAACTCAGAAGAAGAACCTGCAGGACAGAGTGATGAGTCTGTCGGGGACAGAGCCAAAAAAAGAAGATTAGCATCGCAGCCAGAGCTGCATTATTTTATTTTAAACAGCACATGGAATATTTAAAGTGATTGTAAACGATCACCCTGTAAAATGACCTATTGGTTTTAAAATAGAAATGAACAACAAAACATTTGTGTATAGATATAAAAAATGATAAATACCTTTTTTCTTTCTTTTTTTAGCAGTGATCATATTCCCCCTGTTCTCAGCTGCATAAGAGCTAGGGGGAGGAGAAACAGCACTACACTGATCTTTGCAGTGAATGGCTGTGCAGAGGGGGGTGTCAGGACAAGTCTGATCATTGGAGAACAGACTGATTTGCCAGCATAGCTAGAGAACTGACCACCATGTGTTCTCCTGCTTAGTGTAGTCAGTTTTTAACAGGAAAGCAGACGAACTGGCAGGAACACCAGATATTTCACACTAAGGCCCCGTACACACGTCCGAGGAACTCGACGTGCCAAACACATCGAGTTCCTCGTCGAGTTCAGTGTTGAAGCCGCCGAGGATCTCGGCGGGCCGACTTTCCTCATTGAACAACGAGGAAATAGAGAACATGTTCTCTATTCGGCCCGACGAGATCCTCGTCGGCTTCCTCGCTGAAAAGTGTACACACGACCGAGTTTCTCGGCAGAATCCAGCTCCGATCGAGTTTCTGGCTGAATTCTGCAGAGAAACTTGGTCATGTGTATGGGGCCTAAGGAAGCAATTAATCAAAGAACAGGATTTTTTTCAAACAAGTACATCTGAACAAGCTGAAGCTAGAATCTGATTCGTTGCCATGCACAACTGCTTCAGATTCTTTCTGCTCCAGTTTTAGTAAATTCCCCCTAGTGTTTTGTCATCGCTGGCATAGCCTGGCAGTCAATCATTGTGTCACAAGATAATTTCAGTTCCTAGCACCTCGCTAATTCAGTTGTGTACAGGAAAGGAGTGTACTTGACAGGGCCTGAACCCAGGACCTCTGCTATGTCTGGCAGTAACACTTCTCGCTAAGCCACCTGAGATGCTGGACAGCTCCTTGCCTGATTTAATCTACAACCTTGCCTTATGTCTTTCTCCTCAAGAACCTTGAAATCTTTTCTCCGCTCATTAACTTTCTGGTTCAAGCCACGTCTCTGCACTCCCTGTTTGCCATATTATTGTGCTCTCTCCAGCCAATATCTTCCTCTTGTCACTTCTGCTGCCGTTTGTATCTTCACTACCACTCATTACCGACCTTTGGCTTGTTCCTTGACTACACTTCTGCTTCATCTAAACCTGCAACTTGTTACTGACTTTTGGCTTGTTTACTGACTACACTTCTGCTTGATCCCTACCCGATTTATCTGCTACTGGACCCCGGCTTGCTCACCTCCTGTTCGGGCAAACCTGTGGACTGCAACCTGTTACTAACAGGCAGCAAAACACATTTTCACCATCAGGCACTCTGTTGAATACCGATTAGTACCTAAAGTATAACTTCACCTTTACAGATAATCTGTAAGGTGAATTTACACTGGACCCCCTCCCTTTTCCCATGGTCCGGCTGTACCAGTGTCTGGCAATCTACCACTGTCAGACACCGGAAGCTGCTTCACAGGTCCAGGAATTTGAAATCCCTGCAGCTTAATCTCCTATCCGTACCTCTCTGGGTGTACAGATAGGAGGCATCACATAAATGGTGCCGACCAATCAGAATCTGTCTAGACCATCCTGTCAGCACCGGAGTAGAGAAACCCAGGAGGATTTTAAATCCATGGACCAGTGAAGCTGCGTCCCGGTGGGATTCTGACACAGCAGGACCAGGGGGGATGGGGAGGGGATCCAGTGTAAGTTCACCTTACAGATTTTCTGTAAAGTGCACTTAAACCCTGTACACACGGGCGAGAATCCCGTCAAAAAAACAGGTTTTTCTCGACGGGATTCTTGTCAAGCTTGAAGGGATTCTTCTCTAGCTTTCCTTGCATACACACTGTCAAGCCAAAATCTTGTCGTTCTAAAAACGCTGTGACGTACAACATGTACGACGACAGTATAAAGGGGAAGTTTGATTCCAATGGCGCCACCCCTTGGGCTGCTTTTGCTAATCTCGTGTTACTGCGTGTTAGTAAAAGTTTGGTGAGTGACGATTCACGCTTTTCAGTCTTCGTGCTTTTCAGTCCGTTACAGCGTGACGAATGTGCTCTCTCCATTACAAATGCTAGTTTTACCAGAAGGAGCGCTCCCGTCTCATACTTTATTCTGAGCATGCAGGGTTTTTTAAGCATACACACAACCGATTTTCTCGTCGTAAAACAGTCTGACAAGAATCACAACGAGAAAATTGAGAATCCCGATGAGAAAATAGAGAGCAGGTTCTCTATTTTTCTCGTCGAGATTCCAGGCAGTTTTCTCGACAAAAAAACCCTACACACGAACGGTTTTCTCGTCAAAAAGCTCTGCCAGCAGTTTTCTTGCGGTTTCTGGCCGAGGAAACCATGCGTGTGTACAAGGCTTTAACCTTTAAACCCTGCACCGTGGATGAGCCGGCATCATCCGCCAGTGTGACCTGCTTGTTCACTTATCAAGCTAGTCAGTGGGAGCATCTCTACTGCTATAGCTACTGATCTCCGAGCCTGACTCCTGACCGTGTCAGTATAATTGGCTACTCGGTTTTAGTCTTTGATGATCCTAAAGTAAATGTCGCTAAGTAGAGTAGCCAATCTGCTCTTCTTTTCCCTGTGTCCCACCACAAGATGTAAAGGTGCATGCACACAGACTCAGCTGTATGTTCGGCTTAGTCCACAATTGCTCTAGCTCCAGGTTTAGTGAAGCCTGGATAAATAGTGATAACCTTTGCTGAAGTAAATGCTGCTTCAGGCTCCTTGCTCACATATCTAAAGCCAAGCCATCAGATCATAAAATCTCTGCTGGAGGGGAGTATTGGAGTTCGGGAAAGCTAAACCACTTCTTCAATTGAGATCACATGACTAAACGCCAGACTTTTGGTTACATCAGCAGTACTTGAGGGTGTCTGCAGCAGCACTGGCTATAGAAAGAAAAGTATTTTCAGGTCTAATTTATTCATTCATCCAGCAAGAATGTTAAAGCTCATCTCTAGCCAAAACAAAGTCGGCTTCGTCTGGCAAGAGCTTCCAGTGTCATTCCCATAACTGTAGCCAATGCGTCCAACCACCTAGTAGTCAGTCTTTGGCTGGTTCCTTTTGATCTTCCCAAGCATTATTTCCTTCTCCAGTGATCTCTCTCTACAGTGTGACCAAAATATGACAGTCACAACTTTAGTCTGTTGGGATAGGTCTCTACTAACTTTGCACATCTAGACTTTGCAATATTTGTACACTCTTCTTTGCAAAACTGCTTAAGTTCAGTTAAATTTGATGGTGACCGTTTGTAGACTGCAGTCCTCAAGTCATTCCACAGATTTTGGAATGGGGTTGAAGTCTGGGTTCTGACTAGGCAATGCAAGGACATTCATCTTTTTCTTGTTCAACCATGGTGTGGTTATTTTTGCTGTGTGCTTTGGGTCGCTGTCATGTTAGAAGGTAAACCCTCTTCCCATTGACAACTTTCTGACAGGGCAGCAGATTTTCCTGAAGAATTTGACTGTATTTTTCCCTATCCATTATTCCTTCTATCCTCAGAAGCATCCGGTCCCTGCTGCAGAGAAACTCCCCCATAACAGGATATTACCACCTCAATGAATGGTGTTATATGGATGGTGAGCTGTAATGGATTTCCGCCAGACAAATCCTGTGAGGCCAAAAAATTTAATTTTAGTCTCATCTGACCATAACACCTTTTTCCATGTGGCCTCTGAATCTTCAGCGTGCATTTTAGCAAAGCTCAGTCATGACTGCATCTGGCCTTTCTTGAGGAGTGTCTTTTTTCTTGCAACCCTCCCATACAAGCCACATTTGAGGAGAATTTGTGATAATGTTGTCACATGCACACAGTGAGCACTCTTTGTCATATTCCTGTAACTGCTTCAGAGTTGCTGTAGGCTTCTTGGTAGCCTCTCTGAAAGTTTCCTCCTGGGTCGTCTTTCATCCAGTTTGGAGTGATGTCCTGATCCAGGGAGGGTCTGTGTTGTACCAAATAACTTCCACTTAATACTAGACTTCACTGTGCTTCTAGACATTGATAAAGCCTTTAAAATGTTTTTGTTTCAATCTCCTGACTTGTGCCCGTCCCCAACTTTATCCCAAAGATCTTTTGACAATGCCTTGCTACCCATGGTTGATTGTTTGCTTCAGTTGCACTACCAGGGATCAAAATGCTCTAGGAAAGCTCTTTTCATGCTGAGCTAATTAAAATGACCACAACTGATCACAGATGAAAGTCAAATGACTTTGTGAGCCATTAAAAAGGTGATTAGCTACACCTCATTGAGTTTACAAGATCCTTTTTCCAACTCAGTGATTCTGTTTTTCAATTTCTGAAATGTTGTGTTATATATTTCACTTGGACGTTATATAACAGCTGGATAAAACAAAAACTATGTCTGTCTTCATTGCAGATTGCAAAGCAACACAATATTATTTTAAATACCCAGTTCTACGAGCTGTCCACGACATACATTACTATTACTATTAGGACATCCAAAAACAGAACAACTAAGCAAAAGAACAGGTAGCAGCTTTGCAGTTGCCTGATGTTTAACAGCCCAAGAAGCACAAACTGATCTGGTGGGGTGAACTTTGACTCTTAAATTGTGGTCAAGCATCGTTCCTGAGAAGAGCATTTGTAGGAACCTGCTGCAGAATCTCCACATCATCCCTTGAGCTTGGTATCGTCCATAATGTGGACAGACAATAGCCCACCCTCTGTGCACTCCAAGGACACTTCATACAGACACCTTTACTTTGCCTTCCTCATTGGAGCTCTATAAGAAGACATCTACAACACATATTGTACTACTGAATGTTATTATCTCACAATTACTTTGGGCCCCTTCATTTGAGCTAGCTGAGGATTCAAGACATCTACATCAACTAAAAAAAGAACTCCTTTATCATCGTTCCCCCACAAGGGACAGGAACATTTGGCGTTTATCTGGTCCCATATCACCAAGGAACTCTTTTACGTTTAGAGACCAAGGTTGCATAATTTATTTACAATGTGCCAGGATGTAATAAGTGGTGGTTGAAGGGAGTAGTCTGACTCCACACTGTCATTCTCCTACCCTTTTCTGGCCTGCAGTCAAAAACCCGGATTAGTTAAAGTTGTTGACTTGCTTTCCAAGGGACTTCAGTTGACCATTCATTTGCTTGTTCATATAAAGTGTATAACTATAACCTTATTTCCCTTATTTCTCATTTCTGTTGATTCTGTTCATTGTAAAATATTAAGTAAAACTCATCTTGGTTTACTGTGAGTCATTCTGTATCTGCATTTATTATTTCTTTGCTGAAATGTCTGAACCCAGGGTGTTAGAGGTTGCAACCATTGGGACAGTGGCAGCTGGTGCTGTATTTTTTTGGGGGAGGGGGCAGCAAACAAACCTGGCCACTCCCCCCATTGCTTGCTCGATCGCTTAATCGCCCACTCGCTCGCCCACCAGCCCCACACTTATCCCATCCAGGTCACAGCTTTGGTGGCTTCCCTCCTGCATCTCCTGGCCAATCGGGTCTTAGGACTCCCAGCCAATCAGGTCTCAGGACCCGCTTCCTGATTGGCAGGAAGGAGAAGCAATAAAAATTTAGTGAATATTAATTTGCTAATGTCACACAAGTGGTTGGGCTTGGGGTGCAGTGCTTAAACAAAAAAGGAGAAAACCCCCATTGAAATCTATGCGTTTGGTGCACTGCATGGAAATTAGGGGCTCCAGTATCTTAAGCGGCCCTGACGAGGTGTAGTTATACACGGACAATGCATGAAAAAGAGCATATGCTTGGAAGCATCGTGCTACAGTAGCTACAGGCTAAAACAGGAAGACAAAAAGCAGTAATAATAACAGCAGCGAGCAGAAATTGTTGCAAATGGGACACAGATTTAAAATAAAAACCTGGCAGAGGTTCTATAATTTCCCCACTCTGCCCAAAATAAAATACAATTACATTTAAATGAAATAAAAAAGAGCTGACCTTGATCTTTAAATAGTGTTAAACTAATATTCAGTATTCATAAGCTTTAATTTTTCTTTTTTGTTGTTTTATGGTCCCTACCAAGTGAATAATTAATGATGCTTAATTGCTGCTATGTATAAAAACAGACTGATTTCTGCAGTGCGGTAAAATGCAACAATGAGAGACATACATTTAAAAGAATACAAAAAAGATAACATAATAACTTTAAAATGGTAGGTGTGAAGATGATTTCCAAAGACATTTACATCGTCTCAGCTTACTCTTTACCAGCAACAATGCGTTTTTTTTTTCTTCAAAGAAGTTTGTTATGTACATGAATGGAACAGATATTAAATGTGCTGACAAGAGGTCTTTTATGTATGTTGTGTAAACTGTGAAATGTGTCCTTCCTATCTGTGCAGCCTCTGAGCTGAAGCATTTGATCTCCAGGGAGAGCTTGAGTAATAATTTCATCAGATGGAATTGGAAGAGCAGAAAAGTACAGAAGAGTGTTCTAGTGTCATTCCGAAGACAGGAGTCTATGGACCGTACTCAACTAAAGAAATGTGAACACATAATGTCTCAATGCCCACTTATATACCTTCTACAGCATGTACTCCTCTGTAGGAGTACATAAATAGGAATGTATAGCGTGTTTGCACTGAATTAGCCTTTTATAATTTTTAAGCCAGAAATTATAAAAATATTAACTTGAAACCAACATAAAAACCATATGCAACCTGCTGCTGTCAGGAGATGCACCTGACAGGCTCCCACCCCGAAACACCACAGCCACAGATACCACAGCCTTGCCCAGGTGACATTAACATAATTACTCAATCGTAGGTTCAAGCAGCAAATTGGAAGAACCAGAAGGCTTATTAAAACAGTGTCATTTACAATATTACTGTGTTGTTAGAACACCTTAACTGGCAGCCATCAGGTGAAGCTAAAAGCTACTGTCCACATTTTTAACTCAGTGACTTGCGTCTTTAATGTAAATAGCCTGCTTTCTAAAGAGATTCAATAGTAAAAGTTAAATAAGTAAAAGAAAAGATACATTCCCATCAAGACAACATGGAGCCTACACAGAGGTATCTGAACTGCATACTGCAAGGGACTTTCGGAATCCTACTGAATACCAGTGATGTGGTGGCATTGAGAATCCCCCCGCACACTAATGATGGGGAGGACTTCCAGAATCCACTAAACAACAAAGGTCTAATCTTTTTCACCCACCAAACATCAATAATATGATCCCTTTCATCCCAGTGATTTAGGGGCATTTAATAATCACGCTGACCACTAACGCAGAGGGATTTATTATTCTCACTGACGCTGAAGCATTTTTTAATCTAACTGAACACTAGTGCAGGGGCATTTATTAACTCCACTGACTTTAGTGCATTTATTACCCCTACTAACCACTGACACAAGGGTATTTTCAACTCCCACAGAACACTGACCACGAACATAGGGGAATGTATTACTCCTATTAAGGGATGGACGAACGGTTCGGTCTGAGCCTGAGTTAGGGCCGAACATTTGCCTGTTCGGCTGTTTGCCAAATACCCGAATTTGCAGGGTGTTCGCCCCGACAAACACCCTGCAATGCACTGTGCAGCATGCACAGTGCATTCTGCGCCCTACTTGGGCAAAGCTTTTTTGGGTAAGCTGGTTGTTAAGGAGTGGGGCCAGGAAGTCGGCCGCAGCGCCCTTAACAACCTATGACAGCTGACAGCTGAATAAAAAAAAAAAAAACACCATGCCCCCCCCCAGCCCATACAAGGCCCTTCAGGTATTAATAAAAATCAAAAATGGTGTGGGGTTACCCCCCCAAAATCCATACCAGCCCAGCAGGTCATGAAAAGGGAGGGGACAAGTAAGTGTGCCACCCCCCCCCGAACCATACCAGGCCACATGCCCTCAACATGGGGGGTTGTTGCTTTGGGACACGGGCCTCTTCCCAACAACCCTGGGCTGTGGTTGTCAGAGTCTGCAGGCATCGGGGGCTTATCGAAATCTGGAAGCCCCCTTTAACAATTACTTTTTGACCCCCGGCCCGACCCCCGGCCCCCATGTGAATGGGTATTGGGTACATCATACCCCTACCCATTCACTAAAAAAAAAAAGGGTCAAAAAGTAAGAACTACAAGAAACTATTTAAAAATATTATAATTAGTGTCCCTTGATGTAAATCCATCGTCAGTCACGATGCCGGCCAGCCAGCTGAGAAGCGAAAAATAGAAAGAATAAAAATGCTCTTAACTCCTGGGAGGCCTCCCGCCCTATGCCGCTCTGCGCTTTGACATTTCTTATATAGGCAAGGGGCGGGGGCAATCCAGCTACGTTACCTGGTGGCACCGCCCTTTCTGACGTCATGTGACCCCACACTGGGTACCTTTTTTGGCAGATACCCGTTCTAACTTCCTCAATTGTAATCTAAGCAAGAATGATGAAACGATTTGTGGAACACAGTTAGTCAAATCACGACACCACATCCCATATGTAATATATAGAGAAGAGATGGAGGAAGGGTAACCAATCCTTGGACTTTTCAAGGTGTCGAATTGAATAAATCATGTAAACATAGTAAAAAAATAATTTTTTATTAAATTAGTTTTTTACTATGTTTATATGATTTATTCAATTCGACACCTTTAAAAGTCCCAGGGTTGGTTACCCTTCCTCCATCTCTTCTCTATATAAGCAAGAATGATGTCCACATGGGCTGTCCAACTGATACTATAGTGAGTGTTATACTGACACTAAGAAATTTGAGAAGAGAATGGTGTTCCACAACATATTAACTATATGTTTCACACCATATAATGAGGGTGGCATGGAGGAGGTCATACAACCTGGACTTTGGTCAGAAATAGTATAACGAGAAATGGCTTTTGTAGAAAAAAATGTATATCATTTCAAAGGAAATCCTTTGATACTTGCCAGAATTTAGTTTAGAAATGTTTGCATTCATTTTTATGGTTAAGAAAAAAGTCAAAAAATGCATGCTTACCTTTAACTGAATGCCTGCAGATGCTAATTTTTTGGCTTCAGCTTCTGCACGGAGTTGTTGATAATCAACAGGCTTATATTTTGAACTGCTGATCCCATTCTTCATACGAATAGCTAGATTCCCTAGATAAAAAAGGAAAATCAATAAGAATAACCTTCTCATAAGTGGACCTAGAGGCAAAGAGTTACAAAAAAAAGATAAAAAATTCAGACCATACGTTTTTATGACCATTGCTGTTTTTCCGGCAATGACAGTTCCATATATGAACATTCATAGGTGCCATATAATGTAAATATGTTTCAGAAGAACTTCAGGCAAAGCTAGGCTAACGTTAAGTTAGTTTAAGAGATTTGGCTATGGGTCAGGGTAGATCAGCATCTTAGCCTTTGTTAGACATCAGCATGAGGGTAAAATGCCTGGGTCTCCTGCCCGAAGCCCGAGTTAAGCGAGACCAAACAGACCGAACAGAGCAAGACACTCCTATTCTGACTTTGATCTGTTCTAGACTAATGGAAGGATTTTGAGCCTGACAATGGCTGCATAGTTCCACCTGATGTTGTTCTTCAGTCACCTGGGAACAGGAAGGTCATGGCAAGGGACATCCGCCTCTCGGGTATATAAACACAGCTTCCACTGACCACCAACATAAGGGGAAACACAGTGGAAAACTGTTTCAGCTTTATGCTAGCTGTATTTAAATACATATAATGAGCAAATACAGTGGTAAAAATTATTATTTGATCCTGTGACGATTTTGTAAGTTTGCCTGCTTAAAAAGAAATGAAGAGTCTATAATTATTATCATAGGTGTATTTTTAATGGAAGAGACAGAATATCAACCAGAAATCCAGAAAAAACACGATACAAATGTTATAAATTAAAAAGGTAGTAAAGGTACAATTTTTTTTTCCTAAATAGCTTCCTTTACCTTAGTGCAGTCCTCCTTCACTTACCTCAACTTTCGATTTTGCTTTAAAATGTCCTTATTTCTTCTGAGAAATCCTCACTTCCTGTTCTTCTGTCTGTAACTCCACACAGTAATGCAAGGCTTCTCCCTGATGTGGAGTGTCGTGCTCGCCCCCTCCCTTGAGGGGAGAGGCGGCGAGCAGGAGAATCAGGACGCTCTCTATGTTGCAGATAGAGAAAGGAGCTGTGTGTTAGTGGACGTCCTGACTCTCCTGCTCGCCCCCTCAAGGACGACACTCCACACCAGGGAGAAAGCCTACTGGGTGGAGTTACAGACAGAAGAACAGGAAGTGAGGATTTCTCAGAAGAAATAAGGACATTTAAAAGCAAAATGGAAGGATGAGGTAAGTGAAGGAGGACTGCACTAAGGTAAAGGAAGCTATTTAGGGAAATATTTTTTTACCTTTACAACCCCTTTAAGTGTTAAAAGCATGTCAAGCATAGGATGAATTCAAGTTTTTTCACAGAAAAATTACTTGCATTTGAGATGCCTTTCAGATCCATTTACCATACATTCACTTTCACCTGTACAGAGGAATTTAAGGCAAGGCATGGCAAAAGTAACAATTATCCAAGTGAACAATGCTTTCCATAAATACTTCACAAATATATGTAAAAAGAAACACAAATGTTCATGTACATAAAAACCTTAGAGTGAACCTGTACTTGTACCTTGTATATATACACAATATATACTTTCCTTTATTTAACTCCCCTGCCACTCTGTCCAGCCGCTGCAAACAAAATGAAAATCCTGTGTCAGCTACAAGGCGTTGGAGTTGTAAATTACACAGGGTAATACTCTTCTATATCTGTACTTGCTTCATTTTCTAGCACTGAATGCGCCAAAAAAGGAGCAAAATAGAGGTATACAGTGCCTTGAAAAATGATTCATAGCCCTTGAAATTTTCCACATTTTGTCATGTTACAACCAAAAACGTAAATGTATTTTATTGGGATTTTATGTTATAGACCAACACAAAATGGCACCTAATTGTGAAGTGGCAGGAAAATTATAAATGGTTTTTCACATTTTTTACAAATAAATACCTGAAAAGTGTGGCGTGCATTTGTATTAAGCCCCCTTTACTCTGATACCCCTAACTAAAATCTAAGGGAACCAATTGCCTTCAGAAGTCACCTAATTAGTAAATAGCAAAAAAAAGAACGTATATGGACAGCCCCACTCCAATAAGTCTAAAAAAGACGTGCCCTTTATTGGGTAAAAAAGGATGCACTACAAAAAAACAGCATACAGTGGGAAATAAACAGCTGACACGTTTCACATTGAACTTCAATGCTTAGTCATAGCGTTAGCTATGCCCTCTTTCTCCCCGATTGGCTCACTGACTTTGATTGATAGCCGTGGGAGCCAATGGGGCTGCTGCTGTGTCTCAGCTAATTAGGAGTGTCCCAGGCAGCTTATACATTCATGGACATCGCTGGACAGAGAAGGGGCTCAGGTAAGTAATTAGGGCATTAAGATAAAAAACCTTCTGCCTTTACAACTCCTTTAAGTGAACTTATTATTTCACACAGAATGGCACTGATAGGCCCCATACACACGAGAGAATTTATCCGCGGATACGGTCCAGCGGACCGTTTCCACGGATAAATCCTCTCAAGGATTTCCGCAGATTTCTATGCGATGGAGTGTACACACCATCGCATTGAAATCCGCGCGGAAATCCTCTGGCGATGACGTGTCGCGCCGTCGCCGCGATTATGACGCGGCGACGGCGCGACGCTGTCATATAAGGAATTCCACGCATGCGTCAAATCATTACGACGCGTGCGGGGAATCCCTTTGGACGGATGGATCCGGTAAGTCTGTACAGACGAGCGGATCCATCCGTTGGAATGGATTCCAGCAGATGGATTTGTTGTGCATGTCAGCAAATATCCGATCTGCTGGAATCCATCCCAGAGGAGATTTCTCCGCGGAAACAGATCCGCTGGCGTGTACACACACCATAGGATCTATCCGCAGAAACCCATTTGCTGGGATTTATCTGCGGATGGATTCTATCGTGTGTATGGGGCCTTAGGCTGGACATGGATATCAAAAGATCATTACCCAAGATGTCAAAATTTGGAAAAATAGGTTAATAACATCTATGTTTATGAGCATGTCCAAATCCAAGCACAAAATTTGACAGACATAGGAAATATCTACGGTCAATTTAGATAACAGAGCTAGAAATCAGGCTCGGATTCTGCACATTTCATGTAATGAGAAATGCAATACCAAATCGCCATTTGTGGATATTGGGTATGGACTGTATTTAGAGAAAAAAGCCATCTTATTTTTATTTCTTGTTACAAATTTTGATCATTCTGAAAGCCTACGGGAGATGCTTTTTAGTGAGCTGCAACAGTCAATCAATGGCATTCAAATGCACTTTTACAAAACAAAACATTAAATTTAATAATGTAATAAAGAAGCTACTTATTTTCAGAAAATTAGGGCTGTAAATCAAAGGTTATCTGTTTGGAGTTTACTATTCTTTACGGTTATCTCTTCCATAGAAAGAAAGGGTGGTGCGTAAATGGACAGATCCTGCTCTTAATACTATGCTTATATGATGCTCAGGTGAATTTGTAGCAAAATCATAATGATATCTAGCTGGTAAAGTGAATCTCACTTCTGTAGCTGCAGGTGCCATTTAGCAATACCCACATGGTCCACATCAGACGTACTGAAGTCTTCCTCAGTTTTTATTTTTTTAGCAGCTTAGTTCACACTGCTTCCCCCTGCCAGCAGTGTCTCAGCAGACTTCCAACCCTAATATAAATACAAGGCAGGAGCAAGGAATGAGACGTGGGGAATTTAAACTCCTTAAAAGAATGACATGTACAACTTTACTGCTTCTGCCGTGTACTTTGTAGCCGCTATCGCTGTGGAGAAATTCATCCTCAGAAGTCAGTGATGGCTTGGTTTAAAGCTCATTTACAGTTTGTTAGGAAAAGGTAAATACTTGAATGTCCATAGCCTGGCCCCATATTCATACTATACTCTGGTTTCAAATAAAATTATATTTAAGTATGTACTCTTAATACAAAAAAAAAGTACCATCTATTCATCTCTGCTTCCTTCAAATCTCCAAACTCCTTTATTGCTCCTGTGATCTAAATTCCCGTTAGAGGGTGGCTACATTCATTCTTTAACCACTTCAGCCCCGGACCATGTGGCTGCCAAATGGCCGGGCCACTTTTTGTGCCAATTCGGCAATTTGTGCCAATTCGGCACTACGTCACAATTGCGCGGTCATGCGACGTGGCTCCCAAACAAAATTGACGTCCTTTATTTCCCACAAATAAAGCTTTCGTTTGGTGGTATTTGATCACCTGTGTGGTTTTTATTTTTTTGTGCTATAAAACAAAAATAGAGCGTCAATTTTGAAAAAAAAAAAGCAATATTTTTTTACTTTTTGCTATAATAAATATCCCCCAAAAAATATATAAAAAAATATTTGTTTCCTCAGTTTAGGCCAATATGTATTCTACATATTTTTTATTATGGCGGACATATGGGACACTTTTGATGCTATTTTGGGACCATTCACATTTATACAGCGCTCAGTGCTATAAAAATGAACGGATTACTGTATAAATGTGACTGGCAGGGATGGGGGTTAACCAGTAGGGGGCTGGGAAGGGGTTAAGTGTGTCCTAGGGATATGTTCTAACTATTAGGGGGCGTGGCTTACCGTGACATGTCACTTATCACTGCTACCGATGAGAGGGAGCAAACGATCAGCGTTGTGTCACTAGGCAGAACAGGGAGATGCCTTGTTTACAAAGGCATCCCCCCGTTCTGCCGTTCCAGACACAGAGTCCACGGGTCCTGCGGGCAAGGTCACGGAGACCACTGTTATACAAGCTGTACACTCATGACTTTACATTGTAGCAAAGTGTAATTTCTTCAGTGTTGTCACATGAAAAGATATATAAAAATATTTTTAAAAATGTGAGGGGTGTACTCACTTTTGTGAGATACTGTAGACCTCTTATAGGGAAGATAACATACCAAAATATTGAAAATACACTTATGTGTACTATATAGCTGGGAGAGAACTATGTATGGTTGTTAAAGATTGCACCAAGAAAATGGTCTTGGGGAACACCTACGGTCCTCTCCCCATCTTTTTCATTCTGGTTGCTTTTCATTTGAATGGGCTGCCAACGCACTAGAACTAAAAAAAAAAAAAAAACACAACAACAACAACAACAACACCACCACCTACATTTTTATTTATTTTATTTTTAGAGTCAGCACACCACAACACATAGTAGTGTCTCATTCAATGTCTTCAAGACTGTAGCATAATGTTGACTCTATGTGTAGCCCCCACCCCAAGTGCATGTGCAGGAAAATTGATTGCATATATTATGCAAACTATATGTATATAAGACATACTATTGTGATGCTTTAACTTTATTTTAACCTGCTTTTGAACTGCTTTTCTTTACATTGAAAATGACTTACACCAGGAAAAAGATGACTTAGCTATAGTAAAATGTCACATAATGCATTTACCGAAATGCAAAGTAAATGCAGCAACAAGGCAAATGAAAAATGATCAAAATCTCAAATTTCTGCTCAAAGTGTAAGTTTGTCTTCATGAAGATTTTCCAAAAATCTCCTTATGCAGTTCTATATCCTCATAATAGTACAAACCAGAGGTCCACCTGTTGTAAATAGTGCCATTACAAATGTAGCTGTTGAGGGGCGTCCTCACAAAAACCATTGACCCCCTAATTTTCCTCCATCCTGCTGTTTGCAGGATGAGTTGTACATTATAGTAATGCGCCCTCTAGTGGTCGTTCTTGGCCTTTCAAACCGTGCAAATGCACAATGCACTCTCCTCACTTCAGTTGTGCTCAGTAACGTGCGCTCTGAGACACTAAGGGCCCTTTCACACTTGCGGACCGTATTTCCGCATTTTCATCCATCAGTTGTGGAAACGGGACATACATTGGTCCCTATGTGATTACGGGTGTCAGCGGATGACCACTGACACCCGTAATCGTCCGCCTCCGCAAAGATCCGCATTTGCGGATGGAAGAAAATCCTATTTTTCTTTCGTCTGCTGGATCGGATGAACACGGACATACGGTCCATGTTCATCCGATCCCCCATAGGGGAAGGCGGAGGAAAGACAGGGCGGTCCCTGCACAGTGTGCGGGGACCACCCTGTCAGCTGCCAGCTCAGCGGTGATTTTACGGAGGATCCCCGCTGAGCTTTTGCGGACACACGGAGCGGATCATTACTGATCCGCCCGTGTGAAAGGGCCCTTAAGCTCCTTCTCTAGCTGAGCCTCAATGGTAAACAGCAAAAAAGTTTTGGAAATTACTTTCTGCTCTATCCTAAACTAAAGAAAAATGTTTGGGATTTAGATTTAGTTTAATGTAGACCTAAACAATAAGTGGATACAATTTAGTTTGCTAAATGGAAACAATTGCTTATTTTCCATATAATGTTTGGGGGTTCTATGTAATTTTCTAGCAAAAAAAATTATGAATTTTACATTTAGGAGAAAAATGTCAGAATAGGCCTGGGTGGCAAGTGGTTAATGTATAGTGAATTCAGGTGTGGTCCTGTACTAAATAGATAGATAGCCAAACATGATATTACACCTAGAAAGGTCTTCTAATGTCAGCTGTGCATAGCGCGGCTGGATGAGCTCCAGCGACAAATGTTATATAGCCAGATTCACGTAGACGTGCCTAACATTAGGTAGGCGTATCATATCTCATATACGCTACGCTGCCGTAAGTTAGAGAGGCAAGTGCTGTATTCACAAAGCACTTGCGTCCTAAGATACAGCGGCGTAGCGTAAATGTGCCGGCGTAAGCGCGCCTAATTCAAATTGGAAAGAGGTGGGCGTGTTTTATGTTAATAAGGCATGACCCCACGTAATTGATGTTTTGAATGTACGGCGAATGCGCCGTCCATGGACATAACCCAGTGCGCATGCTCCAAATTACGCCGCAAAGACTCATTGGTTTCGACGTGAACGTAAATTACGGGCAGCCCCATTCACGGACGACTTACGCAAATGACGTAAAATTTATAAAATTCAATGCGGTTCCGACGTCCATACTTAACATTGGCTGCACCATCTTTTTGGTGGTTTATCTTTACGCCTGAAAACGCCTTACGTAAACGGCGTATCTTTACTGCGACAGGCAAGCGTACGTTCGTGAATAGGCGTATCTCGCTGATTTACGCATTCTAGGCGTAAATTAGCGTACACGACCCTAGCGGCCAGCGTAAATAGACAGATAAGATACGACGGCGCAGGCGGTCGTATCTTAGCAACATTTAAGCGTATCTCAATTTGAGAATACGCTTAAATATACGACGGCGCAGATTCAGAGTTACGACGGCGTATCTACTGATACGCCAGCGTAACTCTACCTGAATCTGGCTAATAGTGTTTATACTATATAAGTATGTTGTTGCTGCTATCACCATCCGATGACTTACCTGTGTATCCTTTCTTTTTCTGTCCTGTACATTAATAACCAGCAACACAGACATAAGACTTTACCTGTGTCGTTGCTTCTGTGCGTTGTTACAAAGGTTCGTATGTCTCTTCCAGTCATGTTTCTGTAAATTGATGACATTTTTACATTAAAGAAATGTACAATGTGCTTTTTAAAAAACGTAAGAACTAAAAGAATAAAACAAAAAGTTAACTGTTCAACAACTACGTGAGAAAGGTTATGGCTATGAATAGTTCATTATTTACAGGTATAGCACACATGGGTAGCTTGTTTTTTTTTTTTTTTTTGTGTGTGCTTTCTAAGCTCTTCTTAAAAGAGGAGTTTGGTCAAAGCTTTTTTTGGACATACTTTTCTTATGGATCACAGGAGTGCACTTACTTGTGATCTCCTGTGACCATTAATCAACTGACAGCAGACTAAAGCCCTCTGCCCACTGACATCACAGAGCTTCTCCAGGCTCCAGAAGGCTCCCAACAAATTCTGGAATCCACCCAGATACCTGATTCGCACCTAGGTCAGCCTGTCAGCTCCCTGCTGAAAGACTGAGCCAGCTGCTCCCACCCTCTCTCAAGCCCAGGGCTCCAGTGAATGCTGGAAGGACACAGCAGAGAGCGGTGACTGACAGTCACCGCTCTCTGCTTAGAGCAGACCAAGAACTGAACAATCAGCAGTCAACGTATTGCTCAGTTCTCCGGCAGCGGACAGCTGCAGCATATAAGAGAGTATGGATGTGTGTTTCCTTAAGCAAAACTCCACACAAACAACTAAATACGTGGTTTATACAAATATACAGTATAGGATCAGTTTTATCTGCTAAAGAAATTGCAATTATGTCCACCCAGTCCTGGGATGTGCAAAGTTCTGCCAGAGAGCAGTCTGATTTTTCTCTACTGTAGTTACAGTACATAGTTTATAAAGTTGAAAAAAAAGTTAAACCTATGTGTATGTGATTAGAATGTACTAACAATTTCCATGGCCCTGTACAGTATATTTTGCTTCCTGATGAAGCCATCTAAAAGTTTTTTGAAGTTGTCGACACTCTCAGCTATCACCACTTCATGGGGGAGGGAGTACACATTTACACTGCTTTAACGATAAAGAACCCTTTCCACAATCTAAGGTTAAAGCTCCTTTCTTCTAATCTCAAATTGTGATTGCGTATTGCTTTCAGGGACCATAAGCCTCGCACACACGGTACGATTGTTGGACAACTGAGCGTCTGATTTCTGTCAAAGGGGCATGTGCCAGGCTCTTGTCTTGCAAACTAACATTACACAAATTGTTGTGCCACAAACACGAACGTAGTGACGTACTCCAAGGAATTTCAGGTCTTGAGCGCCACCATTTGGGCCCCTTCCGCTAATTTTGTGTTTGGTGAGCATTAATTCCTAGCGTGTGTGTTTGTACTTTCGACTTTTGTGTGACGAATTTGTGTACTGATCATCAGAAAATCTGACGTGGAGCTGTCGTTTGACAAAAATTTACTAGCCCGTCATCCAACATTTGTTGTCGGGAAAATTGGACAATTGTCAAAAGGAGCGTACTAACCGTAAGAATTTCGGACAACAGTCTGTCAACAGACAATCCCCTTCCAACAATTGAACCGTGTGTACGAGGCTTTAGAGTAAACAGTTTGCTACAGATACTGAAATCATCTCTGATGTACAGTATCTGTATATTGTGATATTTTTCTACAGAGTGAATAAATGTAATCTATATAACCCATCCTCATAGCTGAGGTCCTCCACCCCCCCCCCCCCTTATTAATTGTGTTGCCCATCGACAAACTCTTTTAAATTCAACATCTTTTCTAAGGACTGGTGACTAAAACTGAGCTGCATATCCAAGATGAGGTAGGGCCAGTGTTTTGTAAAAGGGGAGAATTAATCATTTATTTCTAGAATGTATGGGCCAGATTCACATACATTTGCGGCCGTGTAACGTAACCCGTTTACGTTACACCGCCGCAAGTTTCCAATTTTAGTGCCCGATCCACAAAGCATTTACCTGGAAACTTGCGGCGGTGTATCGTAAATACGTCTGGCGCAAGGCGGGCCAATTCAAATGGGCGTGTGCCATTTAAATTAGGCGCGCTCACGCGCCAAACCTACTGTGCATGCTCCGTTTCGCAATTCCCGTCGTGCTTTGCGCGCAGTGACGTCATTTTTTCGAACTGCGACGCGCGTAGCGTAATTCCGTATTCCCGGACGGCTTACGGAAACGACGTTCATTTTTAAATTTCGACGCGGGAACGACGGCCATACTTTATACAGCAATACGATTGCTGTGTAAAGTTAAAGAACCAAAAACGACGACTAACTTTGCGACGGGAAACTAGACTAGCGGCGACGTAGCGAACGCAAAAATCCATCGTGGATCTCCGCAACTCCTAATTTGCATACCCGACGCTGGTTTACGACGCAAACTCCCCCTAGAAGCGGCCGTGTTACTGCATCCGAAGATCCGACAGTGTAAAACAATAATGCCCCGTACACACCATCACTTTATGTGATGAAAAAAAACGACATTTTCTGTGAAGTAAAAAATGACGTTTTTGAAACTTCAATTTTCAAAGACGAAGTTGCCTACACACCATCGTTTTTCTCACAATGTTCTAGCAAAGCGAGGTTACGTTCTCACCACTTTTTCCATTGAAGCTTGCTTCATAAGTAGCTTCTGGGCATGCGCGGGTGAAAAAACGTCGTTTTAAACGACGTTTTCTACTACACACGGTCAATTTCTGTGAAGTAAAAGTTGACGTTTTGAAAAACGACACATAAAATTGAAGCATGCTTCAATTTTTTTTGGTCGTTTTTTAGAAGACATAAAACAACGTTTTCCCCCACACACGGTCAATTAAAGTGACGTTTTTAAAAACGTCATTTTTTTTCATCACATAAAGTGATGGTGTGTACGCGGCATTACACCTGTCGGATCTTATGGATATCTATGCGTAACTGATTCTATAAATCAGTCGCACAGATAGAAACAGATATACGACGGCGTATCAGGAGATACGCCGTCGTATCTCTTTTGTGAATCTGGCCCTATGTTCTTTGTAAAACATAGCAGGATTTTTCTAGCTTTATTGCCCACAACTTGGCAATGCATGCTATGATCTGCAAGCACCCTAGATCCTTTTTCATCACCGATTCTCCCAGAGGGGCCCAGCTAATGTGTAATTTGCATGTGTAATTTTGGTACCCAAGTGCATAAATTTACATTTCTCAATACTGAACCTCCTCTGCCATGGAAGCAGCCCAACCCCCCCATTTTGTCAAGGTCGTCCTGTAATGATGCTGTGCCAAAATAATTTCCCAGGATAATTTGGTATCATTCACTAACACTGTAACTGAGATCTTGATTCACACCTCTATATCATTAATAAACAATCTGAACAACAATGGCCCTGAGACAATTCCTTCTCATATATTTATATTATGTGTGTGTACGTACGTATATTAGAGCTGCACCATTCTGGCCAAAATGAGAATCACGATTTTTTTGCTTAGAATAAAGATCACGATTCTCACGAGGTAAAATCTTTTACATTTATACAAAAAAAATGGGCTAACTTTACTGGCTATTTTTTTTTTAATTCATTAAAGTAATTTTTTCCAAAAAAATTGCATTTAAAAAGACTGCTGCGCAAATACAGTGCAACATTAAATATTGCAACAACCGCCATTTTATTCTCTATGGTCTCTACTAAAAAATATATATAATGTTTGGGGGTTCTAAGTAATTTTCTAGCAAAAAAAAATAATGGTTTTAACTTGAAAAGAGCAGTCAGAAAAAGGTTTGGTGTTTAAGTAGTTAAACGTTCCCTAATTTACATACAGAAGGTTATTCCTTTGATGTGATACAATGTTTAGACTTAACTGATAAAGAATGTTTTCAAAACTTGGCAGGCTGCCCAGACTTTGACTTTTGGCTGAGAACAGACAGGAAATTCTTTGCATACCAAAGATCGTGAAACCCTGTGTCAAGAATTGCAACGGGAAAAAGATCGCGATAACGATTCTTGACGATTAATCGTGCAGCTCTAACGTGTGTGTATATATATATATATATATATATATATATATATATATATATATATACACATATACACACACACACACACACACACATATATATATATATATATATTAGGGTTGTCCCGATACCGATACTAGTATCGGTATCGGGACCGATACCGAGTATTTGCGGGAGTACTCGTACTCCCGCAAATACCCCCGATACCAGAATAGAATACTTCCCCCCCCCGCCGCCGCCGCAAGCGCCGAACGAATCCCGCCGCTAAAGCCGCATCTCGCCGCATCCCTGCTTGGTTACCACGGGCGGGGAAGATTACAGCATTCATTTGAATAGCTGTAGTCTTTCCCGCGGCGCAGCGTAGAGACACTCCCCTTGCTCGGGTGAACTGTCCAATCCCGAGCAAGGGGGAGTGTCTATACGCAGCGTGAGAGACTACAGCTATTCAAAGCTGTGATGGCGCGGCAGCATGTACGGTAAGGGGGGGGGACATGGCTTATGGGGAGGACATTGCTGCATATGGGGGGGGGACATGGCTGGTATGGGGAGGACATTGCTGCATATGGGGGGGGACATGGCTGGTATGGGGAGGACATTGCTGCATATGGGGGGGGGGGGACATGGCTGGTATGGGGAGGACATTGCTGCATATGGGGGGGGACATGGCTGGTATGGGGAGGACATTGCTGCACATGGGGGGGGGACATGGCTGGTATGGGGAGGACATTGCTGCACATGGGGGGGACATGGCTGGTATGGGGAGGACATTGCTGCATATGGGGGGGGGACATGGCTTGTATGGGGAGGACATGGCTGCATATGGGGGGGACATGGCTGGTATGGGGAGGTCATGGCTGCATATGGGGGGGACATGGCTGGATATGGGGAGGACATGGCTGCATTTGTGGGGGGACATGGCTGCATTTGTGGGGGGACATAGCTGCATTTGGGGACACATTTAAAAAAAGTATCGGTATTCGGTATCGGCGACTACTTGAAAAAAAGTATCGGTACTTGTACTCAGTCCTAAAAAAGTGGTATCGGGACAACCCTAATATATATATATATATATATATATATACACACACACACACACACACACACACACACACATACATACATACATACATACATATACATACATATATATAAAATGTACTGCAATAAATGCCATTACTGCATGTCAATGTATATGCGCTGTGATGTGAACGAGCTCTCAGCAAAGGGCCTGTAAAAGTAGGTATTTCTGGTAAATATTTCACACCTCTAGGAGTTATTGAGAGAAAACAACCATAGAAAAATAACAGTTCTGAGTGGAACATGGCAGAAACATGTAATGAGCGATGTACTGTATATATCGTGTGTCATTGCTCACCACTCCTAATTGTCTGGTTGTTTTACCAATCTTCTGGTCTCAATATTTTCATTTTTTTACCCAAAACAAGTTTCCAATGTGCAATTTCTGACTTCATTGTGACTTTACTGGCTGCATACTTGTTCCAAGTCCTTAGATCAGAAAGTATAGCAGCCAGGCAACTAGCATTTTGAGAATGAGGGAAGCAATGGCAGCCTACATATTTATATAGTTTAAAGAAAAAGTGTGATGATAGTCATATCTGACAAACTCCAAACTATGTGGAGAAAAAAGTGGAGTAGTAATGATCACCATGCCACCAACATTTTCTCCACTAGTCAATAACAAAAGTGCTCAGATTTGAATCTCATGTCTGTGCTAGGTATTCATGGAAGGTGACACGGTGGATGAAATACAGACACGTTTAAGACACACCGGTAACCTAGGCCAGCTAAGAAATAATGCAGAGAAGTCTCCACTAGCTAGCATCTGCAAATTAGATCTAATAATGTATAAATTGCCTTATCATAAACGGTCTGAAGAACAGGAATCCACGTGTGATATATATATATATATAATTTTCTGTATACTGACCTACACCTGAATACACAGAGTTACATTTCATACAATCTCCATAATTCTTACTAAACTAAGTTACCTTTATAAAAAAAAGTGGTTATACTAAAGTAAAACAAAATAGCCATCAGTTAGATACAAAACACACCTACAAGGTCCAGAAGGCTAAGGAAACACATTAGATCTCCTTGGGAAAAAAATATTTTAGAAATATATCATGTTTTATATCTAACAAATCATCAATAATTTCTGCTAAATTATAAACTGGTACTTTATAACCTCTAGGGGTGCTAATCTGAGTGATGGTTAGGCTTTGGTATGAGTAGGAACAAATGTAGACTGCATTTATTTTCACTTTCTCAATGAAACCTGAGATTAGGTGTTTTTGTTGGATCCTTGCATTCCCCTCTCCTTTGTTTGGTTTTATTTTTTTTCGGTTCACCCCATTCTTTATTTCCACATCCTTTATGTTCTGATATCTTGCTACTTGAGACACGTTAAAGTCTTGTACACATTACTAGTTTTTTCTTTGAACAAAAAAAAAATCCCCAAAAAACTGACGACATCTCAGGTGAAAACCGCTGTACTATCAATCCGATGTTAGTATAGCAATCTTCCCTGCTGTGCTATTGTGTTCTGACAGGGGGCGCCATTACTTTGCAAGTGATCCACGTTCTGCACTGATCAATGACCAGACAAACTCTACTAATGTATTTTTAAACTTTTAAACCATTTTTGTCCACCAAAACATAGTTGGGGTCTACAAATGTTTGGCCATTCATTTCTTTGCCAACGTAAAGCAGTTGTTTTCACCAAAGTTTTCTTTTCACACTATGGAGAAAGGACATAATGAGGGCCTATCTACAAACATCACTCATTGATACATGGTGGGAAGGGGGGGGGGGGCTTGTTTATTTACATGGCTGGTCGAAGTGAAGGCTTTGAATGGGGGAGGGTGAAGATCTTCACAGCTCAGTACATTATCACTATACAAGAAATTTGGCAAGTAGACAACACATTGAATGCAGACTGAAAGCTTTTTGCCATGTTGGGAACGTTTATTTCATGTTTCATCCTTGGCAGTGGCGCTTTGAACCCTTTTTAGGCCACTATCGGGGGGTTAAAAGCGCCCCGCTAGCAGCCGAAAAGCGCAGCTAAAACGACAGTAAAGTGCCGCTAAAAACAGCTTTACTGACGATGCCCCCACGCCCCAGTGTGAAAGTGCCCTAAGGCCTGCGGCATTGGAGGAAGTCAAGTGGTTTCCTGGGTCACAGGGGGCAAAAATCTGATTGGATACTGGTGCCCCATGTGACTCTGTTGACCATCTTGGGTCAGGCAGAATCTATTATAGAAATAAAATATAAAGTGTAGCGCTGTGAAAGTAGATCAATGGAACAACCCATCAATCAAAAAAGTGATTATAATGAAACCATAAGTGTATGGCTATTCATAATGGGTGGATCAAACCTTTAGTGAAAAATATTCTGACACAGTGAATGTCATAAATATGTGACAAATACAGTGATAAAGTTGCAAAACAACACTAAACGACTGTATATCTAAAATAACGTAAGGTGGCTATGGAAGATGTGTACAACAATCTTCATAGAGGTGAATGTCAATATCTTAAGCTAGTAGCACTAGATAGTTGAATGAATGAATGAATGAATGAATGAATGACTTGTATAGCGCAACGCATGCAAACTGAATCGCCTCTGGGCGCTTTTTCCAGCCAGTATCTGCTTGGCTGGTGCGGTCATTTTTTCCCCCGTAGGATCGTGACACGCTAGGGACACACAGTCATACACACATATATACATATATACTGGGCCAATTTTGGACGAGATCCAATTTACCTACCAGCATGTCTTTGGAGTGTGGGAGGAAACCGGAGTACCCGGAGGAAACCCACGCAGACACAGGGAGAACATGCAAACTCCAGGCAGATGGTGTCGTGGTTGGGATTCGAACCAGCGAACCTTTTGCTGCTAGGCGAAAGTGCTACTCACTGCACCACTGTGTTCATAAGTAGATGTCCAAATAGAAGGGAACTTGACCCAGATCACATTGCACTTGGTGCTTCCAGCAGTTTGTATGTGCTTGGTGTAGTATAAAGCATATCACCCAGGAGTGCCTTCACCATGGGGCGGGGGGAGAAATAAATACTCTTACCCTCCGGAGTGGACCCAGCTCACCGTGTGGTGGTGGATGACTTGCGCTTAATTGCACCAAGGATCAATCTGGACTGGATCTACAAAACACCTCCTTCGTGCACTGAAGACAAACTTCTATGTTGGACCGGCTGTTAGGACACCAGAATCTGGTATACTGGAACAGAATGTGCCAAGCTAGGATTCCGCCAAATGTTAAAGATGTAAAGGTCAAACATATACCTCCAAAGCCATTCAGAGACAAAGCAAGGAATATCACTGGGGCCAGCACTGAATGATCACATCCAGCAAGAGCAATTAGAGCACACGACAGAGCAAAACAAAAGATAGATCAGGTGCGCCAGTGCACAATTCTATATCGAGCGAGAAACTAATAAAATACCAGGCTGGTATTGGGATGGTATGAGCTTCCTCCTTAGCAGACCAACTGCCTATCGTGCTGTCCTGTCCCCTCCACTACGCGTGTTGAATACCGGGTTGACGTAAGATACGTCAACCCGGTATTGAACACGCCGGAAAACTGCTATGAGAGCTTTTCGTTGGGAATCCCGGTCGTGTGTGTACTCTATCGCAGTTTCTCGAACGGGAAAACTGCCGGACTGTCTTACTCACTGGGAACAAGTACGCAGATTAGGAAAACATATGAGGAGATTAGCAGTGTCAACCTTCATATCTCTCTCATGACAGGTTTCTATTTACCCTATTTCTATTTAAAGTATGGGACTTTACTAGGAAAAATGCAACAGCACTACTCTCTTATTCCTAGAACACTGCAAAATCAACAGAGGTACCCGTCTCAGCTGAGGAGCCACATTTGGGGCAGGGCCTTTCCTGTACTAGGCATTGCCAAGCCCTTTCCTGCACTATTCAGGACTGGCTTTCAAGCTGACAGCAAAATCTTGCAGATTACAGTGAGAATATGTTTTTAACACGAGCATCTTAAAATTGTCTTTGCTATAAATCCAAGGCATCAGCTTCCCTCTCAATGTTTTTTGGTGGGACAGTCCAGAAATGTGAAACACATCAAGTACTAAATTGGCCCTAGTATACGTATGAATGTGTGTTAGAGACCTTAGGTTGTAAGCTCCTTGAGGGTAGGGACGGATGTGAATGTACAATGTATATGTAAAGCGCTGCATAAATTGACAGCACTTGTGTAGCGCCCTGCTCCCATTGAGTGGGCGCTATGTGTTGAATTATAGTTGTCTGAGCAGTAGTTTTGGCTCAGAATGATTATTCTAAATTGTTGGCTCTGTTCAGTTCAGCTGGGTCGCACAGGTTTTCCCCTGACGGTAGGTGTCACTGTCACCGCAGGTCACGGTTGGAAAAGCAACAGGCTGGACGTATTGGGTATCTCTCTCTCATAAGAGGCTCAGGGGGCGTTTAGCGGGGTTCGTCTTCCGATCCCGACCTGAGGGCCCTCCTGGCCTCAGGGATGTTGAGCTGTTTTGTAGCCTCGGGGCCGGCTGGCCCGAGGCCTAGCAACAGAGTAGGCCCAGGAGTTTCTGGGGCCTACTGATTTAGGGATGGTCCTTCGCTACCTTATCTATGGAAGGAAGCTGAACCAGTGGGATTCAATTGATGGACGTACCCTGGAGAATTTACCTCACTGTGCTGTCGGTCAGGCTGAAAGATTCTTGGCACCGTGAGTCGTGTAACTTTTGTTGGAACTATATCGAGTGTGCAGTCGGTTACATGATCTTGTGGCAGAAGATCATGGGACGGCCTGACGACACTCATCAAGTCTGTGGCAGAGACTTTGTCGAGCTTCGCATCAGCTGCTAGACCGGTGAGAGTAGGCCTATCTGGTGGTTGCTAAAATCCAGTGTGGAGCTGAGTAAATTCTCTGGATCTAAGTGGTACCCGTGATCCACAAAGTAAAAGTGCCTGAGTCTTTCCCCGTCCCTCTACCCCTCTGTTGGAGAACTTTGTTAATAAAACCCTTGAAAGAGACTTTGTGTTGGTGCGTACATTCTTGTGGTCAACTCTTCTAGGACAACCCCTGAAGCGAGCGTATGGAGCAGTAAGGTAACGGCAGGCCCAAATCTAAACCAGCAGCTCCTTCGGGGGTAGTGTTACACTATATAAGTACCTGAAATAAATAATAATAAAGTAGATGTGTAAGCCATGTATGGCTATGCTAAAGCTGAACATGGCTTTGTCAATAAATTGGCAAGTCAGGTGGTGAAGATCCATCCTGGTGGTGGAGGGATGATGTTAGACCACACTGATAAGGAATACGGGAAGCAGGTTATGTCACGTCCAGTCAAGTTTTATGTAACAAACTACCGTAATCCAACTGTTCTAAAACTTTTCTTTAACAGAGCAAACATAAAAGCAGCCTTCTGGACTTTTAAACAGTGTTTTAGATATGATATATATTTTACTGGAGAAACAAAATGTTGCTGGTTTGCCATTAATTTTTACACTCCTTGACAGTTTTTACGATTTAATCTACGACAAGCCGTCAGGTTCCTGAATGGAACAAATTTTCAATGGACTAGAAGACTCCTCTGTGAACAGTAAAATGTTTATAGAACAAGACAATGCATACTGAATTCCCTATCTAGTTTAAAGTCTGTTACTTGGAATAAACATTTCGAACTTTTACGGATCCTTTTCGGTCACCTGCCACTGTATAGAATTGTGTAAAAAAAAAAAAAAAAAAGAAGAAGAAGGAGTATTACATTATATAATCTTTACGTGATATACTTTACACATGTATGGAGCTGACACCTCTGATACAAGGGTGCACCCTGTAGAGGTTTTGACAGCTGCTAAGTCAAGCTCAGTGCAATGTGCCCTATTTTCTCCCTTCACAATTTGTTCACAGCTTCCCCAGTCAGTCATCAATGGCTTCTGCAGAACACTACATTTTTGCTTTTTTAAAGTGCCAAGTCTGTGCACACAACAAAGCTTTCTGAGCACATTCAAAAAATATCCAAAGTTATACATGTCTATACTAGTCTTGCTTACAAGCAATTCAAAAAGTTTTATAGGTACTTCTCACTCAACTATGACTCCTCCTGTACTACTATCCTTTTCTAGAACTCTCTTTTCTATGCCATCAAATATTCAGCATATGTCCAAGTCCTTAAAGTATCTCTAAAACCCAAATATTTGTCTTGTTTTGGATTGACTACAAAATGATTAAAACCATTGTTAGTATTTTTGTCATCTGTGTCCCATTGCAGATATCTTCCCGCGCTTCTTGAGCTGCAAAAACAGAAGGAAGTAGGAGAACATCTCTAAAAAAGAAATTCCTTTAAAACAGCTGTTACAGAAATAACCCCCCCCCCCCCCCCCCCCCCCACTGTAAAATTGTCAATCTATTCCTCTTCTAGTGACAACTGAAAATGTAAGGCTCATGCACACAGGACGTTTTTACAGATACCGTTAGGGGCATTTGACGTTTTTTAAATGCCTCTAAAAGCCCCTCCATGTTAGCATATTTGTCCATGCACACATACACTGTCAGAGGCATTTAGTGGCAGTAAAAAAAAATAAAAAAAAAAAAACAGCCAGCTTGTGCTTTCAGGAGCATTAAAAAACAGAAAAACTGAAACGTTTGACGTTTTTACATTATAGCGAATGTCTTAAATAAAAAATGCCCATAAACGCTAACACGGGAAAAGGCTAATGTAAAAACATGGCTAAATGCTGTAGTGCTGGAGTTTTTAAAACGTCCTGTGTGCATAGGCCCTAAACTTGATTAGGATCACCAGGTCCAATAAGGAGAATGAATCTATGTACTTTGGACACAGACATTGTGGTTACCCACTGTAATGCCGCGTACACACGATCATTTTTCGGGTTGCAAAAAACTAAGTTTTTCAGGCTCTAGAAAAAAATATGTTTTTTCAACTTGATCATTAAAAACGGCCTTGCCTACACACGACCGTGAAAAAGAAAATGCTCTAGCAAAGCGAAGTGACGTACGACGGCACTATAAAGGGGAAGTTCCATTCGGATGACGCCACCCTTTGGGCTGCTTTAGCCGATTTCGTGTTAGTAAAAGACGATTCGCGCTTTTCTGTCTGTTACAGCGTGATGAATGTGCTTACACCATTTATGAACGGTAGTTTTACCAGAACGAGCGCTCCCGTCTTATAACTTGCTTCTAAGCATGCGCGGATTTTTCACGTCGTTAAAGCCCACACACGACCATTTTTTACAACCCGAAAAACGACAATGTTAAAAACGTAGTTAAAAAATAGAGCATGTTCGAATTAACAACCCGAAAAATAATCGTGTGTACGCGGCATTACAGTTGCTTCATTTGACATTCGTTTTATATTTTGCTTCCTATAGATGCACCAGAACTGTGAATTATGACATTGACATCTATTTGATTTTAGGCTCCATCTCATATGATTGCAAAATTAAATTTATGGCTCTTGATCATTGTTTCCAATATCTGTCTGGTCTTCTAAAATCTTTGGAAGTGATCCATCATGTGGAATGTACTTTACACATACAGAGAAATGTTAGAATTGTGGTAGTCTACCCACACAGGATTATTGTGGTTTATATCGCAATATCTCTGGGAAGAAGGCCTTATTCATTATACATTTTTTTTTATTTATATAAAGACATTGATCATACAATATAACAAGTTCTGTATTCTGTTTTTTATAGCTGCTTTCTTGACAGTATAATTTATATATATATATATACACACATACACATACACACACACACACACACACATACACACACACTGTATATACTCCAGTATAAGCCAACCCGAATATAAGCCGAGGCACCTAATTTTACCACAAAAAAATGGGAAAACGTATTCACTCGAGTATAAGCCTAGGGTGTCCATCTGCATGCCTCACTTTTCCTCACTGTGTCCATGTGCATGCCTCACTGTGCCCATGCCTAGACTGACATTTAACATGGGAGTCTATGGAAGAGGTCCCCCGGCTTTGAAAAATAAATAAATAAATAAATAAAATCGGTGCTCCCCAGCCGTAGGTCCCCCAGACAACAACAAACTTTGCACACTTATAGAGGAGAAATTGGGCTACATGTGTGCCAAGTTCCGGGTCCAGGGGACCTACGACTGGCCGGTACTGAGTCCCCAAATCACTGGAAAAATTACCGTTTACCATGGGAGTCTATGGAAGGTGTGCCCGGCTTTGAAAAATCAGTGCTCACCGGCCGTAGGTCCCCTAGACAACAAACTTTGCACACTTGTAGAGGAAGAGTGTGGCTACTTGTGTGGATTTTGGGATACAGGGGACCTACGGCCGGCCAGTACCAGGTCCCCAAAGTCCGGGAGATCAGGCGCAAAAAGGTGACTCTAGTATAACCGAGGGGGGCATTTTCAGCACAAAAAAATGTGCTGAAAAACTCGGCTTATACTCGAGTATATATGGTAAAAATAACCGGTGGCATTCCTCATATGTGTCTAGTTCATGTGATAAGAGTGTTTCGATATTCTCTATACAGACCATTTCATTAACCCATTCCTTGACTGATGGAATTTGTATTGAGCGCCAGTGCCGTGGTATGACTAGTCTCGCTGCCGTCAGCCAGTGTCTCAAAAAACAGTTTTTGAAGTTTTTATATGATCCTGGCAGAATTGAGAGCAAGGTAATTTGTGGCGCGTTTGATATTGGTTCCCCAGTAACTGAGGTGTATAATTGCATAATATTTTCCCAAAAATAAAAAATTTGAGGGCATTCCCACCAAATATGAAACAATGAGCCTTTGGCCGCATGGCACCGCCAGCATATATCCGATTGTCCTATTTTACACCATGCTACATAATGTTTTGGTGCTGTATAATTTATTTAGTAACATAGCACCCAGAAGGAGTATGGTTTTTGGTCAGAACTTTAACGGGCAGATTCAAAAGTTGCAATGTAAAAACCTAAAAAAATAAATAAATCAGTGTTTCAAGTAGCATGCTTGCAAATAGCACTAGCAGTTCTAGATAAACAACAGCTGAGCAGTGAAATGGCATGCCTTACAGAAGACCATTGGCCATTACCTAGGAGTTTTTTTTCTCACTTAACACATTCCAACTATTTATGACCCATTTGTCCGTACACAGAATCCCACTGGCCATACCACCTGTACAACTGAAATTCACAGCATGTATAAACACGTGTTAGTCATAGTGGTAGTAAATAAAGACTTTTCCAAATACTTAGCTTTTTTCATTTTTTTTTTTAGCATAGCATGCATTGGAAGTAGCAAATATGACATTAGGTTAAATTCACTAAGCCATAAGGCATGTATTATTTTCTGTACCAATCATTATTTTTAGCCATGTGTGCTCTCATTTAGTAGGAACATTATATCAAGTAATGCTCTTTATGAATTGAGACAATTGTCTCTAGGGCCCTCATATAAAGGAGAGGGAGAGTAGAAACTGCCCTTGGTTCTTTGGGAGATTAAATGTTTGATTCGGAAGTGTCCTATTTTAGATGTCTGGTTAATTTAGTTTACCTCTACTGTCAGAGATAGACATATAATATCACCCCAAAAGAGCCTGCAAATACCTTTAAACGTCTAGGAATTATCTTCTGTGTTCTCTGAAACCCTCACAATCCATTAAATCAGTCCCAACAGCTGCAAGTCACTTCAAAACAATACTCCACAGTGCATTGTGTTTATTTCTATGATAGGTACTGACATAACATAGCATTTTAGGGACTGCCGTAGCAACCAATGACACTTGTGACGCTGTGCACACACATGGGATTTTCTTAGAGCCGCTCCACCTTCCATTCAGGTCCATCCCCTAACTTCGGCCGGTTCAGGCACACTTAGCCAGTTTCCTCCCTAACTCTGGCCGGTTACCACCCACACAGCGGCTACAGTGACTGTCCCTCCTGCCTGTAAGGCATAGACAATACAACAGAATAGGACGCTATAAGGGGGGGTCTTTCTCTAATAGAGGTCTCTAGGGGGGAGGGGGAACTGATATAAGGGAACTCTGAGCTAATGGGGGTCTCTAATGAGGGACGCTGACCAAAAAAAAAATGCTGTGTGCCGCGAAAGGGATTAGGTTTGGCTTGAAGAAAAGGTGGCAACCCTACATAGAAACCAGTAAACAATATTATGACAGTTGGATCTCATTTTGCACATGCATGAAATCTAGCAGCAAAGCGATAGCTGGCTCTGGATCCAAGAAGGGGGAACAAAATCCAAATTATGTTGGCAAAACTAGCGAGAAAGACATTGCTGGATTTTAAGGACTTTTAAATATGTATTTTTTACTGTCCTATGTTATTATTTATTGCTGTCCAATTTGAAATTTTCAATCTAGGTGTAAGGATCTGGATTAGGGTTCTGGAGTCTTACCAGGGAAAGGATTGTGAGAGTTTCCTGATCAGTACTCTACTGCAGGTTTTACACTTTGGCAACAAGGTAAAGGTAGCTGAACTCCACTTATACATTTATTTTATTTGCCTTGCACTTGTTTAGCCCTGGTTCACACTGATGTAATTTTTTATGCCTTCCAAAACACATGGAACTGCATGACAAGTGAAATAACAAGAAAGAAATAAAAAATGCGCCTACTAAGTGCAGTATGTCAAGCAATAGTAAATTTATTCATAAAAACAGCCAAATGGCTACTCACTATACAGTGGTAAAATTGCGCTAGTAGAAAAGGGAAGTGGAGTCACTGTAAACCGTCAACCGATACTCCATGTGATGATGTATCTTATCCGGTATGGATATATTCCATGCCGCACTGGAGAGAAGAGCGAGATGGAGCTCGATAGACACTGCAGAGCCGGAAGTAACTGTACAACGGCGTGCGTTCCAGCCTGGAGCGCACCCGGCTCTCGGCGACAGGAAGCGACGTTGGGTTGGGCTCAGGATGCATCATCCTGAGCCCTGCCCGACGTCACTTACCTCCATCATCAATCGTCTGCCAGAACAGCTTACTGAGGAGGAACAGGAAGTGAGAAATTCAGACAAAGAAAAAAAACATTTAGAGGGGAAATCGAAGGAAAAGTTTAGCGAGTCAACAATGCACTAGCTTAAAGGAACCTATTTAGAAAAAAAAAAAAAACCTTTACAACCCCTTTAACTGTTAATTCCAGATGAGGTCTTACTAATGATTTATGCAGGGGTAAAATGATACCTCTCTCTCTCTGCAGTCCTCACCTCTTTTAATACAAGAAAGGATTTTGCTTGCTTTGGAGACCGCAGCTTAGCCATACAGAAATCCAGTGGCATTGAGTAAACGCTGAGTACACAAATCCAGCACACGTTTTTAGTTTCAACCTGAAGGTTGAAGGAAAAAACTTTCAGATCCCCACATGAACACAAGTGATGTTGTTAGAGGGATTTCTGTCTTTGTCTTTATGTCTTTGTATACCGACAGTGGGGGCTCCCCCTGTCAAAATAGGCAAATTAGCGCTGCAGCCATTGGCTGCGAGCGCTGATCGAATGCTGGTTTTCAAGCATTGTTGTTCGACAGAAGTCAGTCGTTAGACCAGCTTCTGTTGAACAGACAGCTGTATACAGAGACCGAAAATCGGTGCTGAATCGCCTTTAGTGTAGATTTACTAAAGTTGTACACCAAGTTTATTTTTATGTAAAACTGCTGCCAGTTAGCTACTGAAAGTCCTCTAGCAGTGGACTTACACTTTAAAGCGGGGTTCCACCCATATAAAAGTCAGCAGCTACAAAAAGCTGCTGACTTTTATTAATCGGACACTCACCTGTCCTAGGTTCCAGCAATGCGGGTGTACAAAGCCCCGCTTGTCTCCCTCTCCTCTCTGCGGTCCGGCATCATGACTGTGGGCGCCCAGCTGTGTATTCACAGCCGTGCTGCGCACCGTGATTGGCCGGGCAATCATCAGGGACCTGTGATGTTTCCCAGATGATTGCCGAGAGGGAGGGGTGAGAGGTGAACTTCCTTGCGGCGCCGCGGAGCCCCGGGGAGGAAGTGGGAGCTGGAGCCCTCTAAAAAGAGGGTTTCCACTCCCCCCCAAAAAAAATTACATGCCACTCAAAGCAGAAGTTACATTTTTGGGTGGAACTCCGCTTTAAGTAGCAATGCTAATTAAATTCCCTGGCATACAGATGGTTAAAAGAGAGAGCAGCTACAAATCCTCATATAAAATGTTTTAATGAAAACATAAAACAAAAAGCAAAATGTCTCATCAAACCTACTTTCAGGTAGAAGTTATAAATGATAGCTAAAAATAGCTGCAGTCATTTCCTTTTAAGTTTTACAAAAAAGAGAATACAAAAGTTATTGGATCACAGCCAACTGAGACAATTGTTCTGTACTGCTATGCCAGATACTTACTGAAGTACACATAAGGAAATATGGTTTGGGAATTCAAAGTACAATTGGTAATAAAAAGATCAACATTTATTACAAAAGGTTAAAAACAACATTAGATTGGTTGTAATTCAATAGGGTTGAATTATAACCAGTCTAATAATGTTTTTAACCTTTTGTAATATATGTATTTGTACCAAATCTTAAAATGATGTATCTTTTGATTAACTATGGTATCCTGAAAGTTCCGAAGTTTAATTCCTTTTATGCGCTTCATTTTCTTTTAAAACCCCACTGCAGGATAATGCTTAGTGCACACTACTTTTTTTTTTTTTTGTTCAACCCAACGGGTTCTAAAGTTAGTACGGTGATCTCCCCCGCTGAGCTGTTGTGTCCCGCCAGAACAATCCGATCTGCGCTCTCCACCATTGGCGAAGAGCGCTGATCAGGAGTCGGTTGACTGCTGGTTTTCCGACATACATACGTACAGGCTGAATGTAGGCCGATTTTTATTGAACTGGCAGATGTCCTCCAACAAGTAGTCGTAAGGTCATTTTTCTACTAGATGTCCAGTGGAGGGTGGCTGGAGAGGTGCCCTCGGGATCCAGAAAAAGATTGACATCAGTGGAGGGGATCGGTGGTCTCAGGCACCTTTGCAGAGATGGTTTAGCGGACCAAAATTGAGGACCTGCATGGGGGACTTAGGTACAGTGGGCCATATTCTTGTACTTTATAGGCGGGCGGCGTGTAAGCCATTTACACTACGCCGCCCCAACCTACAGGAGCAAGTGCTGTATTCCCCAAACACTTGCTCCGTAGTTTGGGGCGGCGTAGTGCAATTGGCCCGGCGTATCCCCGCGTAAATCCAAGGGGGCGGCTTGTATTTAAATTAAGCGCGCCCCCGATTCGAACGAACTGCGCATGCGCCGGGCTTAAAATAGCCCAGTGCGCATGCTCCAGTTCTCGGCGTAAAACGTCAATGACGCCGACGTGTGCGTCATTGACGTAAAGTCGTATTCAAGAACGACTTAGGGAAACGACGTACCCGACGGGAAAAGACGACGCGGACCCAACGCCATACTTAACATGGCGTACGTGGGACTGGCGTAAGGTTACCCCTCATATAGCAGGGGTAACCTTACGCTTATGCAAACGACGTTAGCGACGGTTACGCAACGCAAATTTGTTCGGGAGTCGGCGTATCAGGCTCATTTGCATAAACAAATGAGACCTGAACGTAAACGCCACCTAGCGGCCGGCTGGGTAATTACATTTAAGATCCGACAGTGTAAGTGACTTACACATGTCAGATCTTAAGCGTATCTATGCGAAAATGATTCTAAGGCTGCATTCACACCTAGGCGTTGGCGTTACCAGGCGTTTTTACGCACGTTTTTTTCGCGCGTTTTGGTGCGCGTTTGCGCGCGTTTGTGCGCGTTTGCGCAGAGCGACGTCCAGCGTTTTTTTTTTTTTTTTTTGACCAATAGTAAAATAGATCACCTCTGTCATCATTTGTTGCTATGTGAAAGGTTTTTTTTTCCTCTTCCTGGGTGATAATTCCTCTTCCGGGTCATCCTTGTGCTTCTGACTCCATTGTGAAAATGAGTGATGACGAGATGGCTTTGTTCATGGCAGCAGCCACTGCTAGCCAATATCTTATAAACGAGAGGCAGAGAAAAAGGAAGAGGCAACGCAGATTTTGGATACACCCCGTCATTGCTGATCGGGAAGAAAGAGGGCAATTTTGGGTGATGTACCAAGACCTCCGTGACCATGAAGACAAATTTCTGGACTATACCAGAATGTCCATAAAAAGGTTAGTAAAAATTGATCTGTAATCATTTATTTTTTACATTGTACCATTTGGGTTGCCACCTTTTCTTCAAGTCAAACATGTATACTTCTGCGGTGCACAACTATTTTTTTTAATACTATGAACTATACATATATTTTGTTAGTATTTAACATTTCTAATCATATGAATATAATAAAAATAGTCCCCTTTCCATTGCAGTGCACAGAGTTCCCCCTTTACATTAGAGTCCACAGAGTTCCCCCTTTACATTAGAGTCCACAAAGTTCCCCCTTTACATTACAGTGCACAGAGTCCCCCTTTACATTACAGTGCACAGAGTCCCCCTTTACATTACAGTGCACAGAGTCCCCCTTTACATTACAGTGCACAGAATCCCCCTTTACATTACAGTGCACAGAGTCCCCCTTTACATCACAGTCACCCTTTTGCATCTCAACTCCCAGATTTCCCTTTCACTGTATGGGTTAACCAACATAATCTGATTGAAGCGAGACCTCAAGATACTCAGACATAAGGGATGCTCTGTGAACCATGATCTAAGGGGGAAACCGAGATCTCTGATGTACGGAGAGGACTCCAATGTGAGAACTCTGATTTATCCTAGTGTACTCACCAAGAGGCAGGATAGAGAAAGGGGGTGGGTGCTTCTGTTAGACAGCGATGGAGGGTGAGCTCACTCACCCCTTGGCAGATAGCACATCTCATCCTGGTATATCTGTGGCTGCTGGGTTGTAAGTTTTCATCCCCTGCAGCCATTAACCCTGCCGGAAATCCATATTCTGGTCAGAAAAATCTGTCAGAGTGTCAGGCAGTCTGAAACCCGGACACATGATTCCAAACCCGAACTGTTCTGGCGAATCCCGGAAAGGTGGCAACCCTAGTACCAATCCATTGCCAATTTTAAATTTCATTTTCCTTTACAGCTTTGATGAGTTGCTGGAATTGTTGATCAACAGATTGCAGAGGATGGACACCTACTTCCGCAACTGTATCCCCCCTGTGGAGCGACTTATCATAACACTGAGGTAATTTTTATTTAGCGCTTTGAATGTAATACACTCTATTATATATATATATATATATATATATATATATATATGTGTAATAAAAACCAAACAAAAATTCTGTAGGAACAAAATTATTTTAATATTTTAATCAACCAAAACATTGGGTCATTTTTTTTTTATTAGGAAAATATACACAAAGTGCACAAATACACAAAATATACAAAAATGTTTTATACATATTCCTTATTTACAATTGCTGTAAATTTGGGGAGGAGTCCTCTTCCCCGTGCGGTGACATGGCGACCGACAGTGCGTGGGCAAAAGGGGGCCAAGTGGAGGTGGTGCTGTCTTCCCCTGACCAATTGGAAGGTGGTGTTGCTTGTGGTGGTGGTGGTGTTCGTGTTGGGGCATTCCTGAAAGTCGATTGTCTCGGTCGATGTGGGTAATGTGATGTAGGTGTAGTCGTTAACGCAGGGTAAGTAGAAGGTGGTGGGTGGTAAGAAGAAAGTGTTGTAGGAGGCAGAGTACTGTATGTGACAGGTGGTGTTGAGAGATGAGGAAAAGGAGAATGAGGGTGGTAAGAAGAAGGTTGTGTATAAGGAAAAGGATTCAGAGAAGTGTGAGTGGAAGGTGTTGGCACTGGAGGTAAATGAGATAGAGTGGTGGTGAAAGGATGGTGCGCAGAAGTCGGTGGTGGTGTTGGTCGAGGAGGTTGGTCGGAAAGCTGTGGTCCTGTCCAAAGGGTAACGGGTGGTGGGGAGAAATGGGTCGTGGGTGGTGTTGGGACATGCTCGGTCCGTTTATTGGCATATGGGCCATAGGGTGGTGGTGGTTCGGATAAATCGTCAGCTTCTGTCGGGGGTATAAATGTCGAGATGTATCTAGCCGTACAGGACAGCACCACCGCTTGCAGATTTGGGGGAACTTTATCGATTAGTTCCCCCAGACATTTTGCTACATTTTGGCCATATGATCTATTGCTCATCCGGTCAGACATGTTGGTCATAATGTCCAACATACGATCCAGGGCTGGATCCGGAGCAGGAGCCCTCCTACGCAGAGCACGCGGAGGTCCAATATGCGCGATGTTAACTGGGGGCTGCTCTGCAAGTGGTCTTGTTGCATTAGAATTTGACGCCTCGGAGTGCTGCGGTTCCGGCTCCAGAGTAGCCATCGCTTGATCCCCCGATGCCACGCTCTCTCTGTCCCCTCTCTCTGCCACGCTCTCTCTGTCTACTACAGCTGTGGCAGCCTCGTCCCAGCAGCTTTCAGTACTGAAAAAAGAAATCATGTATTCAAAAATAATTTTAAAACATTTGGTTTACCGAGCAAAGTACAGATAATGGTTTACCTCCCCAAATCCAGCACCGGTCTCAGAAACTCCAATTCCTTTGCGTGAACGTATTCTCTCACCGAACATGCTCCACTCCCACTTCGCCGCTGCTCCCGCTGTGCCTTCAGCTGGCGAGCGTAGGCGTCCCTTATACTCTTCCATTTGAGTTTTAGAATTTTCACTGTAAAAAATAAAATAAAATAATATATATTATTTTCTTTGTAGGTATCTATCAACTGGACAATCGATTGCAAGTCTGCATTACTCGTTTCGTATTGGAAGATCTACTGCCAGTTATATAATTCGGGACACCTGCAGTGCCATTTGGGAAGTCCTGAAACCCATTGTGTTTAAAAAACCGGCAGCAGAGGACTGGGAAAAAATTTCCCAAGTATTCTGGGAACGCTGTAACTTTCCGAATTGTCTAGGAGCGATCGATGGGAAACACATCAGGATTGTTAAGCCCATGGCTAGTGGGAGCCAGTATTTCAATTATAAGAAATACTTTTCATTCGTCTTAATGGCTGTGGCTGATGCCAATTATTGCTTTACCTATATTGACATTGGTTCCTATGGAAGTAGTGCAGACTCTGCGATTTTTGGGAACTCCTCTTTTGGGCAATTACTTCGAACAGATGGTCTGGACCTTCCACAAAATAGTCCACTCCCGGGCACAAACGGCCCTCCCCTACCAAGTGTCTTTGTGGGTGATGAGGCTTTTGCTCTGAACACACACCTACTTCGGCCTTATTCAGGACATAATCTGAACGAAGACAAACGCATATTCAACTACCGGATTAGCAGAGCACGCCGCGTAGTTGAGTGTGCTTTTGGAATTTTGGCGAACAAGTGGAGGGTTCTCCACACACCGATTGTGCTCAACATGCAAAATGCCATTAGTGCTGTAGAAGCGGCGTGTGCCTTGCACAATTTTGTCAGGCAGCGCGATGGTCTAGATTACGAGGAGCCAGTCCATGAGACTCTGGAAAGAGCTCATTGGACTGGTGTACGTGGGAACACACAGGGGACACATGTCCGTGAACAGTATGCGGCATACTTTGTCTCTCCTGAAGGGCAGGTCCCTTGGCAGCTCAATTCCATTTAATTTATTGAACTTTTCAGCTTTTGACACGCTTATTTTGTGAAATATAATCTTTACTATGCTGTTTTGTGGAAAAAAAATAAAAAATGATTCATGTTTTAAGAAGTCTCATTCTAATTTTATTTTGATACAGTTTTATCATTGGGTTCAATAGCCCTATGATATTGTGTGCCATTTTATATTAGTGACATTCTATCTATTGTAAACTTAGTTTATGTATTTATTCTGTGGTCTAATAAAGGGCCTGTAAGTGACCGCCTAGACGTGGGTTGGGGGTCCGATCAGGACCCCCAGGGTACATCCGGGGGTTAAGTGGCTCTATATGTGTCCCCCTGCGTGTCACTTTCTCCTCCTGTGTAAACACAGGAAGAGGGAAGTGATGACACTGACACCAGTACACGTAGGCACAATCCCCTTTTGGATCTCCAATCCACTCCCCCATCCCCTTGTCACAGTATCAATGAATGCAGTGAACATATATTTACTGATCACTGCAGGCAGAGTGTAAGGTCCTGTGTAGCCCCCGTCCCCACCTGACGCTGTAGTCGCTAGGTCGATTGAATTTTTTTATTTTTTTAGATTAAAGATGTGTAAAATAATATTTTTTTTGAAAAATGTCACTAAATTTTTGGATTATTAAAAATCACAGAGGGGATCAAATATCACCATTAATAAGCTCTATTTGTGTGAAGAAGAGAACGCAATTTATGTTTATAAGCCATGTCGCATGACCGCACAATAGTCATATTTGTAAAGACACATTTTTAAACTTAACAGCATATTGGTACGGTAATAAATGCCTACTGTAACGACAAACAATCATTCCATTATTTCATTAGTGGCATTTTGTATTTCTGTTATGTTTTTTGATAGAGTTTACCTTTGCTATCATGGGACTTATTTATCCGTGCCCAGTTCTCATAGATTTGGCTCCCAATAGAACACCAAGCGTCCCAACGGGTGGTCCTCATTTTGTAGCCCGGTGCCCTGCTGTCATAAAGACAGGGGTGCTCCTTCACCATCCTGATGAAATTTTCAGGCTCCAGCATCGAAAGGGTTCTATCAAATTCGGCCTCCATTGATAAAAATGTGACTTTTCTTTATTGTAAGTAAAGTAAAATGGTGATTTCACAAGTTCCTGTAAAAAAATATGTCATTTCCTGTTTTGTTTTGGAGCTGTATGGGCGTCAAAACGCGCGTAAAAACGCGCATAAAAACGCTTGCTGTCGCGCGATACGCTCAATTCGCGCGTTTCCCATTACTTTCTATGGTAAAAAAAAACGCTCGAAAACGCCTATGTCGCGCGCTTCGCGCGACAAAAAAAGGTCCGGGACTAGTTTGAGCTTCGCGCGACAGGCGTTCAGGTGTGAACAGGCACCATAGGAAACAATGTTAAATCTGCCCTCCCGCGTTCGTGAGCAGTGCGTTTCAGGCGTAAAAACGCCTAGGTGTGAATGGGGCCTAAGAATCACTCGCATTGATACGCGGGCCAAAAAAGAGAGATACGACGGAGTATCCTGAGATACTCCATCGTATCCTTACTCAGAATATGGCCCAGTAAGTATAGGTGGCCTTACCATGTAAAGGGTAAAAAAAAAAGGCCTGTCCTGATGGGTTAGAGAGGAGTGGAAAATATTGTTTTTGTCCAGAGTGGGTCTTTAAGGTTATAAACAAAACACTTATTTTTTTAAATACAAAGCACATAGGTGTGAACTGGGGCTGACATGCAATATCAGTTTTAGGTTTCAATATAATTTTTTTCTGACAGAAGTAAATGGAATGTGTTGCTTCTAAACAAAAGGATAAGGTGTTCACGCAATACAGAAATAGCGACAGGTTCTGAAAATGTTTGAACAATGGCCAGTATTATACCTCCAACCCAGCTGTATGGAGTCCTTTCTGCACAGCACAATGGTTCCTGGCTTGTCGACATGACACCATTTAACACAGGGAACACTATTATATTACTCTTTGTGGGCACGTTTTTTCCCTTTATTTTCAATTACAGGTTATCCATTTGCGCTTTTAACATTCGGTTGTGGCGGCAGCAACTAATTGCCTATTAATTGAAATAACTTCCATAAAACTATACACATCCCATTCGGCATGTCTTGTAATGGCCTAAGAGAGTCGCGTTCCTAATTGCCCATGAGACGGGAGCTCAATTACACTGATATCAGGTAATGGATTGATACAAGAGTTCCTCTTACAAAACAATGCCTGCCAGGGAGATTGGGCATGGATGGAAGTACAGGGAAAATTTCCCTGTATGTGCGTCTTTATTCTAATCAAATCCAATTTCCAGAACAGTCATAGTTGTATCATTTACAAAGCTATCCACAACTCAGCCACCAGCTACATCACAAACCTAGTCCCAAAATACCAACCAAGCCGCTCTCTTCGGTCCTTCCAAGACCTCCTGCTCTCTAGCTCCCTTGTCACCTCCTCCCATTCTCGCCTCCAGAATTTCTCCAGATCTTCTCCCATTCTTTTGGAACTCCCTACCCCAATCTGTCCGACTGTCCGCTAATCTATCCATTATTAGACGATCCCTGAAAACTCTTCTCTTTAACCACTTAAGCCCCGGACCAATATGCTGCTAAATGCCCAAAGGCGTTTTTACAATTCGGCACTGCGTCGCTTTAACAGACAATTGCGCGCTCGTGCGACGTGGCTCCCAAACAAAATTGGCGTCCTTTTTTCCCCATAAATAGAGCTTTCTTTTGGTGGTATTTGATCACCTCTGCGGTTTTTATTTTTTGCGCTATAAACAAAAATAGAGCGACAATTTTGAAAAAAATTCAATATTTTTTACTTTTTGCTGTAATAAATATCCCCCAAAAACATATAAAATTTTTTTTCTTCAGTTTAGGCCGATACGTATTCTTCTACCTATTTTTGGTAAAAAAAAAAAATCGCAATAAGCGTTTATCGGTTGGTTTGCGCAAAATTTATAGCGTTTACAAAATAGGGGATAGTTTTATTGCATTTTTATTTTTTTTACTACTATTGGCGGCGATCAGCGATTTTTTTCATGACTGCGACATTATGGCGGACATTTCGGACAATTTTGACACATTTTTGGGACCATTGTCATTTTCACAGCAAAAAATGCATTTAAATTGCATTGTTTATTGTGAAAATGACAGTTGCAGTTTGGGAGTTAACCACAGGGGGCGCTGTAGGAGTTAGGGTTCACCTAGTGTGTGTTTACAACTGTAGGGGGGTGTGGCTGTAGGACTGACGTCATCGATCGAGTCTCCCTATAAAAGGGATGACTCGATCGATGCAGCCGCCACAGTGAAGCCGTGTTTACATACGGCTCTCCCCGTTCTTCAGCTCCGGGGAGCGATCGCGACGGAGCGGCTATAAACGAATAGCCGCGCCGTCGTCCCGGATTGCTCCCCGTGGGAATCCGACCGCCGCATGTATCGGGGGGGTCCCGATCGGACCCCCGACCCGCGGAAAGGCAAGGACGTACCTGTACGCCCATTTGCCTGTACGTGCCATTCTGTGGATGTACATATACATGCGGCGGTCGGGAAGTGGTTAAAGAAGCCTATCTTGCTTCTAACTAACACTGTTTTACTTTGTCCATTAGCTCACCCCCACAGCTATTACCTTTTGTATAAATTGACCCTCCCTTTTTAGATTGTATGCTCTAATGAGCAGGGCCCTCGGATTCCTCTTGTACCGAATTGTAATGTAACTGTAATGTCTGCCTTTATTTTGTTAAGCACTGCGCAAACTGTTGGCGCTATATAAAACCTGTATAATAATAGTTGTATAGAATATGGAATGCAACCAGCATTGTAATACATGGCCAGACTTGCCTTATATACTTTAAAGTGATTGTAAACGATCACCTTGTAAAACATCCCAGTTCAAAAAAAGAAATGAAAGGCAAAACATTTGTGTATAGATATAAGAAAATAAAATACCTTTTTTATAAGTGATCACATTCCCTCTGTTCTCAGCTGCATAAGAGCTGGGGGAGGAGAATCAGCAGGACACTGAGCTTCCCATTGAATGGCTGTGCAGCGTGGGGGGGCGGGGGGGTGTCAGGACAAATCTGATAATTGGAGAAGAGTACACAGAGTTCCCAGCATAGCTAGAGAACAGACCACAATGTGCTCTTCTGCTGAGTGTGGTCCAATCTTGATATGAAAGCAAGGGAACTAGCACCAACAACAGGAATTTTACATAAAGGAAGCAATACAAGGAGAACAGTATACTTTCTCATACAAGTACAAGTACGTGGTACAGCAGGCATATATCAGGAATATGAAGTGTTGCGAGAAAGCACGCTCATCTCAGTGAACATTCACGGTACTACTTTATGGCATGAGAATGTGACTCCTACATGCGCGGGAGTAATATGATTGAAGTCTGGTTAGCCAAGCATTTGTAGGTTTGGAACCCGGAAAGAAAGACCTTGAAAAAATGGTAGTGCCTAAGACTGATGGGAGTGCTGACAGCACAGCACTGGAGGGCATCGCTTGCTGGGAAAGTCAGGCATAATGTGCTGTGATATGCTGTAATTAACAGCTCCTAGGGACCCCCCCCCCCAAAACAAATGGGATAGATTTTATACCGCTTTAAGTATGCATTTTCAAATCTGAAGATTAAAGTGGTTGTAAAGGCAGAAGGTGTTTTACCTTAACCACTTAAGGACCGCCTCCTGCACATTTATGTCGGCAGAATGGCACGACTGGGCACAGGCACGTACCTGTACGTCCCCTCTAAATGCCCAGCCGTGGGTCGTGGGCGCGCGCCCACGACCCGGTCCGAAGCTCCGTGACCATGGCCACACCTTCCCCCTTTTTCACAGTGGCAATGTCACTGATCGTCTGTTCTCCGATATAGGGAAAGGCGATCAGTGACGTCACATGTCCAGCCCCGGCCCCCCACAGTTAGAAACACATATGAGGTCACACATAGCCCCTACAGCGCCCCCTAGTGGTTAACTGGGGTCCCGCGATCGGTCCCCGGAGCTGAAGAACGGGGAGAGCCGCGTGTAAACACTCCTACAGCCACACCCCCCTACAGTTGTAAACACACACTAGGTGAAACATAACCCCTTCAGCGCCCCCTGTGGTTAACTCCCAAACTGCAACTGTCATTTCCACAATAAACAATGCATTTTAAATGCATTTTTTGCTGTGAAAATGACAATGGTCCCAAAAATGTGTCAAAATTGTTCGATGTGTCCGCCATAATGCCGCAGTCACGAAAAAAAAAAAATCGCTGATCGACGCCATTAGTAGTAAAAAAAAATATTAATAAAAATGCCATAAAGCTATCCCCTATTTTGTAAACGCTATAAATTTTGCGCAAACTTTAAACGCTTATTGCGACAAGAATACGTATCGGCCTAAACTGAGAAAAAAAATGCCTTTTTTCGATCTTTTTTGGGGGTATTCATTATAGCCAAAAGTATTTTTTTTTTATTTTTTTCAAAATTGTTGCTCTATTTTTGTTTATAGCGCAACAAATAAAAAACCGCAGAGGTGATCAAATACCACCAAAAGAAAGCTCTATTTGTGGGGAAAAAAAACGCCAATTTTGTTTGAGAGCCACATAGCGCGACCGCACAATTGTCAGTTAAAGCGACGAAGTGCAGAATCGCAAAAACTGGCCAGGTCCTTTACCGGCGTAATGGTCCGGGTCTTAAGTGGAGGGGAGAAGCCAGGATCGCCAGTGGGGGACCCAAGAAGAGGAGGATCGGGGCTGCTCTGTGCAACCATTACACAGAGCAGGTAAGTATAACCTTAAATTTTAATTAAAAAAATGGTGTCTTTACATTCACTTTAGCTCTGCTTATATTTAGTCCATGCAATTATATATGTACAAGGGAGCAGTCATATTTGCCCATTACACAAGCAGCCTTTGCGTCTTGCTGTTTATTACTCTCACTGATTCTGTCTGATTAGATATATAGAATCAAAAGACTTTGCAGGCTTTAATTATGTCAGACAGCTTGCAGCCAGAGAACACGGAGCTTAGATAAGATTCACGGCAAGAAAAAGGTAGATTTTTATGAAGCAGGTTATTTAGTAATATTGTAACGTTCTGTTGACTTATTTTAAGTGTCATTTTTAATTTAGTTTAATTTTCAATGTGTGATAATCGCTAAAGTAAATGCTGCAATTTTTTTTATCTATATGAAGCTGTCCACACACACACCATACATACTCTAGATCAGTGGAAGGAAACCAGGGAGCGCTAAATGTCCACAGGTTAGGGGCGCAAATTACTTGTCTTGCCTTGTTTGCTTTCAACCCACTCTATGAAAATAATTTTACTGTTAGGGGTCCCCACAACTTGGGAACTTTTATCAAGGGGTCACGGCATTAGAGGTTGAGCACCACTGCTCTAGATGCTGTTAAGACGGGGTTATAGAGCAGTGATGGTGAACCTTGGCACCCCAGATGTTTTGGAACTACATTTCCCATGATGCTCATGCACTCTGTAGTGTAGTTGAGCATCATGGGAAATGTAGTTCCAAAACATCTGGGGTGCCAAGGTTCGCCATCACTGTTATAGAGCATTACCCTTTAAATCAATGGAGGCGGTGGACAAGGGTCGATGCCTCATGAAAGCAACATGCTCCTTAACCACTTCAGCCCCGGAAGAATTTACCCCCCTCCTGACCAGGCCATTTTTTGCAATACGGCACTGCGTCACTTTAACTGACACGTTAATGTACGTTGTACCCAAACAAAATTTACGTAATTTTTTTCCCCAGAAATAGAGATTTCTTTTGGTGCCATTTGATCACCTCTGCGGTTTCTATTTTTTGCGCTATAGAACAAAACAAAGAGCGACAACTTTGATAAAACACAATGGGCTAGATTCAGGTACAGCGGCGTACCATATGCACTACGCCGGCGTAAAACAGTGAGCCCAGAACCGTATTCTCAAAGATCCCGCGCCGTACGTTGCACCGGCGTAGTGTAAATAGGCCGGCGTAAGGCCGCCTAATTCAAAATAGGCAGGTAGGGGGCGTGCCTCATTTAAATTAGCCGTGACCCCATGTAAATGAATGGCCGTTCTTACGGCGCATGCATGCTCAGAATCACGTCGCAAATACTCCCTAAGAAACGTTGACTCAATGCTTTCGACTTGAACGTAACCTATGCACAGCCCCATTCACGTACCACTTACGTAAACGACGTAAAATTAGACGGCTGTTCCGACGTCCATACCTTAACATTGGCAGCACCTCATATAGCAGGGATAACTTTACGCCGGACGTAAGGTCATTTACATAATCTACGCATAAATCTACGGAAGCGCCCCTAGCGGCCAGCGTAAATATGCACCCTAGATACGACGGCGTACTAACACTTACGTCGGTCAGAGGAAGCTGAAATTCAGGCATATCTAGCTCCCAGAATAGCACGCATAGATACGATGGCGCATCTTCTAACTTACGCGGCGTATCAATAGATACTCCGACGTAAAGGCTACGTGAATCTAGCCCATAATCGTTTTTGCTATAATAAATATCCCATATTTAAAAAAATAATAATTTCCTCAGTTTAGGCCGATATGTATTCTTCTACATATTTTTGGTAAAAAACAACAAAAAACAAAAAAAGAAAAATCGCAATAAGCGTATATTGATTGGTTTGCGCTAAAGTTATAGCGTGTACAAAATAGGGGACAGATGGCGTTTTTATTATAATTTTTTTTACTAGTAAAGGCAGCGATCAAGTCATTAACTGTGTTCCTTAGGTGTGTTCCAACTGTGGGGGGGATGGGACTGACACAGCGCCCAGAGGCGATTCAGTTCGCATGTGTTGCGCTTTACAAGTTTTTCACTCACTCACTCACTAGGGGAGGAGAGAGAGAGAGATCGGTGGTGTTCATACTTAGTATGAACACACAATCTCTCTCCTCTCCCCTAAGAGAACCGGGATTTGTGTGTTTACATATACAGATTACATTGCGCCTGCTGGGCACTCACATCGGCTACAGGGACACGCTTCAGCCCAGAGGCATCTTAAAGAGTCAACATACAGCTACGACGGGCTTGAGCAGGGGAGCCAACCTGGTCCGAAAGCAGTTGACCATTTCAATACAGGGCACTTTTACACCCTTCCTGCCAGGTAAATTTTCAGCTTACAGCGCTGTCGCACTTCGAATGAAAATTGCGCGGTCATGTGACATTGTACCCATATGGAATTTTTATATATTTTTTCCCCACAAATAGAGCTTTCATTTGGTGTCATTTGATTACCAAAAGACCGAAAATATAAAATTTTGTAAATAAGTACATTTTCTCCTTCACTGATGGGCACTGATGAGGTGATACTGATGAGGCGGCACTAATATGCAACACTGATGGGCAATGATCAATGGCACTGATAGGCTGCAATGATAAGGAGGCCCTGACTGGCATTACTAATGGGCACTGGCTTGCATCCCTAAAGGGCACTGACTGGTATCACATGTGAGTACAGGTGGGGCACTGGTGGGCATCACTGGTGGGGCACTGATGGACATCACTGGCGGGCATCACTGATGGGTCTGCATTGATAATCAATACGCCGATTATCAGCGCAGACCCCCCCCTTCACTTCCTGGTTACCATGTGATGAGCTGTGATTGGACACAGCTGATCATGTGGTAAAGAGCCTACGTCATAGGCTCTTTACCTAGATCAGAGATGTGGTGTGTCGGACCGACACAACGCACCATTGGTTGGGGGCATGCACAAGCGACTTATCCTGCTTGACGTCATAACTGACTCAGGATAACTGATGCCTGCTGCAGTCGTCATTTTGCCATCGGCTGGGTGGAATGTGGTTAAAGAAGACTGGCTAACCTCCCCATTTGTTTGGCCTTGCTTACCTGAAGGTGGTATCTGCACATTTCCGATACTCACCCATCCAGTGGATCCAGCGTTGTCCCGCTGAGATCCTCCCATGCCTGACCACAGCTCTGTCCTGCATCGCCATGTTCTCTCTGACATCGAGAGGCCCGCCGGCTCTTCCGGTAGGCCTGCCCCCTCCTCCTTTCCTTGAATAAATGGCTATGCCTCCTGGGATATGTGACGTACATATCCTGGTAGGCACAGTGGGCAGTGTGTGTGTAAGTCACCTAAGGCAAGTGATGTGCATGGGTAGGTGGGGTGGACTTTAAGTAATAATAAAAATAAAAAAGTAAACCAATAAAAAAAATGTAATAAACTAATAATAATACAAAAATAAATAAAAAAAAGCACTGCCCTATTCCTGCAGAGGAAGGGAGAAGAAATGGAGAGGCGGGATCGTCCTCTGGAAGCTGAAGGTCTGCTTTAATTGATAACCTAACACGACACAACATAACGCTACCGCTCCTGTGTGAACAACACTGTGTGGTAATATCCATGGCAGGCATTGACAAGCAGCTATGAGGCTTTAGAAAATCAGAAAAAATGCTGCATAACCACATGGTATTGACACACATGTGAACAAGCCCTCAGGGACCCAAATGTCCCCTCGACATTGTAAAAAAGTGCCCGCTGCCTACTTTAACCTCCCTGGCGGTATGATTCTGTCTGGAATTACGTACCAAAAGCGGTACAATTATTTTGCAAGGAAATTTGGCGTTTTATACTGTAGGCCTGTCATTTTTAGAAATAACTCACTTAAATCTGACCAAGCAAGAGTCTTGTAGGCATCCCGGGTATAAAAATTTTTTTTAAACAAAATTATAAATTATAATATAATAAATAATTATAAATAATTATAACAAATAATAATATAATTATAATAAAAATTATTCAATAATGTAATCAACTCAAAATCACTGAAATTTGCTCAGTTGCAGAATTGTCGCTGTCATTATTATTATTTTTTTATGACGAATTTCCCCACAAATCGCTATCGCACAATTCTGCAAGTGATTATAATTTATTATCGCTGTTTTCTAGCTGATCTAAAACCATTTTTGACATAAAGGGACACTTTTGGACAATCTACAGTTTTCAGGCAGAAAGAACATTTTTTTATTATATAAAAGTACATGTAGGGCACTGGGCAGACCACTAGGGACAAAGGGGGTGTGTATTTTTTACTTTTTTTAATTTGGCGCCGTTCTCCGCTCCCGTGCGTCGTAACGTCGCAGGGAACGGAGATCGGCGGCACACGGAGACACTGTGAATCGAGCGAGGAGGTCCCGCTCGCTCACACAGCGGGGTGGCATCGCTGGATCCAGGGACAAGGTAAGTAACTTGCCTGTGGATCCAGCGAGAAGGTAAGCCGCGCCGCTGCACACTCTACACGTCCAGCCCGAGCGTGACTCGGGGTTACCGATCCTAACATGAAAAACCAACCCCGAGTCACGCTCGGGTTTACCGCCAAGGGGGTTAAATAGTCAGCTGGTGGTCCTCTATCCCCAAGGTTGGCACTATCTTTGCCATTGCACTTATTAGGATAAGGAATGCTATTTTTTTCAAACGAAGAAAAGATAATGCCCATTCAGATTCCCTGAGAAAGGTGGGTAAATCGGTGCTCTGGCTAATGGTGTCTTCCTAGCACCCATTGCATCCAAAAACAAATATGCTTATTTTTGCAGGTGGAGTACAGTTATACTTACTTGTTTTAGCTACAAAGCCTAATGCCGCGTACACACGCGGCATTAGGTACACACCGCGTCAAACCCATGAGAACGGTCTGATGGACCGTTTTCATCGGACCAAACCGATCGTGTGTGGGTGCCATCTGTAATTTATCCATAGGTTAAAAAAAGCAATCTTGTTTTAAATTTAACCGATGGATACCTAACCGATAGAACAAAACCGATCGTTTGTAGGCACGTCCATCGGTTAAAAATCCACGCATGCTCAGAATCAAGTCGACGCATGCTTGGAAGCATTGAACTTCGTTTTTTTCAGCACGTTGTTGTGTTTTATGTCACCGCGTTCTGACACAATAGTTTTTTTAACCGATGGTGTGTAGGCACCACTGACCATCAGTCAGCTTCATCGGTTAACCGACCGTTCTCATTGGATGGACCGATCGTGTGTACGCGGAATTAGTCATAGATATCCGTGCTAGCCAGCTGTAAGACGTTGTATAACTGTACTCTACCTGCAAAAACAAACATATTTGTTTTCAGAGGACGAGTTGCTCAACTTCATATTGAATGTCCCCAGACTTTATTCTCTGCAGATCAAATATGTGAATGGGGAAAATACTGCATTATGGCCACTAGATGGTGCTGACTATCATAGAAAATAAGAATGCACCTCAGTGCCTTCTACTGGCCATAATGCAGTATTTTTCCCATTCCAATATTTAATGTGCAGCGAATACAGCTTGAGAACAACCAACTTTATCCACATTTGCACAGAATGAATTTACATGCAGATTCCATGAAGGAACGGCTATGCAATTTTTTTTATAAATGCACCCCTAACAGTTTACAAAAAAAAAAAACTTTAAATAAATGTCTTGTGTAGCTGAGTTTTCAAGATAAAAGACTAACTAAATGGCACCATTAACCCTTTAATTTCTGGATCTCTGCACTTCAAACGAACAGCAATTACACAGTATATAAATACTGATCAATGTACTGAAACAGTGTCTGTGTTAAATAGAACCTACTGTTTTTTTGTAGTATCTTATGTTTATCTGCTTATGTAACTGTGATTAGGACCCCAGCCCATCATCTGCTTGTCTTTCACTGCCTTGCCTTTCCTTGTTTCTGTCTGCTGCCAGCACAGACTTTACTTTTGCTGGGGACCACCCAAGGGATTTTGTTTCGTCTTCCTTTAGACCAAAGCTGCCGAAGTTTGTAAGCTTCTGTATTTGATGGACACTTATGTTAGTTTTCCGTCCAAATGCTGACTGCTAGGTCACTGTTTGTTCTATAGACTTTTCTTTTAGTTGAAGAAAATGTTACTTTAAGTTTTATCTCCAGCCATTTTTTTGAATGTGTGGAAGGTTTATCACTACTTTTATTTCCCACTGTTCTGCGGCCCCAGAGGGGAGATTTCCCTTCTGTTCCAGTCACAAAATGTCACCAATAGTGCAATTAACCTTACTGAGCCTCAATCACATCACCTCAGCAGTTATGTTGCACATTACCTGTTGAAATGAAAGAAGTATACAAATCACATGTGTGAGAAGCTCAGGGTGCTGCTGGGAAGATTTTAAAAACGAGGCTTAGTAGCGTTGGAGGGCCACATGGCCAACGTCTTCAAAGAAAGGGGACAAATAAGTGCTCTTATATAGAACTGCTGAGGAAAGGGGAAGCCAGTAGGGGTTAGCGCACCCTCTAAGGCCGGGTACACACGAGAGGATTTATCAGCGGAAACGGTTTTGATCTCATGGTTGTACTAACCATGAGATCAAAATCCCAGCGGAATTCCGTCCGCGGTGACGTGTCGCGCCGTCACCGCGATGATGACGTGGCGACGTGCGCGACGCTGTCATATAAAGAATTCCACGCATGCGTCGAATCATTACGACGCATGCGGGGGATGGATTCGGACGGATTGATCCGGTGAGTCTGTACAGACCAGCGGATCAATCCGTTGGAATGGATTCCAGCAGATCGATTTCTTAGCATGTCAAGAAATTTTGATCCACTGGAAATCCATCCCCGGGGACAAAAATCTGCGGAAACAGATCCGCTGGATCGTACACACCAGGGGATCTATCCGCTGGAGCCGGTCCGCGGATCAATTCCAACGGATCGATCCTCTTGTGTGTACGGGGCCTAAAGGAAACCTGTATTCCGAAGAACTGTTGGGGCAAAGGGACTGGAAAGCTCTCTTGACATGTGTACAGGGCTTAATATAAAACAATAAAAACAAATGATATAAAGTAATAAAAAATAGAAAAATAAAATCATAACAAATTGCTTTCTTTTATTAAATGTATCTTTGGGAGTAATATTTTGCTGACCATCATCTGTAAAATGTTCTAGTCTGAATTGGTACATTTTATCATTGTTTATTGTATATTTTGGCAAGTAAACCACACATAGGGGATTATTTACTAAAGGCAAATCCACTTTGCACTACAAGTGCGCTTTGAAGTGCAGTCGCTGTAGATCTAAAAGGAACATGCAAGAAAAAAAGAAAAAAGAAAAAAACTCAGCATTTTTGCTTGTACATGATTGAATGATAAAATCAGCAGAGCTTCCCCTCATTTCAGAGCTTCCCCTCATTTCAGATCTTTCCCTCCGATTTACAGCGACTGCACTTCCAAGTTCACTTGGAGTGCAGAGTGGATTTGCCTTTAGTAAGTCAACCCAATGGAGGGCGGTTTGCAGGTCTGGTGCAAGGATTTTTGAAACCCCCTTTGCCCTGCCCATGTGTACCCCACCTTTTTAATGAAGCGCCCATCAAATGCAGCCTACCAGCACCCATCAATGCATCCTCACCAGCGCCCATCAAATGCAGCCTCAACAGCGCCCATCAATGAATGTTTGCTTGCTTCCATTCATTCAGGAGTCTGGACACAGACACAGTCCTCCTCCACCGCTGCCATACTGACATGTGTGAACGGAGCGGCAGCTGCCTGCTGATGCTGAGACTCAATTGCTTGCTACAGAGAGAAGAGAGTAGGAACACGCCCTAGGCAGCAGTGTGCCCTAGGCGGCTGCTTAGTTTGCCTAGTGGTAGCACCGGCCTTGGCTGTGTGTGTGTGACCTCAGAATAACATACATACCGTCATGCATTTTAAAAATGTGTCACTGTCATTGAGAATGTAATCCAAGTTTGTTTATGAGAAGCCCCCAGAACTTGAAGTGCTACTGGCTCCCCAAGGTGTAAATCTGCCCCTACAGCCAGCAGCTAAGAGAAGGTAACATTTGTCCAACTTCCAAGGTGAGAGATTCCCTTGTGTTTCTAAGGCCTCGTACACACCGACAGACTGTCCGCTGAAAACGGTCTGCCGGACCGTTTTCAGCGGACAGTCCGCTGCCGGATTTCTGTCTGATGGTTGTACACACCATCAAACAGAAATCCGCGCGGACACGATACGCGGCCGCGCCGTCGCCGATTACGCAGCGACGTGCGCGGCCCTGGAAGGTCAATGCTTCCACGCATGCGTCAAATCACGTCGACGCATGCGAGGGCTTTCGGCCGAGCGGACATGTACGGTGAGTCTGTACAGACGACCGAACATGTCCGAGGGACAGGCTTCCAGCGGACATGTTTCTTATGCATGCTAAGAAATTTTTGTCGGCTGGACAAATGTCCGCTGGAAACCTGTCCGATAGGCCGTACACACGACCGAACATGTCCGCTGAAACTGGTCCGCGGACCAGTTTCAGCGGACATGTTCGGTCGTGTGTACGGGGCCTAACACAAATTTCTTTAATCCTCACCAGGAGCCATGGCAGGAAGGTTCCTTCACAGTATGTTAGTGTGTTCTCTGCTTTTTGTATTTAGTATTTAGATAATTGCCGTTGGTTCCAGGCCATTTTTAAGGAAAGCAGCAAGAGATGTGCATGGTGACCTGAGTGGATCTGAAGCTGGCCATACATAGAAAGATTTTCATTCAAATATTTATAGAAAGCTAATTTCTCAGAACATTATTTTTTTGCCATCATTAAGTCAATTCATTTTCTTGGAAAGCCCATAAAATGTTATCCAGACCTGCTATTCGAATGGAATACCAGATGTATTAAACAGGTGTGATTACAATACATACAATTTTTCCCAAATGAAAAAACACATTTATAGTAAGAATTTCATTTGTTCGAGAAAAAGTTTCCATCCTGCCTCTTCGAATTCTCATCACTATGGTGGAAAACAATCATCAATTTGACCCTGATAACTATTTGAAGATCATGCAAACGTTCCATAAATGAAGCGTTTCAAACAAAATTCTACTCATATATGGCTAGCTTCACTGTTGGCATGCCGTGGCTGGCAGGGATGGACTGGCCATTGGGACCACAGGGAGTTTCCCGGTGGGCCGATGGCTCAGTGGGCAGGCTTCAGTGACAGCAGACTGCTGCCCCCTCCACTCCTCTGTCTCTCCCTCCCCTGCAGCGCTCACCTGGGGGGGAACAAAGAAGCAGGGGGGACGACAGAAGAGCATGGGGGGAGGGGACAGACAGCTGACTCAACAGCTATGGCCTGGGAGTTTCTCACTTCTGCCTAATCTTGTCCCATGAGGGGGGCACTGAACTGATTCTTTGCCCCGGGAGAAATAATGTCTAGCTTCCCCACTGGTACTGCCTTTAAGAGTACCAGTACCCACTGTTCTACTCTAATAAAGTAGAACGGCTAGTGGCTAGTGAAGGGGGAGAGGGGGCTTGGGTGGCCGGGGGGGGGGGGGGCGGGAGTTGTCTGGCAGCCATGGGAGAGACCTGTCAAAGTGGGCCAGTCTGGATGAAGTCCAGGGCCAAATTTCTGTCCCAGTCCAGCCCTGGTGGCTGGTTGTTTTTCACCTAAGGTCTAAATTGCTCTTTGAGCACTTGACTTTTCACTGTGTCCCCATTATATCTGCTTAACAAACTGTTTTAGTCTGTGGAATGTTGCAGTATCATTCATGTCTATTAAATATTTCATTATTCCAGAAACAGCCAACCTAATCTATAGCAAGCAATCAGACTTTAGCCTACAATCATATGGCAATCGCTTAATTTTTCTTTCAGCTGTAAATGATCATCTTGGATTCTCAACAGAATTAAGCAGAAATAGCTTGCAGACTATTATTGATTCCCACAGGTGTGCTTTCACTGTATACATAAACTCTTTTTTAAAGACTTGGAAATTAATGCAGCCTTTTCTATTTTGGTCCAATGTTTGTCAAAATTCCCCCTATTAGAATAAATGAGCACCATTCTTAGTATAGTCAGCATACCACAATTCGCTTTCTGGGAAGGTTAAAGGGGTGGTTCACCCTAAAAACTACTTTTTTTTATTAGACTGTACAGCATATTCACCCGTGGCTTCGGGGTTGCGAGTCCCGCGGGAGTGGGCGTTCCTAACATGTCTGTGATTGACATTTTGACCAAAAACGAGCTCCCCCCGTCGCGTAAGCCGCGTCATGATTGGCGAAAGGCGCCGAACAGCGATGCGCATGCGCAGTATAGCGCCGACTCGCCGTTCGGCTCCTTTCGCCAACCGTGACGCGGCTTACGTGACGGGGGGAGCTCGTTTTTGGTCAAAATGTCAATCACAGACATTTTAGGAACGCCCACTCCCGCGGGACTCGCAACCCGGATGCCACGGGTGAATATGCTGTACAAAGGTATGTACAGCATCAAAAAAAAAAAAAAAAATAGCCTTAATCGTATTGTAATGTGGGGGGCCAGTCTAATAAAAAAAAGTAGTTTTTAGGGTGAACCACCCCTTTAAGCTATTTTCAGTGATGATGCAAAGCTATAGGTGACATTACTTAGGCCACATACACACGATCGGTTAAACCGATGAGAACGGTCTGATGGACCGTTTTCATTGGTCCAAACCGATCGTGTGTGGGCCCCATCGGTTATTTATCTATACGTTAAAAAAAAAGCAATCTTGTTTTAAATTTTACCAATGGATACCTAACCGATAGAAAAAAAAAAAAAAGATCGTTTGTAGGCACGTCCATCGGTTAAAAGCATGCTTGGAAGCATTGAACTTCGTTTTTTTCAGCACGTCGTTGTGTTTTACGTCACCGCGTTCTGACACGATCGTTTTTTTTAACCGATGGTGTGTAGGCACGACTGACCATCAGTCAGCTTCATCGGATGGACCGATCGCGTGTACAGGGCTTTAGAGTAATTGAGATTACTTTGCTCAGTTTATGCTTGTGGACATTAGACCTACCTTAGCAGGTGGCATGTCAGAACGTGGCATGTCACCCACCACATTAACGGTTTGCGTGGGCGTTGCTATCCCAAAATTAGGCTTTCACATTTGAACACAGCACATACATTCAAACATAAAAAGACCAAGTTTGACCTGCTTTGCCTGCAACATAAACACATTTCCAATAGGACATGCTGTGTTAAGAGAAATGCAACGTAAAGCAAAGTAGGTCAAACACAGTCTCGGAATGATCATCCGCACCGTATCATTGAGGTAAATGGGAGTCTGCTGAACTAAGTTTACAGTGCATATTAAACACATTTCAAACACAGGTAAATAACCCTATACACAAGCTCTAAAGCTTATCTGGAGCCTATTCAATAAGTTATATTCACGCTTCTGATGTCCAATTTTGTTAAAAAGTGCACATTTTAAATTATGTTGTCTTCCTCTATCTTTTTATATGGGCCCTCAACACACAAAGAAAAAAGCTAAAATATTTTTGGCCTTAACAGCACACGGAAATGCCTATATGTATTCATTTTGATTTGCATTGTAGGGTCAGTTGCATTGTTTACAGCATTGGTTGGCCCATAGGAAATTAGTATGATGCCCCCAGAAAAAGTGTAGCATGGGTTACCAATTATTATGTGAAAAAGTACTCATAAGTGTTAAATATTAACAGGACTGCAAACTCCAAAATAAGTTAATCACACTATCAGGGCCCCTTTGTGTACCACTTTTGCGGAGGAGACTCAGGAGTCACTCTCCCCAAGAAGTTATTGCCATACATCCGGCCATTAGAGAGTTCCCCACAGAGGAGGCACAAATGAAAGATATCCACTTAATGCTGATACCTTACAGCAGTAAGGTGAGAGGCACAGAGGTGTCACCCACACTGCAAGTAGAGACACCAATCACCATTACTTCACTGTTGAATGTACAAAGAATCAAGCACTTTCCTTTTCCACTGCACTTTGTTTGGAATCATGTTGCTATTATTGGGACTTTTATGTTTATTCTTTTATTATTGCATCAGTCACTTTATCGGTACACCAATTTACTATTTTTGCAATCATCATTTTATTTGTCATTTATTAACGTCATTTTGGTTTATTGGTTTAGTATATGTCAATGTGGATAGCGCAACACCAACCCCCCTTTTGGTTACCAAATATTAATGCACAGGTGTAATCCTGCCTAAAGAACTGTTAGGCACACTTGAAAAGTGGGGTTGAGTGAGGTCAATCTGCAGATAATGATATTTCCTTTTGGCTACCTATATCTCTGGATACCACAATCTCAAGTCCAGACATGATAGTTTTTTTAGCATAAAGCCGGCCATGGACAGTTCGAATCTCGGCCACTTCAGCAGGGACCGCCAAGATTCTAACCATTTATGGGCAGGGTGATTGTACCTAAGTTGATCAATCGACCAAGCTGGGTACAACCAGCCTGTGAGTTTTTTTGCGATTTTAGCCAGCAGCTATAACCGCTAGCATTGATCACTCTGTGTTCCCCCTGCATGAACGACTCCCAGCCAGTGTTGATGGGGGAATCAAGCACCACATATGGCCAGCTTAAGGTTGATAAGGGGGTCTTTACCATGGCTTTTTTTATTAGAATGCTGTTGCCCTACTTCTATCTCTTACCAAAATGAAATCTTAGTACTATCAGATAGTACAGCTTGCTACTGACGTTACTAGTCAGTGTCCGTAAGAGACCAGAACTGATCTTGTGTCTCTCTCTGCTGTTTAGAAGGAGCACAGCCATGTGTCTGGTAAGCAGCCTACCAGCCAACTAAAGGAACATACATGGAAGACTGAGAATGATGCTGATAATTACGAGAGTGGGGTTGATTTACGAAAGGCAAATTCACTCTGCACTGCAAGTGAGTGAGTGAGTGAGTAACTTGTATAGCGCAGCAAATGCGAACTTAAAGCGGTGGTTCCCCCTAAAACAAATTTCTAACAATACATTCGTAAGACCCGTTACACTGCGGGTAGGCTGGCTTTTGTTTTGTTTTTTTAGTACATACCTCGATCTCGGCGTTTCGTCCCTTGGCGGTGGGCGTTCCTAGTTGATTGACGTTCCTCCGACGGGCGCATACTGCGCGTCACGACTTTCCGACAGAAGCCGAACGTCATTGCGCAGGCGCCGTATAGAGTCGGCTCTATACGGCGCCTGCGCAGCGACGTTCGGCTTCTTTCGGAAAGTCGTGACGTCACGTATGTGCCCGTCGGAGGAACGTCAATCAACTAGGAACGCCCACCGCCAAGGGACGAAACGCCGAGATCGAGGTATGTACTAAAAAAACAAAACAAAAGCCAGCCTACCCGCAGTGTAACGGGTCTTACGAATGTATTGTTAGAAATTTGTTTTAGGGGGAACCACCCCTTTAATCGCCTCAAGGCGCTTGGCATCAAGAGTATTACAGGTCTTTCAGAAGAGGTGGGTCTTTAGCTTTTTCCTGAATGCCCGATGGTTTTCTTTCAAGCGGATGGTCTTGGGTAGAGCATTCCAGAGCTGTGGTCCTTGGACCGAGAATCTTCGTTCTCCTTTCGATTTGTAGCGGGATTTAGGAATTTGGAGAAGGTTTTGGTTGGTTGACCGGAGCATGCGCTTGGTGACGTACGGTTTTATTTTCTCGCTTAGGTATTGAGGAGCTTTTCCCTGTGTACATTTGTGGGTGAGGCAGAGCGTCTTGAATGTCACCCTGTCCTGTACGGACAGCCAGTGGAGGGACCTCAAGACTGGGGAGACTGATTCCCACGGCTTTTTACCTGTTACCAGTCTGGCTGCCGTGTTCTGGACGACTTGTAGACGTGCCATCTGGTATTTTGGTAGTCCTAAGTAGAGGGAGTTTGCGTAGTCGAGTCGTGAGTTGATGATTGTGCCCACCACTACTGCCGTGTCTTCTTTCGGGATAAAGGGGATGAGTCTACGTAGCATGCGGAGCAGATGATGAGAACTGCTGACGACTGATCCTATTTGTGCATCCATCGTCATGTCTGCGTCGAAGATGACTCCGAGACTTTTGATTTTTTTGCTTGGTGCGATGGTTTGTCCGAGGATGGTGGGTGGTGTCCATGTGGTCCTAGAAATGGATTTCTTATTTGCGTGAAGGATGAGTAGTTCTGTTTTGGATCCGTTAAGTTTGAGGGAGCTTTCGGTCATCCAATTGTCGATCAGTGTGAGGCACTTTCCAAGCACTGAAGGTGCACTTGGAAGTGCAGTTGCTGTAGATCTGAGGGGAAGATCTAAAATGAGGGGAAGCTCTGTTGATTTTATCATCCAATCATGTGCAAGCCAAAATGCTGTTTTATTATTTTAAAGTGGTTCTAAAGTCAAAATGTTTTTTATTCTTCCAATGGATGTACACAGAGAAAAGGCAGAGTGGAGATTGTTGGCGGGGGACCCCAGAAGAGTCGGTTCGGGGCAACTCCGTGCAGTACCCATGCACCAGAGCAGGTATGTATAGCATCTTTTTTATTTTAATAAAGAAAATAGACTTTATAATCACTTTAGCATGGAATATGGTAGCATGCAATTTACCATGTTACTGCAGCGCATTGTGTGAAGGGGCCTAAAGGTACAGTATCTATGGCCGTTTCCTTTTAAAGCAGCCTTGACAATATTAAATACCTTGCAGGTAGTTCTGTTAGACAAGGGTAATTTGATGACTTGTGAAACCCCAACAATTAAAAAGAGGGAGGAGAGACATGGACAGAAAGTATCATCCAAACCACCTAAAATAAGATTTTCAGACTGGCACTAACCCAGATCTGTCTTTAACTGGGACAGAACTATATTTACATTCCCAGGTGTCCCTTCACAAATTATTTTCTAGTTTCATTCTGCTTTTTATTATATAGCTGGCCATCTTCTGTATTAATAAATGCAACTCTTGGAACACAATGCATTATGTTACTCTCAGGATATATCTGTGAAGACTTTGAAGTCTTATGCCGCGCACACACGATCACTTTTTGTGATGAAAAAAATGAAATTTTTCCAACTTCATCATTAAAAATGATGTTGCCCACACACCATCGTTTTTGAAAAATGATGAACAAAGCGACGGCACTCTAAAGGGGAAGTTCTATTCGCCTTGAGGCTGCTTTTAGCTGGTTACTTGTTAGTAAAAGAAAAACGATTTGTGCTTTTTTGTCTGTTACAGCGTGATGAATGTGCTTACTCCATTATAAATGGTAGTTTTACCTCCCGTCTCATAACTTGATTCTGGGCACGTGCAGGTTTAAAACGTCGTTTTTGCCCACAAACGATCATTTTTTACAACACGAAAAATGACATTTTCAAAAATGACATAAAAAATTGAAGCATGTTCCAATTTTTTTTTTGTCGTTTTTCAGAAGACGGAAAACGCCCACACACGATCATTTTAAATGACGTTTTTAAAAATTTCATTTTATTTCATGACAAAAAGTGATCGTGTGTACACGGCATAAGAGCTCCAAGCAAACATCTAAAAACGTATGTCTAATAGGGTTCTAATGCCGCGTACACACGATCACTTTTTGTCATGAAAAAAAATTTAATTTTTTTATCATGAAAAAAAATGAAATTTTTCCAACTTCATCATTAAAAATTATGTTGCCCACACACCATTGTTTATGAAAAATTATGAACAAAGCGACGGCACTCTAAAGGGGAAGTTCTATTCGCCTTGAGGCTGCTTTTAGCTGGTTACTTGTTAGTAAAAGACGATTTTTAATGATGAAGTTGGAAAAATGTAATTTTTCTTTATGATAAAAAATTTAAAAAATTTTCATCACAAAAAGTGACCATTATGAATGGTAGTTTTACCTCCCGTCTCATAACTTCTGGGCATGTGCGGGTTTAAAACGTTGTTTTTGCCCACACACGATAATTTTTTTATGACACAAAAAATGACATTTTAAAAAATGACATAAAAAATTGAAGCATGTTCGAATTTTTTTTTAGTCGTTTTTCAGAAGACAAAAAATTATGTTTAGCCCACACACGATCATTTTAAATGACGTTTTTAAAAATGTAATTTTTTTTCATCACAAAAAGTGATCGTGTGTACGGGGCATGAGTCATGTTGGTCATGGTATAGCTAGTAGCAGATAGTCATGCTCAGCTGGACATGTTCTGCAATGTTAAAAGGCGTTGTAAAGGTAGAAGGTTTTTTATCTTAATGCATTCTATGCATTAAGATAAAAAAATCTTCTGTGGGTAGCAGCCTCCCCAGCACACCCTATTTACTTACCTGAGGATATCTCTCTCCAGCGATTTCCACTAGTGTCTTAGCCATCCAGGACTCTCCTCCTGATTGACTGAAACACAGCAGCGGTGCCATTGGCTCCCTCTGCTGTTAATCAAAGTCAGTTAGCCAATCAGAAGAGAGAGGGACCGCGTCGGGGCTCAGTGTCTGAATGCACACATGGAACTGTGACTCGGCTCGGGTGCCCCCATAGCAAGCTACTTGCTGTGGGGGCACTTGACAGGAGGGAGGGGCCAGGAGCAGCGAAGAGGGACCTGAGAAGAGGAGGATCCAGGCTGCTCTGTGCAAAACCATCTGCATAGGGCAGGTAAGTATGTTATTTTTATTTTTTTAAACAAGACTTTACAATCACCTTAAAGACATTTACTGTATTTGGTTATCCCAATAACTTCTCCAGTCATCATGAGTGTCAGCAACATACCCAATATATATAACCCTACAGGTAACTTAGTTCCTTTAATCCAATCACCATGGAATGATTGTCAAACAATGTACCCCCTATTTACTTTTTGCACACACTTTCATAATCATCAAAAAACAAATGCTGCTGTGTGCAACATTTGGCCGAAGTGTTAACAATAACTTGTAGTATTTGTGACAGGAAGTCAGGTAAATCTGTGGGTGTTGTCACAGACGGGACATACATTTCTGCCTTGTTTAGACAATACACCAATTGTTATTAGGCGTCGGCTGCAAAAGTAGCCAGAAAAGGTCTAAGGGCGTTGGAAAACTTCAGCTGTTCAGAATGAGGAAATTAAGGCCTCTATAAGTAATCCGGAGGATTACCACTGAATTGCGGCATCCTAAGGCTTTGTGAGTAAGGAGAGCAGTGTACTGAAAGTCTTCTGAGGAGGTGATAAAGTGATTGATTTTTCTGTGTGATAAAAATCAAAAGACTATTGTTTTTCTGCTGTATGACCAGCAGTGTCTGCCCAGCACTAGGCTGTGCCAGACTCCATAGATAGGTTCCTGTGTGGTGAAGATAGACGCCCCAAGTGGCCAGGGTTTATTTTATGTTTGATTTTGTTTATGCTGTTTGGATGCTTGCACTTGTTTCCAGCAAAATGGAAGAATAAAACAAAATCTTTGTTTTCAACCATCTTCGACTGCCTGTCTGTATAAATTCAGTGTGCAGTGAACCCATCCAAGGGGCCACACACCCCGCTACCGAGCTAACCCCTTACATATTCTACTGGCGGACTTCAAGAGAACACTCCAAGTGGGGGCAGATTGTGGTCTCGCGCACAGACACTGTTTGATCTGCCTCTGCAACCAAACCATATAGAGACTCAGCCTTACCCCAACTTGTGTGGCACACATTATACCTACAATTTGTATGCTGAGATCCCTGCACATAAATTAACGAAACCAATATTTAACAGTCAAAAACTAGCATACTGCAAATTAATGACAATCAGTTTTGAAATCTAGAACGGTCTCGACATCAGGGAAGCTTGGCAACTATACATGGACCAAAACAATCACCAGGAATGTTATGACTGAACGGTAATGACATCATCACTTCTTAAATATTAATGCACCCATGTGAAGAGTTGCTGTTCTGTAAGGTGTCACATGACACTGCAGTCTGGCAGAAACATCCACAGGCTTTTCCCTCTGCATTGAAAACAAAGAACTTTTCAATCCTTAGTCCATCCACGGGAATATCAGGTGACATCTGAGTGATCAGAGGATGAGAAATGGATAACAAAAACCACAATGCTCCCAGAGCGTGAGCTAGCAAGGCAAAATCCATGCATTCTAAAAACGCCACCTATTTATCAGCGGCACACACCTGCCAAAAACTGTCTAAGCAGATACTAAAGCTTTAAAAGTGATAACTGACAGCCAAGACAACTTGTTCTACACCTAATTTACGAAGAATCAGCATGAGTTAGAGCAATGTGTGATTTTCCAGTTCGATTATTATAAGCATGGGTGTTAAACATTGAAATGTAGTTGCATAATGATCACATTTGACCATGTATGTTGTCCTTGTCCAATGTTTCTTTGAAAGTAGAGCCACACAGAAAAACAGTGGACCACCAAAGCTCTAGCTAGAGTAAGGTTGGTGGTCCACTCTTTTTGTATATGGTTCACAATGCAAGGTCAGCTACATAATACGTAATTTCCGCTAGCAGCAGGGCTGGACTGGGACAAAAATTTGGCCCTGGACTTCATCCAGACTGGCCCACTTTGACAGGTCTCTCCCATGGTGGCGGGACAACTCCAGCACCCCCCCCCCCCCGGACAACTCCCGCACCCCCCCCCCCCCTGGCCACCCAAGCCCCCTCTCCCCCTTCACTAGCCACTAGCCGTTTTACTTTATTAGAGTAGAACGGCTGGTACTGGTACTTTTATAGGCAGTACCAGTGGGGAAGCTAGACATTATTTCACCTGGGGAAAATAATCAGTTCGGTGCCCCCTACAGGTTAACGCCTTCACTGCCAGTTTCATTTTCACAGTAATCAGTGCATTTGTATAGCACTGTTCGCTGTAAAAATGGCAATGGTCCCAAAATGGTGTCAAACTGTCCGATGTGTCCGCCATAATGTCGCAGTCACAATAAAAATCGCTGATCGCCGCCATTGCTAGGAAAAAAAAATATTAATAAAAATGCCATAAAACTATCCCCTATCTTTTAGACGCTATAACGTTTGCGCAAACCAATCAATAAACGATTATTGCGATTTTTATTACCAAAAATATGTAGAAGAATACGTATCGGCCTAAACTGAGGAAAAAAAATGTTTATATATTTTTGGGGATATTTATTATAGCAAAAAGTAAAAAAAATGTTTTTTTTTTCCAAAATTGTCACTCTATTTTTGTTTATAGCGCAAAAAAATAAAAACCGCAGAGGTGATCAAATTTTGTTTGGGAGCCAAGTCGCACGACCGCGCAATTGTCAGTTAAAGCGACGCAGTGCCGAATCGCAAGAAGGGGCCTGGTCCTTCAGCAACAAAATGGTCCGGGGCTTAAAGGAACACTAAAGGCAAACGTTTTATTTTTTTAAAATAACAAACATGTTATACTTACCTCCATGGTAGCTCGCATGGTGGAAAGCTCGCATGGTGGAAAGCTTTTGCGAGCGCGCTCCTGTGATACAGCGGCGGGCATAGCCACCGACTGTATCACTCGGTCCCGCCCCCGGCGCGCCGCGTCATCCGATGTGATTGACAGCAGCGCCAGCCAATGGCTGCGCTGCTATGAATCCGCCCAGCCTAGCCAATCAACGGCCAGGCTGGGAACCGAAAAGGATCACGTGGACGCGCGCAGGACTTTCGAGGGGTCAGGTAAGTAAAACGGGGGTTCGGGGGGGGCGGTACCGTCGGATGTTTTTTCACCTTAATGCATAGGATACAGGATCCCCCCTGTATTGGTAACATGAAACAGTAAGCACAGCAACAACTGTGTCTAGATGCTTCATCTAGACCGAGCAGAGCCTGAACTATGAAGATTCAAAACAATAGCAGGTTCAATTTTAAAATATATTACTGTCACTGTTCAAGGGCATCCCCAAAACCACAAAATGCCTTTTAGGAGGAATTTGATGTGTGTTTAATAAAGAAACGGGACTAAAAACACAATGTCCTGTCCTTGTGAATAATCTACAAAACAGGAACATAGAGTTTTTGCTTGGTGCTCTTGCAGCTCTGGTAACCAGAATACAAAGTTCCTCAGGATCTCCTTCTTTCAGACTGGCAATCCATCTATCCTGGGTGTTCAGTTCTACACTTGGCACTCCAAATGAAAACAGCTTGAACTACAGATATAATTCAGAGAGGTTTAGCATGTTTATAGGCCTTGAATAACTACAAAGGCTTTTTCTGGAAGCAGAACTACTCAAAAGGTTAAAAAAGCGTTTAAAAAGTCTGAAACTGGTGGGGTGTAGATGAATTAACAAAGGTAACAGTGACGCAAACAGTTAAAACTATTATTTTTTTTTTTTTTTTAAACTTTGAAAATGCATTATAGTAAAACCTTGGTTTGAGAGTGTTTTTCAAGACAAGCAACATTTTTTTATAAATTTTGCCTTGATATACAAGCGATGTCTTGATATAAGAGTAGTGTCATGTCACAACGGATTATAAAATAGAAGAGAAGCACTTCTAAGGCCCCGTTCACACGTTCGGACAAAACCGATGAGAATGGTCCGATGGACCGTTTTCATCGGTTCACCGCTGAAGTGGCCTGATGGTCCGTCGTGCATACACACCATCAGTTCAAAATCCGGTCGGGTCAGAACGCGGTGACGTAAAACGAAGTTCAATGCTTCCAAGCTTGATTGATTGATTCTGAGCATGCGCGGGTTTTGAACCGATGCTTTTCTGTACTAACCATCGGTTTGGTCCGATGTGGCAGTGGTCCATCGGTTCGGTTTTGAAGCATGTTTTAAAATTTTGGACCGAAGGAAAACAGACCGATAGCCTATACACACGGTCGGTTTGGTCCGATGAAAATGAACTTCGGTTCATTCTCATCGGACCAAACCGACCGTGTGTACGGGGCCTTAGTGTAGCAATATGGTTACATTTAATGAAGGTACAACATTTAGAGACTCACATGGTTGAGGATTAAAAGAGGCACATCTAAGTATGCAGGCATCCGGGGTAAAGCTGTCCACATAGACCATCCTCCTCACCGCCATTGATGTCGTCCCTTGCACGAGCGGTTCAAGCCTCGCTTTCATATCGCTCTACTGCAGGGTAGCCTTCCCGGTCACGATTGCAGACTGATAGCAGTGAAAGCCGGTGGTGAGGAGGACGGTCAACCATGTGAGTTGCTAAATGTTGTACCTTCATTAAATGTAACCATATTGCTACACTTATGCCGCGTACACGCGACCATTTTTATGTCATGCAAAAAAACGTTTTTCTGGACGTGATTCCTCTCAAGCCTGTCTTGCATACACACGATCGCGATAAAAATTGCTTGAGCAAAGCGCAGAGACGTACAACACGTACGACGGCACTATAAAGGGGAAGTTCCAGTCGAATGGCGCCACCCTTTGGGCTGATTATGCAAATTTCCCTTCTCATAACTTGCTTCTGAGCATGCACATTTTTTTTCCCGTCGTTAAAGCCTACACACCGTTTTTCACAACGAGAAAAATGACGACGTGAAAAATGACGAGAAAAAATAGAACAGGTTCTAAATTTTTAATGCCCATTTTTCTCTTTGAGAAAAATGCTCTGGAGCCTACACATGACCGTTTTTAATGACCAATTTAAAAAATTTAATTTTTCTCGTCATGAAAAACGGTTGTGTGTACGCATTAGAGGCACCTCTCTTCTCTACTGTTTTTTTTTTATAAATCTCTTTGTTTTTTTGTTTTTTCCTCATATACAAATATACATTTCATATTTCCATTAAAATCACATCTCTTCTATACTGTAGTTCCTGCTGGATTTTTCCCTTGTGGGGGCTTCAATTTGTGGATTGAATTTTATGGTTACACAACTTATCACATTGCTGTTATCTTTCTATATGGACTATAAACTGAAGCACCTATGAATAAATGGTTGTGGTATAAATCATTTGAGTTTCCATTATTTCTTATGGGAAAATTTGCTTTGATATACAAGTGCTTTGGATTACAAGCATGCTTTCGGAATTAATTATGCTCGCAATCCAAGGTTTTACTGTACATCATTAACGGTGCAATAATAACATTTTTGGTGGTTTTATCCCTGACGTCCACATTTATGTCACTTTCTTGACTTTCTTTTTATGTTGAAAAAGAAAATCCTTGAATATTTATTATAGATGACACTCTTGGGTTACTTTGGAAGTCATATTTTATCTGGCGTGTTCTTGATGTCATTGTTTGAAGAGATCATTTGACTAACACATTGTTAAAACCAAGGTTTAGTTATTTAAAAGAAAAAAAAAAAACCAGCACAAGGAATTCAACTTATTTAATGAGAAGCGTGCCTTGTGCTTGATGTTTTAGTTGAAATCTGAATTCCTCTGCGCCCCACCCTTCCCCCACCCAATACCCCCACAACGGTAATCTTCTGCTGCTGCAGAAGTAAATACAGCTGATGGACCTGTCACAAGCACTTAAGTGCCGACTATGCCCACTATGTTGCCCCCTCTATTCATAGAAGCTGTACTATAACATCCATCAATGTAAAGTGGTGGAGATGGAGAAGGTGGACCTTTCATTCATTCAGCTGTCCTCCATTTATAAAGAAAGGATGGGCTTAAAGGGCACTCTTAAAGAGTGCCTATGACAGGTCCAGCAGCTATACGACCACTTGTCGATATGGGCGGCGGATGCCGCTCTAGGCGTAGGTCCCTCCCCTTTTTAGTCACGCCAGCGTGACACTGGGGGTGTGTCCCTGGGGGCAATCTGGGTTTCCTCATAGCTCCCCGCATGGTTTGAGCATCCTCGCTGTTCACTGGCTGCGGATTCCAGGCCCCCCACAATACCTCACCATTTTGAGCATGGTTTTGGCACATACCAGGTAATTTCTGTGGACCCCAGTTGGAGATAGTGGCTCCTTCTCTATAACACTTTCTACCACTCACCCCCCCAACTCTCTTAATATATACATTATATCAATGTACCCTTCACACAACATATACCTTCATGCCATATTCTAATATACTCTCTCCCCCCACACTCACATTGACAGATCTGTTTTAATACAGTGTTATCCCACTCTCAGTCACTTCATAACTACAGTGCTCATCACTATGAGCTTATACACCTGCATACCTTTTTTACATCCCAAACGCCCTTTCTCCCTTATATTTCCTTAGACACTTCCAAGGTAAGTTCCCAGCATCATCAACAGTGCCAGTGTGGGCGTTACCATCCCGTTGGAGGTTCAATGTTAGTGTCCGGTTCCCTTGGGGCTCCTCGTCCCCTCAGCTCCCAGGCGGGATGCACGACAATTTCCGCCGGTACGGTGCCACCAGCACATCTAGTGCTTCAATGTGTAAGTAGGAGGCTGGATAATCTCCTTCCTCCATACCCTTATCTGTCTCCTTCTTTCCCCTTTCATTTTATTTTACCCTATTTGGAGAGTCTTAAATACATTCTACTGACCCTCATACATACGTACAATGTTTTTTCAGATTATATGCATTTGCTCCTGATGAGGCAATATAGTCGCAGAAACGTGTCGAGCATTCAAATCTACAGGCCATCCTAGATGCATTACGTTATCATATATGATGTGACTTAGCTATTTTTAATACTTGATGTTAACTCATATCTTTATACAGAGCCTGCTGGCCAAGATATTTGTATAACTTGTGTTTATTTTATTAAACTTGCTTTTTTCAAACGGATCCACTGCTCCACTTATGTGCCTCATTCAAAGTCCCGAACCTCAACCCTCTTGTTATTATCATATGAACCCCCACTGCACCGTAAGATAATCACTGTAGGGGTAAGGGGGGGGGGGCTGAGCAATGGGGTTGCAACAGAGTTAGAACTGTTCCTTGTGTTGGTTTAAAAAAAAAAAAGGTTTTAATGGGTGAGAATTACTGTACGTAGTTAAGTACCTAAACCGTATCTGTATTTAAAAATGTATCCAAAGAGCTAAAATGTCATCTATTGTAGTTCACCTATCCTTAGTTGATTTGTCTTTTAATTTTATACTTATTTTCCTTTACTTTTCACCTGGTGATTGTCCCAGTGGCCCATTTTCTGTTCTAGGGTGACAACGCTTACTATACTGTATCCATGGAGGAACATCGTTGAATGAATGAATGAATGAATGACTTGTATAGCGCAACGCATGCGAACTGAATCGCCTCTGGGCGCTTTTTCCAGCCAGTATCTGCTTGGCTGGTGCGGTCATTTTTACCCCGTAGGATCTCGACACGCTAGGGACACACAGTCATACACACATATATACATATATACTGGGCCAATTTGGACGAGATCCAATTTACCTACCAGCATGTCTTTGGAGTGTGGGAGGAAACCGGAGTACCCGGAGGAAACCCACGCAGACACAGGGAGAACATGCAAACACAGCGTTGTCACCCTGAAACTACAAAACAACTTCCCCTCTCCTTATATTTTAGAACACAGAGAGATGGTGTTCTGTGGTCCACAGAGATGGACTATGCAGGATTAATAATAATGCTTGAGATAAGACTGCAGATTAGACAGGGCATAGTAAAGCACTGAATTTCTGGCAGGATCAATAGGTATCAAGTATTTTTGCATATATTAAACTGAAATAACAAAATTCTTTGAATTCTATAATTTAACAGAACATAAGGGAACAAATAAAAGACTGTAATTCTTTGGTTTTAAATACACGCCAAGGCTGAAGTTTAGTTCCGTTTTTTTTTGGGGGGGGGGACAGCTTCATATATCTTAACTGTAATGAAGTACGTACCATGTTTTTCTGTATGTTAAATACTGTAGAAGCTTCCTTCTAATGATGACGGGTCTTCTTTATAACACAGAATTTCTGGAGCTGTATGGATAAACTGACTTGGGTCTAACACTGATGGAGTCCCTCCTGTCCTCTCCTCCATTCACACCTATGTTCTCTGAACAGAAGAGTAGACCTTGCCATTGATCAGCCTCTCCATGCATTGATAGCATTATGGCGCTAGAGGGATGTATTACAAAAGATTCCCAGTCATAGGAACATCATAATACAGATAATAAGTCCATTAATAGAGTATATAGTTATCTGATGAATAGCAGCACCAGCAGCAGCTTCCTTAGAGTGAAGCAGGCAACTCTGTGATACGGAAGAGAAGAACAGAGGGGCTCCAGACTAAGTGCAACACTGAAATTACCAATTTATTAAAAAAGCCAAGTGGCAACTCAATTAAGTTGCCCTTTGGCTATTTTAATAAACCCTTATTTCAATGATTCGCTTAGCATTATTTGCATATACTGTAGGTGACCTATTTTACACACGCTGTATAAATATTCACCAGCACACCACAGATCTTCAAATAAGTCCGAACTGTTCTTTCATTAAAGAAGGATCACATTGCAAAAAGTGCAATGTTTTGGAGCCACGCAGGGCCCCTTTATTAGGCATGTGATATGTGCATACAGTTGTGCAAAATATTTTAATTAACATCTACCAATCAAGAACAAAAAAGCAAGAATCCCCTCCCATTATCTAACATCATATTACGTCATATGTCCTGCCGAAATGGTAAAAAACACAAACAGATTTTATATAACCATAATATGGTAAAAGCATTGCTTGTGTGGATACAGTGGCAAAAATTATTATTTTATCCCCTGCAGATTTTGTAAGTTTGCCCACTTACAAAGAAATGAAGGAAGGGTCTATAATTTTTATCATAGGTGTATTTTAATCTATAGAAACAGAATATCAACCAAAAATCCATAAAAAAACACGATACAAATGTTATAAATTGAGTTGCAGTTCGGCAAGTAAAATAACGTTTTTGATCCATTACCAATCAACAATAATTCTGGCTCCCACAGACTGGCTACAGTACGTGCTCATGTGGTACACGGTTTAGTCCTGTAAATTTAAGAAGGTTCTCCTAATGACAACTATGTGTATAAAAGACACATGTCCACAGAATCTCTATCGTCCATTCAAATCTCACCATCAAGGGAAAGACCAAAGAGATGTCAAAGGACATCAGGGACAAGATTGTAGACCTGCACAAGGTTGGAATGGACTACAAGACCATCAGCAAGAAGCTTGGGGAGAAGGAGACAACCAAGCGATTATTCACAAATGGAAGAAATACAAAATAACCATCAATCACCCTCGGTCTGGAGTTCCATGCAAGATTTCACTTCATGGGCAACAATGATAACGAGAAAAGTGAGGGATCAGCCCAGAACCACAGTCACCAAACGATTGGTAACACAATATGCAGCCATAGATGGATACCCTGCAGTGCCCGCAAGGTCCCCCTCCTCAAGGAGGCATATGTACATGCCCGTCTGAAGTTTTCCAATGAACATCTAAATGATTCAGAGAAGGATTGGGAGTAAGTGCTGTGGTTAGAGGAGACCAAAATTTAGCTCTTTGGCATTAACTCGACTCGCTGTGTTTGGAGGAAGCAAAGTACCAATTATGACCATAAAAACACCATCCCTACAGTCAAGCACGGAGTGGGAAACATTGTGCTTGGGGGCCGGTTTTCCGATAGAGGTGCAGGCCGACTTTGCCACATTTAAGGGCCATGGGGCCATGTATTGTAAAATCTTAGATGAGAACCTTCTTCACTCAGCCAGAACACTGAAAAGATGGGTGGTAGATCGGTCTTCTAGCATGACAAATGACCAAAAACATACCACCAAGGCAACAGACCTAAGTTACAGTGGATATAAAAATTCTACACACTCTTGTTAAAATGTTTTTGTTGATTTGTATTTATGCTTTGGGTCGTTCTAATGCTGAAAGGTGAAGTTCCTCTTCATGTTCAGCTTTCTAGCAGAAGCTTGAAGATTTTGTGCCCATATTGACTGGTATTTGGAACTGGTCATAATCCCATCTAGCTTGACTAAGGCACCTGTTCCAGTGGAAGAAAAACAGCCCCAAAGCATGATGCTGCCACCACCATGCTTCACTGTGGGTATGGTGTTCTTTTGATGATGTGCAGTGCTGTTTTTGCGCCAAACCTATCTTTTGGAATTATAGCCAAAAAAGTTCAACCTTGGTTTCATCAGACCATAACATATTTTCCTACATGCTTTTGGCAGACTTCAGATGTGTTTTTACAAAATTTAGCCAGGCTTGGATGTTTTTCTTTGTAAGAAAAGGCTTCCATCTTGCCACTCTTACCCCATAGCCCAGACATATAAAGAATATGGGAGATTGTTGTCACATGCACCACACAGCCTGTACTTGCCAAATATTCCTGCAGCTCCTTTAATGTTGCTATAGGCCCCTTGGCAGCCTCCCTGACCAGTTTTCTTCTCATCAATATTTGAGCGACGTCCAGTTCTTGGTAATGTCACTGTTGTGCCATATTTTCTTCACTTGATGATGACTGTCTTCACCGTGTTCCATGGTATATCTAATGCCGTGGAAAATCTTTTCTACCCTTCCCTGACTGGTACCTTTTAACAATGAGATCCCTCTGATGCTTTGAATGCTCTCTTTTTGCCCTCTCTGCTGGCTTCTGCTGTAGGAGGCAGAAAAAGGTCAGGAAAGACCTACTAGAACAGCTGAACTTTATTTGGGGTTAATCAGAGGCACTCTAAAATGATGGAAGGTGTGTACTGACTCCTATTTAACATGAGTTTGAATACGGATTGCTTAATTCTGAACACAGCTATATCCCCAGTTAAAAGAAGGTGTGCACAATTATGCAACACAATATTTTATTTTTTTATTTTTACTTCCCCTTCCTAAAATCTTTCAGTTTGTTTTTCAACTGAGTTGTACAGTTTATAGGCCACATTAAAGGTGGAAAACGTTCTGAAATGATTTATCTTTGTCTCAGTTTTTTTTACATCACAGAAACCTGACATTTTAACAGGGATGTGTGGACTTTTTATATAACCCCTGTATATGTCAGTCTTGCAGGAATAAAACTAGATTAAAATATTCGTGCAGCCTTGAGATTGATTGGGCACAAGTGCCAGATGCGCCCGATCGGGGGGAAGTGACTTGTAAGCGTCGCTGGTCTATTTTACACACACCCATTCCCTTAAGCTAAACTCTTTTTTTATTTTTAAGCATCTAAAAAAACAATAAAATAATGTCGTTCCCTACTGCTAGTAATTGTACAGTGTTCAGTACTCATAGAAGGGAGCTGCTGCATCTGATTTGATGACCCCTTGCTGCTCCATGTACTATATGTGAACGCCCTCCTGTCAAGCTTCCACCTAGTAAGAGTCTGTCTACTTACAATATATTGTTTCTAAGAATACTGATTGTTGTTAGAGTAAGGAATTCAAATAATGAATATATTGAAAATATATTAGGACTGCCCTGCATGACAACTTAATACATTTTAGTCACATGTTTTTCCTTTTACAGCTTTATAGGGCATTGATATTGTTACTGAACATTAAGTTGAACTCTAGACGAACAAATACACAAAATTCATATGTAGGAGCTTTTTTACTGACCAAAGAATTTGTATTTCTGTCCCTCTAGTCCTGAGATTTGCACAACTATGCTGGATAACATAAGTAGCCTGGTGACATGAAATACTGTAATATTTCAGTACCCAGAAAATACAGGTGATAAGTACAGATGCCTATACAAATGAGATACAGTGGAACTTTGGATTACAAGCATAATCTGTTTCAGGAGAATGCTCGTAATCCAAAGTACTTGCATATCAAAGCGAGTTTCCCCATAGAAGTCAATGGAAATGAAAATAATTTGTTCCGCATTGACTTCAAATGGCATGCAATACCGCACGCGGCCAGAGGTGGAGGGCGCCGAAGAGCCTTGGAAACGATTGGAAAGGCCAGAGGACAGCTGGGAAAACCTTGGAAAGGCTCAGGAATGCAGTATTTCCAAGGTTTTACGAACGGCTCCAGAGCCCCCCACCTCAGATCATATGCGGTACTACACATTGCTGTGGCTTGAATCAATAGACGTCCTCCCCTTTGCATGCTCCCCGCACGCTGTGATCACAGAGTCAACGATCAGGTTATCAAAGATTGGAGTAAGGGGCTGATCCCGGCCCCTTACCACGTGATCAGCTGTCAGCCAATGACAGCTGATCACGTGATGTAAACAGAAGATCGGTAAACATTGTGAGGAGACAGCGTGAGGAGAAAAAAAAGCCGATCACTGGCTTCTGTGCAAGGGACATCTGTCCCGAAGAGGAAGATGCACAGTCATCACATCTGTGCCCACCAGTACTGCCTGCCAGTACCACCTGCATAACAGTGCCACGAATCAGTGCCAGCAATCAGTGCCACCTATCAATGCCCACGAGTGCCACAGCTTGGATTGGGCGCAACTAGAAATGCCAGTTCTCTCTATGCCAGTTTTTACATGCAAACATTACATTTATTCCAACCACTTTGCAATAGATAGACTCCATGCCAAACTTGCATGCCAAACTTGCATATTATTCAGTTTTTGATCAATCCCCATGTTTATTCCATTTGTTTAAATGAAAGGCAGAAAGCCTTGATTTAGAGGACAGTCTGTTCTTATACTGGCCAGATCAATATTAAAAAGCTTTAGCCTTTACAAATCTCAACTAAAACACAGATGGAAACATGTCTGTGGCATGGCGTGCCAGTCAAGACAAACTCGGGGAGAGTTAATATCTTGAGCTACATAATCCTCATTTGCCCGAAATCCATGTACACCACTTGTGCTATGCAAAAAATAATAAAGAAAACACAGCAGGTTTTGTGATATCAAGAGCTCATTCACACCATTATCAGTTGAACTGTGTTGATCTGCATAGATAGATCCAGTGCTTTTTCTTTTATATATACGGTAATTATCATTATAAAAAATGATTATTGAAATGTTCCATCATTTCTTCCTTACAGACATAGGGCCAGATCCACGTAGCACGGCGCATGTTTCCGTCCGGCGTAGCGTATCTCAGATACACTACGCCGCCGTAACTTACAGCGCAATTCCCGTATCCACAAAGAATTTGCGCCGTAAGTTACGGCGGCGTAATGTAACTGTGTCGGGGAAAGGGCGCGCAATTCAAATCAATAAGTTGTGGCCGTGTTTTATGTTAATACGTCTTGACCCGACGTAAATAACTTTATTTTTTAACGGCGCATGCGCCGTCCGTGGGGCTATCCCAGTGCGCATGCTCCAAATTAACCCGGAACAAGCCAATTCTTTCGACGTGAACGTAATTCTACGCAAAGCCCTATTCGCGAACGACTTACGCAAACTACGTAAATTTTTTAAAATTGGACGCGGGAACAAAGTCCATACTTAACATTGAGTACGCCTCATATAGCAGGGGTAACTTTAAGCTGGAAAAAACCTTACGGAAACTACGTAAAAAAATGCGCCGGCCGGACGTACGTTTGTGGATTGGCATATCTAGCTAATTTGCATACTCAACGCAGAAATCGACGGAAGCGCCACCTAGCGCTTCCGTCGAAGCGCTAGGTGCTTCGCCGGCGTACTAAGACGTACGCCAGTCGGATCTAGCCCAGCTTCAGGCGTATCTTGTTTTGTGGATACAAAACAATGATACGCCGGAGCAACCTAGAAGTTACGCGGCGTGTCGTAACTTCTTTGTGGATCTGGCCCATAGTTTTCACTGTTAACCAACATTATTTTAAAGGATACTTGAATAGGCAAAGAATTGGGATGTCTTGCTAACCCACCTTCCCTCTTCCTTCCTCCTCCCTACCTCATACCCATTTTCACATTTGATGCTGTATGACTTTCAGAGCCCTTAGAAATATCCAGTACCTCCAGCTATAGGGAGCATGTGACCAAGAGTGCAGTCCATCACCAAGATCACACTGACTGAGCGCAGTATTTTCTTTCCATATAAACTATTTTCATGAACAATAATTTGGAAAACATTTAAGCGACTGCACCAAGATGATACCTTTCAACTAACATTTTCACAAGGAGAGGTCAGCAAAGTCAGCCCCATATTATATATATTGTGGGACCCCAGAAACAGGGCTTTGCCAGCAATAGGCTTCCTTTTTAAATTATGGCGAAAAAAAAAAAAAAGAGAAAAAAAACCTGCCAAAATTAATTTGGAACAAAATGAATTGCACATGTCTAGAGTACACCCCTAGGTGAAAATGTCTAAATTGGGCCCAAAGTGTCAATATTTTGCATGGCGGAAATTATTTTCCAGCACTGCCTTAACCCTCTTGGGCATGGAGTTCAACAGAGCTTTGCGGGTTGTCACTGGAGTCCTCTTCCACTCCTCCATGACGACATCACAAGCTGGTGGATGTTAGCAACCTTGCGCTTTGAGGATGCCCCACAGATGCTCAATAGGGTTTAGGTCTGGATACATGCGTGGCCAGTCCATCACCATACTTGTCTTTGTACTCCTCACCTGGTTGCTGCCACACATGCTTGACACCATCTGAACCAAATAAGTTTATCTTGGTCTCATCAGACCACAGGACATGGTTCCAGGAATCCATGTCCTTAGTCTGCTTGTCTTCAGCAAACTGTTTGCGGGCTTTCTTGTAAATCATCTTTAAGTTGAGTTGAGTGGTATCTTAATATCGCGCGGTCTTACCCCGAAGGGTCCCGACCCACATAGAAGAGGCTTCCTTCTGGGACGACAGCCATGCAGACCAATATGATGTAGTGTGTGGCATATGGTCTGAGCACTGAAAGGCTGACCCCCCCCCCCACAACCTCTGCAGCAATACTGGCAGCACTCATACGTCTATATGCCAAGGACAACCTCTGGATATGATGCTGAGCATGTGCACTCAACTTCTTTGGTCGACTATGGCGGGGCCTGTTCTGAGTGGAACCTGTCCTGTTAAACTGCTGTATGGCCTTGGCCACTGTGCTGAAGCTCAGTTTTAGGGTCTTGTCAATCTTCTGATAGCCCTAAGCCATCTTTATGTAAAGCAACAATTCTTTTTTTCAGATCCTCAGAGAGTTCTTTGCCATGAGGTGCCAAGTTGAACTTCCAGTGACCAGTATGAGAGAGTGAGAGTGATAAAACCAAATTAAACACACCTGCTCCCCATTCACAACTGAGACCTTGTAACACCAACGAGTCACATGACACCAGGGAGGGAAAATGGCTTATTGGGCCGAATTTGGACATTTTCACTTAGGGGTGTACTAACATTTGTTGCCAGCGGTTTAGACATTAATGGCTGTGTGTTGAGTTATTTTGATGGGACAGCAAATTTACACTGTTATACAAGCTGTACACTCACTACTTTACATTGTAGCAAAGTGTGATTTCTCCAGTGTTGTCACATGAAAAGATATAATAAAATATTTACAAAAATGTGAGATACTGTATATACAGGTGATACTCGAAAAATTTGAATATCGTGCAAAAGTTCATTTATTTCACTAATGCAACTTAAAAGGTGAAACTAATATATGAGATAGACTCATTACATGCAAAGCAAGATAGTTCAATCCGTGATTTGTCATAATTGTGATGATTATGGCTTACAGCTCATGAAAACCCAAAATCCACAATCTCAGAAAATTTGAATATTGTGAAAAGGTGCAATATTCTAGGCTCAAAGTGTCCCACTCTAATCAGCTAATTAAGCCATAACACCTGAAAAGGGTTCCTGAGCCTTTAAATGGTCTCTCAGTCTGGTTCAGTAGGAATCACAATCATGGGAAAGACTGACAGTTGTGCAGAAAACCATTATTGACACCCTTCATAAGGAGGGAAAGCCTTTAAAAGGTAATTGCAAGTAGAAGTTGGATGTTCCCAAAGTGCTATATCAAAGCACATCAGTAAAGTTATGTGGAAGGGGAAAGGTGTGGAAGAAAAAGGTGCACAAGCAGCAGAGATGACCGCAGCCTGGAGAGCATTGTCAGGAAAAGGCCATACAAAAGTGTTGGGGACTTTCACAAGGAATGGACTGAGGCTGGAGTCAGTGCATCAAGAGCCACCACACACAGACGGATCCTGGACATGGGCTTCAAATGTCACATTCCTCTTGTCAAGCCACTCCTGTACAACAAACAACGTCAGAAGCATCTTACCTGGGATAAAGAAAAACAGACCTGGTCTGTTGCTCAGTGGTCCAAAGTCCTCTTTTCTGATGAGAGCAAATTTTGCATCTCATTTGGAAACCAAGGAGCCGGAGTATGGAGGAAGAATGGAGAGGCACACACTGCAAGATGCGTGAAGTCCAGTGTGAAGTTTCCACAGTCTGTGTTGATTTGGGGAGCCATTTCATCTGCTGGTGTTGGTCCACTGTGCTTCATTAAGTCTGGGGTCAACTCAGCCGTCTACCAGGAGATTTTGGAGCACTTCATGCTTTCTTCTGCAGACGAGCTCTATGGGGATGCTGACTTCATTTTCCAGCAGGACTTGGCACCTGCCCAGACTGCCAAAAGCACCAAAACCTGGTTCAATGACCTTGGGATTACTGTGCTTGATTGCCCAGCAAACTCGCCTGACCTGAACCCCATAGAGAATCTATGGGGCATTGCCAGGAGAAAGATGAGAGACATGAGACCCAACAATGCAGAAGAGCTGAAGGCCGCTATTGAAGCATCCTGGTTTTCCATAACACCTCAGCAGTGCCACAAGCTGATCGCTTCCGCAATGAGGCAGTAATTGCTGCAAAATGGGCCCAAACCAAGTGCTGAGTACATATGCATGCTTATACTTTTTAGAGGTCCGATATTGTTCTATGTACAATCCTTGTTTTATTGATTTGCATGTAATATTCTAATGTTCTGAGATTGTGAATTTGGGGTTTTCATGAGCTGTAAGCCATAATAGTCACAATTATGACAAATCACGGCTTGAACTATCTTGCTTTGCATGTATTGAGTCTCTCTCATATTAGTTTCACCTTTTAAGTTGCATTAGTGAAATAAATGAACTTTTGCATGATATTCAAATTTTTCGAGTATCACCTGTATATATACACACACACACACATAAATACATACACACACAAAAAAGTATTGCCTTTCATTTCAATTTAAACTGGATGGGTCGTTTTGCAAGGTAAGTGTTCACATATACTGTAAAGCGGAGTTCCACTCAATAGTGGAACTTCCACTTATCTATCCCCCCCCTCCGGCGCCACATTTGGTACCTTTCAGGGAGGAGACGGCGTTATCCCTCGGAAGTCCCCCCCCCCATCTTCCTTCACTGCTGGGCAAATAAGAAAGCGCAGCACGCTTCGTGCATGCAAAGTATGGAACCAGCTGTGAAGCTGAAAGACTTCACTGACACAGTTCCCTTACCAGGAATGGTGGCAGCAGCACCCGACAACCAATCCAAAAATCGGAACACCTCTTTAAGGATAGGATGACACTAGTCTGCATGGTAAATGCAGCGTTTTACCATGCAGGCTTTTGTCAGTGCTAAATGCCATATGGAATAGTGTGTTGTTTGTTTTTGCATTTTTTTTACCAACTTTATTTGAAGTGTGTCGTGCAGTGACATTTAATGCCATCCACTCATGCTGTCTTTTTCTGCACTACACCGTACTGTACATCACACCAGTATTGTGCTGTGAACAGAAAACATACAAAACAATTATTTTCTCTGTGCCCCAGAGGTGACCTGTATTTATTTATCCAGTGTGGAAGAGACACAGATCAATGCAAACCGTGTGAAAGCGCTCTCACACAATTGTGTCATCTTTGAGCCAGCTTCTCAGTCTAGGAAGGAGAAGCAGACGCTGGATAACTCCGGGGCATTGGTGTGTGCAACCTATTGCATTAAGGGGTGCACCCCAGACCACAAACACACATGCATGTATATCAGCAGAGCAGTGGATGGTGTTATTTTTTTTTATTTTTTTTTACAATATTAATTTTTATAATTTTTTTTGCAAATTTTTTAGGAGCCCCGCTGTGAATTTTTGGTGAAATATCAAGGGTCAAATAGACCTCTGATGTCTCACTTTTGAGACAAAGAAAGGGACTGAGGACAGAGATTCCCCAGTCCCTTTCTCCAAAGCCTCAGCTGCACTGGACAGTGAATGAACGAGAAGTGACCTGTGCCGAGTGGCTTCCTGTTCATTCAAAAACTCATGCAGAATAAATATAGTTTAGAATGTGTGATTGTTCCTGCGCTACCACGTATAAGGCTCCATGCACACTGAAGCTGATAAGCTGTAGTTTATTGGCGTTTTGGCTTTTTTTTTTTTAAAAGCCCATAAACTGCACTTTATTCTATGTTACCCTATGTGTCCATGCACACATGGCTGTTTTTTATTGTTAATGAGCAGTGGAGTTTATAGGTTTTCTTTTCTGAACGCCAGAAATTTGCGTTCAAAGTGCAGTTTTTCCGCGGGAAAAACGATAAAAGCTCAAAAACACAGCTCGCCAGCGTTTATAATTTGTTTTTATCCATTGAAAAAAAAAAGCTACACTGAAAAACGCTAAAAAACTTTGAAAGGCTATAAATTGCAAAATATCACAAAGTGTCAAAGTACATAAAAGCTAATCTCATGTGCATAAACTCCAAAGATATAAAGCAACTAAAATATATAAAAACAGTCCAAAGGTGATATCAAAGTGCAACGCACATACAGAAATTATAATAGTAGTCTGAGTAAATATAGTTTACTATGCTTCAGTTAAGAACAAAAACAGGAGCGAACGGCACAGATCATTCACTGTGTTCATTCAGAAAAGGAAGGGTCCCAGTGCCCATCAATGCAGCCTGATCACTGGGACAGGTTACATGGGGTGTATGGGGGGGGGGATGGGGGTCAGCTAGGGTCTCTCACCTCAGTGATCTCAGCTCAGCAGGTCTTTGCACACCATGGCCTCCTGGGGGTGGGGGGGGGTATAATGGTCCTGGGCTCAAGTGTCAGCCAGTGCCCAGCCCTGTGTCCCGACTCCCTGGCATGCCCTGCCTCTGCCTGCTTCCAAGAATCCAGTCCCAGGGAGTTGTAGTTTCCTCTGCGCTGCTCTGTTTTCCACCCACCGGGAGCTTGAGCGTGGACCACAACTCCTGGAATGCAACAGCTAGTGGTCGGCCCGACTTCCAAGACCAGAATAAAAAATAAAATGGTAGTGGGCATTTTGAACATAAGTTAGGGCGGCCTGGGAGGCAATTGTCACCCTGCCACCCGGCCCAGCCCTCCCCTGGCGACAGCGGTGGTGGATGCTGTAAGCCTCTGCACATTCAGGGACAGTTCTGATTGCTGTATGGCCTGCGCTGCTAATGAGTGGTGCGGCTTTGACAACTGGGAAGCTGACTGGGTAATTGGGCAAGATGCTGGGGGGAGGGATTTGGACCCAGCAACAACTGGTTCTACATGTGTATGGGCTGACCCCCCTGATGGCAGCCCTGGTGGAGAACATCAGCAGACCAGCTGCTGCCCTAGGCGTCTGCTGATAGGTGTGTGCAGCTTATTGCATTAGGGTGTGCACCCCAAACACACACTACCGATCGCTCACGGTGTTCATTCAGAAAGGGAAGGGACTGGTAAATTACATATTTACTGGCCCCTTACCCACTCTTAAAACATCCCAGCAGCAACAGCCAATAGGAGAGGAGTGAAGCTGACAGTGCTGCGGGGGGAAATATGGGAGCCAGGGCAGTAGGGGGAATCTGTGCTGCACAGGGTGATTAGGGTGTGCCTGGGCACACCTGGCACACCCTGTGCGCACACCTGGTCTACCTATATTGCCTAGTGTTAGCACCGGCCCTGGGGTTAGGAAGGGAAATCTCCCCAATGGGACACAGATGATTTTTTGAATGGTGATGTCAGCACTGGTTGTATATTCTCTTTGGAGTATAAAGCTATTATGATACCAATGTAAAAGTGAATATAAAGTCATAATCCTGGTTCTTAAAGGATCTCTCTTCCAGAGTCACCTCTACCTGCGATACCATCACCCCCATCACTACTTACAGCACGGACTAGGCGGTCACACTGGGTCTTGCCGGGCGAATGGTTCTGAAAAGTGACGATTAAAAATATATCACCTGTCGCGATAGGTGCTCTGTATACACAGAAGGCCACGCCTCCTTCTAATCAACAGCATCGGTAACTCGGGCAACGGAGGGCCGGCTTCCCATTGGCTCATTCGGATCCAGTGGGTTTTCCAATGGGATTCCTGGGCGGGCCGGCTTCCCCCAATGGCAGGTCAGGCAAAGAGCGGCTGCGCCGTGACGTCACGAGGCTGAGAGCCCGGCGGCGCTGGCTCGGTGTGCTCGGCAGAGGGTAGTCAGCTCCCGCACCATGGACAAGGGGTAAGAGCCCGTCCCGGGAGGGGAGAGGGGCCGCCGCTGGCTGTGGATACACATGAGGCTGTGGAGCCCGGAGGACTGGGAGAGCTGAGCCGGCAGGTAAGAGCGCCCGACTGTCACTGAGAGGAGTTCGGGAGGGAGACGTGTGCTGGACGGGGAGGACCGACAATCCGCTCTATACTATACTATACCATACTATACTATACTATACTATGAGGAGGACCGACAATCCGCTCTATACCAAGTGTGAGGAGGATCGACACTCCTATATACTGCTCTATACTATGAGGAGGACCGACACTCCTATATACCGCTCTATACTCCTATATACATAGAGCTCACTGTGCTGAGGAGAGCCGCCAACCTACAACACGCCTCACTCTACTACACCAAGTGTATGAGGAGGAGAGACGCCAACCCGGTACATCTCTCTATACCACACTATGAGGAGAGCCGCCAACCCGGTACACCTCTCTATACCACACTATGAGGAGAGCCGCCAACCCGGTACACCTCTCTATACCACACTATGAGGAGACTCTATACCTGTATACATAGAGAGCACATGGAGGAGAGCCCCCCCCCCCCCACTATACAGATACCTCTATACACTGTGCTGGGAGACCCCTTATCCTAATTCCACCTCACTATACTGTGCTATAAGGAGACCCCCTCACCCTAATTCCACCTCAGTTCACTGTGCCATAAACCCATTTCAGAATACTATACTAGAACCCCCCCCCCCCCCCCCCCCATCATACACACATCTACACTGTGCTAGAAGAACACCTCACCATTATCCCACCTTTGTACACTGTGCTAGAAGACCCCCCTTCCCCCTACACCTGCTTCAAAGGTGACCCCTTACACTACACACACCTCACTGTGCTAGCAGAACACCCCCTCGCCATAAACCCATCTCAGAACACTGTGCTATAAGAAGACCCCCCCTCACCCACATCTGTACACTATGCTAGAAGACTCCCCCCCCCCCCCCTTACCCTACACACATCTGTACACTGCTATGAGGAGACCCCTTCACCATACTCCCACAAATGTGCACTGTGCTACAAGACCCCCTTCACACATCTGTATACTGTGCTTTATGGAGACCCCTTCACACATCTTTACACTGTGCTTTAAGGAGACCCCATCACCTTACACCCACATCTGTACACTATGCTAGCAGAACACCCCCTCGCCATAAACCCATCTCAGAACACTGTGCTATAAGAAGACCCCCCCCCCCCCCTCACCCACATCTGTACACTATGCTAGAAGACTCCCCCCCTCACCCTACACCCACATCTGTACACTGTGCTAGAAGACCCCCTTCACACATCTGTATACTGTGCTATAAGGAGACCCCTTCACACATCTTTACACTGTGCTTTAGGGAGACCACATCACCTTACACATACATCTGTGCACTGTGCTAAGAGACCCCCTCACCCTACACCTGTACACTTTGCTAGCAGAACACGCCCTTGCCATATTCCCCCCCCACAGACACCTCTGTATACTGTGCTAGCTGGAGACCCCTTGCCCCACACACACTTCAGTACGCTGTTTTGGAAAGAGACCCCCCCCCCCCCTCATCCTTCATGCACAGTCTAATACACTGTGCTGGAATAAAACCCCCTTACCTTACATAGGCCTCAGGTTCTGTGCTTGGAGATCCCCCTGACCTTACACACATGCGTACACTGTGCTGGAAGGAGACCCCCTTACACTAAATTTTACTCTGTATTCTATGTTAACAGGAGACCCCTCACCCTACACATACACCCTTATTGTGCTGAAAGGAGACCTCCTTACCCTAATTGCATCTCAGTACACTGTGCTAGGAGGCCCCTCACCATACATGCACCTCAGCATACTGTGCTGTAAGGAGACCCCCTGACGTTGCACATCTGAGTACACTATGCTGGAAGGAGACCACTTGCACTAGACTCTCTTCCTATGTTAACAGGAGACCTTTCGCTCTACACATACACCCTAATATGTTGTGCTGGAAGGAGACCTTCTCACCCTATTCACATTTTAGTACACAGTGCTAGGAGACCCCTCACCCCACACAAACACCCTAATACACTGTGCTGGAAGGAGACTTCTTAACCTACACACACTTTAGTACACTGTGCTTGAAGGACATCCTCTCACCCTAATTCAGTTTCTGTGCACTCTGCTAGGAGATCCCCTCACCCTAATCTCACTTCAGTACACTTTGCTAGCCCAACCTACACACACCCCTTTATGTACTGTGCTAGGTGACCCCCCCTCACCCTAAACATGCCTTGAAGGAGACCCCTTGCCCTACAAACTCCTCACTTCACTGTGCTAGGAGGATACCCCCTGACCTTACACCTCAATACATTGTTAGGAAACCCCCCTACACATACCTTGAAGGAGACCCCTTATCCTACACACACCTCACTTCACTGTGCTAGGAGATCCCCTCACCCCACACACACACACCTCTGTACACTGTGTTTAAAAAATGATCCCTTATCCTACATGCACACCCTAAAACGCTGTGCTGGAAGGAGGCCCCCTAACACTACGCACACCTCACTATTCTGTGCTGAAAGGATAGAACCCTATATCCTTTGTATGCCTCAGGATACTGTGCTTGGAGACCCTCGCACCACACACCTCTGTTTACTGTGCTGTGCCCTGAGTGTTTGAAGGAGACCTGTCCATCTATACACAGTTTAGTACATTGTGCTGAAAGGAGACCCCCGCCCCCTACACACATATGTCTACTGTGCTGGGGTCTGTTTACTGTGCCCTGAGTGTTTGAAGGGGACCTGTCATCCTACACACAGTTTAGTACACTGTGCTTGAAGGAGACCCCCCCTCACCCTAATCCCTCCTCAGTACACTATGCTAAGAGACCCCTTAACCTACGCATGGCTGTATATTGTGGTAGAAGATGCCTCATCCTACATGTGCATTGTGCTTGAAGGTGACCCCTCTCATCCTACACACACTGTGCTAGTAGGAGAGTCTCTCACCCTACACCCATTCAGTACACTGCTGGGCGCTGAGTATTAGAAGTTGATTTGCCGCCCTGCACTGAGCTACACATCTCTGTGATGAGAGTATGGAGTATGCAGTGTAGTAGGGTGGGGGGGTGGTTTGCTCTACATCACCTCTGGGCTCCATATACCATGCAGGATGCCCCCCTTTACCCATTACATATACCTCAGCATGCTGTGCTATACAACACTGCTGGGCACCTATTATAATAGTGTACACCTACCCCAGTACATGGCACTGTCCCTTCTGCATGCCATGGTGCAGTACACTGACCTTATGGTACTTTACTTATGATATGAACGACCCCCACAAAGTCTAGTACAAGACACTGTAATACAATGATGTCACAGCCACACCGAGGAGCCCCCACTGCACACTACTACACACTGTGCTGTCCTTGCTGTGCATGTCTTTATGTGCTGGAAATGTATGAATGTTTACATAGCACTGTGCGTGTTCCTACAGATGTACTGTACAAAGAAACGACCCCCCCCCCCCCCCCACACACACACACACACTATATCACACTGTGCTGGGAATTTGTTTAGGAGTTCCCTCATGCCCATATACTCCAGTCATCTGTACAGGGTATATAGATCCGTCCCTGTGCCCCGTACACGCACCTCTGTACTCCTTATTTCACCCCCTATGGCAGGATATACTTCCGCCGGCAGACTTGTCACAACGAGTCATCTTCCAGCTGGAGAATAAAATACCAGCAGAGTCTGGAGCAGTATATAGTGAGACGTAGTTCCTCCCAGTTGGACAGGTAGAGGTTACCCATTGCTGCATTATATACATGACTGGCTGACAGAGGCAACACCTTAATAGTTCGTTGTGCTTGTACCTTTCTGGGGCACAGTGCTTGTACCTGCTAATGTGATCACTCAACTGGATTGTATAGTTAGTGTGTCCTGTGTTGGCATGACTGTATGATATTGCCTACCTGCTTCTTGTAATGCTACTACCTGAGAAACGCATCTTGTGTGCCTACTTTCTTTACTGTCCTCTAATGTCACAATCTGGGCACAAAGAAACGCCAAAATAAAATTCAGCCTTCACCAGAAGTTATCTGTGTGGCTCTGTTTACAATCACATGTTACAATCTTTCCAAAACAAAATGCCAAGGTAGTTCCCAGACTACAACATACTGCACATGGGGCCACAATATGACTGAGGGCATCTGCTGTACTGCTTGCATGGTACCATATACACCTCTTTTGCACCAAACTAGTGTAAATTCTAAAGGGTGCATATACTTGGTGGTGTATCTAGTGAGCATGTTTATCTGTATGCAGTAAGTGTTGCTGGTGCATTTATTTATATAATAAAAAAATATATATATAATAAAAAATATATATATATATATATATATATATATATATATATATATATATATATATATATATATATATATATATATATAGTTCACATCCTTCTATTTCCAGGGCACGTTCCAGCCTGACCCACTGTATATCCTGCAGCAACTTTGAGGACAGACATACTTAAAGGGTGGTCTTGTCAAGCACGCTTGTTAGCAGACGTACAACTCACTTGATGTGTTTATATGGCATGGTGCTAGCTAGAGGATACTGGATAATGGACTAGCGCTCTTCAGTTGCCCGCACATTGCACTGAATCCCAGGATGGATGTATCGGCTATGCCGGGGATATGCAATTAGCGGACCTCCAGATGTTGCAGAACTACAAATCCCATGAGGCATAGCAAGACTCTGACAGCCACAAGCATAACACTCGGAGGCAGAAGCATGATGGGACTTGTAGTTTTGCAACAGCTGGAGGTCCGCTAATTGCATATCCCTGGCCTATGCAATCGTAGTTGAAGTGCATTTGTATACTGTACATGGATGCCATGAAACTGAATACTTTGTATAGTTCTGCTCTACACTCTTGGTCAGGGGTCTCCAAACTGCGGCCCGAGGGCCGGATGTGGCCCTTTGCTAGCCTTCATCCGACCCTTGGGGCAGTATTGCTCCCAATGATATGAGGCGCTATTCCTCCCAATGGCACCAACAATGGGGCACTATTTCTTAGACTAATATCAATGATGGAGCACTATTCTTCCTCCTGCCCACCAGCACTGTGGCCATGTTTATTCTCACTGATGCTCGGCCCTGAGGCATTTTCTACCCCGACTGGTCAGAATCCGCCCCCCCCCCCCCTGAAGTCTAAAAGACCGTAAACTGGCCCTTTGCTTGAACAGTATGGAGACCCCTGCTCTTGGTAAATACTTGTTTTTTCTAAGTTTAAAAATGATACACTTGCAATGCATAAAAATGATACTTGATTTGTAGCTTCTTGTTTAACCCGTTTCCCTTCGAAAGTATCATGTTTGTAAAAAGTATCTTCAATGTAGCCAATATTAATCCACTGCTACAGAGGGACAGATTTGTGTTTTGAACTCCTTCTTATTTTGACCACTGTGCTGGATTGCTCTTTGATGGGCCTGGTGGAATGCCAGATCAGCTGAGAATGGGTTACTCGTCTTGCATTCACAGTATATTAAGTTTTAGTAGTAGCTCTTTCTGCAGCAAAGCTAGCCTTTGCCAAGCCTCATCCCAAAGCTTGCATGCTGTAGCTTGCAGCTACTGAGCTAGCCAGTCCTCATGATGAAGGTCACAACTGAATACTGCACAATATGGTGTTTAGCCATGATGATTTCTTCGGCTGCGTGTCCCAATGAGATCTGACAGCTCTCTGCTGCCTGTGATTACGTTTGAGAGTTCTGCATTGACCCCCATGCCCTTCATTTGCTCCTCGTTCCTCCCTGGAATTAGAGGGGCTTGTGTAGGATTCAGTGATGGTTGCACACCGAGCTCTATTTTACAAGTGCAGCAGTGTGATTTTTTTTTTTTGCCTTGCAGACAGGAAGGTTGCTGTTCTCAGCTGATGACTAGGCAGGTGTGTATATTTCTATATTGAAGAAAGGAATGCTAAGAATGAATTGCAAGATGCAGTTGTTGCAACAGATTGCACAGAGCAGACCTCCACATCACACTGTGTCTGTTTTATATTGAGCTTACATGTAATGCAGGATTACAGCAGCAGAAGGTTAACCTCAGCTAACATGGAGCATCCTATGTGTTTTTCTCATTCCCCCCCCCTCCCCATTTCAACAGTCAAACCCCCCCTGAAATTTCTCTCATCTTTGTTGAAGGTCACATCCTCCTCCTGGTTTTGAAAGGGTTAATAAAGAATGTTGTGTTTTTTTTTTTTTACTTGCATGTCACTCCTGTGTTAAATCGCCGTCTGGTTCATTCTTTACTGAGCGGAAATGTGCCAGCCCTTCACATTGATAATATTTCACAGTTGGTTTTGCATCATTGTGAATACCACACATCAGCTGTTCCTTATGCAGCCTGAGTTCTACTGTGAGAGCACCTGTAGATACTGCTGATGTGCTGGAGGCTTCTGAGATTGTAGGGAGCATGCTGTGATGGGTATTGTGAGCTTCTGGTATGTACTGTAGTCATTTTGCTGTCAATCTTAGATGCAACTCTGTCTTATGTTGCTGGTTGGTCATATGTGGGATGTTTTCTGCTGTGAATTAACCAACGCAAATGATAACTGAAGCATCCAAGGTACAAAATTACTGCCTGCAAAGGATTAAAATAGATTAAAAAAAAAATATATATATATATCAATACATGATTTTTATGGATGGCAGGTGTCTTTGTAATCTGCTAGATTAGGTAACCCATATGAATAGAAAATTGTAAATTACAAAAAACGTTATGGTAGTATTTATTATTTTTATTATGACCAGTGCGGCTGTTAAGACCGTATAGCCAGCCCTCCTGTACTGGGCCCAGACCCCATCAGTTCAAAAGTGGGGCCCGGGTACCTGCTTACCACGAGGACTAGCTGTACTGTTTTATTGCAGACATCAATCCTCTTCTGCCTCTCCTTGCAGTGCTGCCAGCTTCACCTCTTCTCTTCTTTCTCCCTCCAACTGCACTGCAGGGAGAGTGGTTCTATCACATGCACTGCTTCCATCTGCTGTCTGGGCCCCCCTGTGTGCCCTTTCCCCCACAGTGCTGCCGGCTTCCCTCCTTTCTTGCAGGCACACAGGGGGATGTTTCAGGATGGAGAGCGGTGGAAGGGGCCGGTAAATATGTAATTTACTGGTCCCTTCCACCCTTGAATGAACACAGTCATCAATCAGTACCAATAACTCCTGTGTTAATTCATCGATTAAGCATAGTGAACTGTTTACTATGCTTCAGTTTGGGAATGAGCAGTAAGCCTTGGAGTGCTTCCTATTCATTCATCCATCTGTGCAACTGAGGCTACAGAGAAAAGGACTGATAAGTCCTCAATCACTTTTGGGCTGGGTCAGTAGAAGAGCGCAGCGGCGCCTCACGCTTGCGCAGTAGGGACCCGGTGTGAAGCTATAATGCTACACTGATTCGCAATGGCAGCACCCGACAGCTGATGGAAACATCAGCTGTGGTGCCGACACTGCTGGACTCCAGGACAAGTAAGTGTCCTATTATTAAAAGTCAGCAGCTGCAGTATGTATAGCTGCTGCCTTTTAATTTTTGTAGGGGTGGGCGGACCTCCCATTTCACATGAAGGGTTTAATTGGGTTCACCTGAAAAACTGACGATCCGTTCACCCCTATGGACCAGTTGGTGTAAACGGACTTGTGTCCGCTTACATCACCGGTCCCATCTGGCCACTAACAAAAAAAAAATGTAATTGTAAAAAAGGAAGGGATTCCTTCTCTAACTGAATGGAGAGCAGTCAGGTGTAAATGGACAGCAGAGTTAATTTACACCTTGCTGCCCATAGAGCAGAGTGGGGCTCTGTTTTTGTCTGCTCTGCAAAACTGAGCGTACACAGACCTGCCATCCTCCCGCTCTGATCAGCAGGGGACCAGCTGATCAAAATGGAGTCCACCTCATGTGAAAGGGGCCTAGTCCAGTGCATCTGACCGGACATGGGAGCGGGTACCTGTCAATATTGGGTGCCCGCCCCCCCCCCCAAAAAAAGGGGGCAAATGTGACAGTGGAGGTGGGGAAAATGCAAGTGGAACTAACCCTTTTGGGTAAAGTCCCACTTTAAGAATGAAGTGTTTAGGAAAACACAACTGGATTACGTGTCGCCTGTACAAAAGAAAATATAGGGTTGCCAGTAGTACTTTGGATTTTTTAAGTGCAAGCTCTAGAAATGTCATCCTTATTCTGGCTTAAATACCTAGTCTATCGTGACCTGGCCAGCTGTGAAGAGAGTTTAGAAATGGGCAGGGGCAGTGACTCCACAAGGTAATCAAGATGTGATCTGGACTTTGGAGAACTGAAGGAGCAAGCAAATGTCAGAAGGAGCATCTTCTCTATCTGGCTAGAGTTCAGCTTTAGATATTCTGTAGTTTCAGTTTTGGGTTCTATGTGTGTCAGGAAGGTTGTTTCTTGTTGATGCCCCTTTTCTCTCAAACCTTTCCATGCATATCGGTCTTATTGCTTTCTTCACCACATCTGTAAGACTTTGGAGATGCCAAAACGTGGTCCAAGAGCAGTGGGATATGCAAAGGGTAGTGATGCATATAGGAGGACCTCGAGGAACGCAAGCAGAAATTCACAGCCTGGGGGTTGCTGGTGATGGTATGGAAAGATGTGTGCAGTATCAAAAAAAACTTCCCCCTAGTCTGCTAGCTCATAAGCGCTTTCTTGACTTTTTAGCATGCATTTCTGTTAAAATTTTATAGAAACACTGCAAGAGAAACTGAATTTATAAAAAAAATCTAAAAAAGATGATGTGTTGTATTCATATTGAGTACAGCAGGGCTCGACAAATCCCGGGCGCCAGGTTGCCATGGCGACTAGAAATAGGGTCCTGGCGACTTGGCTTGGATGGGGGGGCAAAAAAAAAAAGCTGGCACCATCTGGTGGTGAGCCGTTGGTATTACAAGTTATTACCACCAGATGTGAGCTGGCGCCATCTGGTGGTGGCCGTTGGTATTACAAGTTAAGCATTGCAAGTTAAACAGCAATTCTAATGTAATTTTTCACTATTTTCACTGCCATCTTATTCCCTCTAATTAGAACCCCCAAACATTATATATATTTTTTATCCTAACACCCTAGAGAATAAAATGGCGATCGTTGCAATACTTTCTGTCACGCCGTATTTGCGCAGCGGTCTTGCAATCGCACTTTTTTTGGGGAAAAAATTACACTTTTTTTAATTAAAAAATAAGACAACAGTAAAGTTATCCCCATTTTTTTTAATATTATGAAAGATAATGTTACGCCGAGTAAATTGATACCCAACATGTCACGCTTCAAAATTACGTACGCTCGTGGAATGGCGTCAAACTTTTACCCTTTAAAATCTCCATAGGCGACGTTTAAAAAACTCTACAGGTTGCATGTTTTGAGTTACAGAGGAGGTATAGGGCTAGAATTATTGCTCTCGCTCTACCGATCGCGGCGATACCTCACATGTGTGGTTTGAACACTGTTTACATATGCGGTCGCTGCTCACGTATGTGTTCGCTTCTGCGCGAAAGCTCGTCGGGACGGGGCGCATTTTCTGGCTCCTAACTTTTTTAGCTGGCTCCTAGATTCCAAGCAAATTTGTCAACCCCTGGAGTACAGGCTTAAGTCCTGGTGTTGCTGCGTTACCCACTGGGGCTTATTCACATGATAAGAATACAAGTATTGCATATATATATGTTAGGCTTAAAAGAATCTTATGATGGCTAATGTCAAAATCCTTTATTACATACTTTTTTTTTTTTCTCTACATTGTTCAGCTTTTCTCGACAGACCTATATGGTTGAATGCAGATGGAAATATTTTCACCTGGTGGAAGATTTCAGTAATACATAGTCCAGTCACTTTGGAACATTAATTATTGCTCACTCATGCCTAAATGCTACCCAGTTATTGCTAGAGGCACTCTGTTCCGTTACTCTGTAGTTTAATATGATGAAGGTCAGATGATAGTTTCGCCAAGTTTATGGAATAAATTTACCCTTGTATTTTTGATAAACTAAAGCCCCATACACACTATTACATTTTCTGCAAATTTTGGTCTTCAGATTTACTAAAACCATGTAGTGCAAGGGCCTGACTGATTGCATACAAATTTAAACTCTTAAAGCGGTTCTCCACCCTAAAGTGAAGTTGCGCTGATCGGCACCCTCCCCCCCCCTCCGGTGTCACATTTGACACCTTTCAGGGGGAAGGGGGGTGCAGATACCTGTCTAAAGACCAGGGCTGTGGAGTCGGTAGATAAATACTCTGACTCCTCAGTTTTATGTACTTCCGACTCCTCTGTATTAATATGCAAATGTATTTTATACATTCCTTGAGGGAAAGAAACGCAACCTACCACAGGACTACTGGCTGGGAAGCCAACAGTCTACTGTATTGCACAGTTTAAGCAAAAGACAAACACAATGAAAACAATCAAGTGGCTGGATAGTAGCAGCAGGCATAAACATCAGGAACAGGATCTTTACCAGTTCAAAAATACAAACCACATTATTTGGTTGTTTTAGAACAAAAACAAAGCTCATCTATAATGAACCAAAAACAAAATCTGTAAAACCTAGAAATGGTTTATATTAATCTTAAAATGTAGTTATAGGCTTAGCAAATGCAAATCAATTCAATGTAGAGTTCTAAGGAAGAGAATTGCCTCTGCCAGATCCTCTTTCATAGAGACTCTTAAGTCAGACTTTATTATTTTTAGGGCTGAAAATAATCTTTCGACACTGACTTGGGTGGGTGGCATTGCAGTAACTATTCTGGCCACATCACTAACGATCTCTGGATAAACAAGGATGGCTTCTTCAACAGTAAGTTTTGATGAGCGATCATACTTTTCAACTTCTTTTAGTGCTTTATAAAACTCCTGTTGGAATTTTTTTATTTGGACACTTACTGGTTCTCTAACATGCGTTCCCTGTAAAAGCAGAACACAACACTATGGAAAGTATAAGTATTGCAGCTCCTAATTGTGCGTTGCGTGCCATATAGTGAAGCACATGAAAAGCATGCTTCTTCACGGTCACTTAACGTGTTCGTTTTGCGGTTACGTGAGGCACTGCATGCATTGGTCTTTATTCTTACAGTAGAGAAGTCATTAATTATAACTTTTTGTGAATTGGGACATTTAAACTTGCTTTTTTTTTTTTTTTTTATTCTAATCTAAATTTAGTAGGAGTCGGTGCATTGTTTGCCGACTCCGACTCCAGGTACCCAAAATTTCCCCCGACTCCGACTCCGACTCCACAGCCCTGCTAAAGACAGGTATTTGCACCCACTTCCGGCCCGGCATTCACGGGCAAAAGACGGGCATTGCGTCACATCCCGTCGCCCCCCCCGTTGTGTGCTGGGAACACTCGGCTCCCAGCACACAGTGGGAGCCAATCGGCGGGCGCAGCGCGACTCGCGCATGCGCCGTAGGGAACCGAGCAGTGAAGCCGGAGCGATTCACTTCCTGGTTCCCTCAGCGTGGATGGAGGGGGGAGCAGCAGGGTGACGAGCAATCGCTCTTCCTCTGCTGCGGACGCCGCTGGACTCCAGGACAGTGTCCTAATATTAAAAGTCAGCAGCTGCAGTATTTGTAGCTGCTGGCTATCAATATTTTTTTTGAGCGAAAGCGGGGGTTCACCCTATCGACGGAAAAAAAAAATTTTTTTTTCTTTTACCTTCAAATCGGGCATTGTAGCGCGAGCTACAGTATGCCTGTCCCGAATTTTTTACCCCTGTACTCACCTTGTAGTCGTACATCGAAGATACCGGGGAATGGGCGTGCCTATGGAGACGGAGGATGATTGACGGCCGGCTCTGGCGCGTCACGCTTCTCCGGAAATAGCCGAAATAGGCTTGGCTCTTCACGACGCGTGCGCATAGCCTGTGCGCAGGCGCCGTGAAGAGCCGAGACCTACTCCGGCTGTCTTCGGGGAGAGTGACGTGCCAGGGCCGGCCGTCAATCATCCTCCCTCTCCATAGGCACGCCCATTCCCCGCGGGAGCCGAAATCTACGATGTCCGATTACAAGGTGAGTCCGGGGTTAAAAAAGTCGGGACAGGCATACTGTAGCTCGCGCTACAATGCCTGTCTCGATGGTAAAATGTGTCGGGGGGGGGGGGGGTGAACTACCGCTTTAAGGTTTGACCTCATAATATATGGTTTTGGCAAATCTGAAGACGAAAATCTGCAGAAAAACGAATAAGCCTAGATTCACGTACGGCAGTATATATATATATATATATATATATATATATATATATAATAAAGATTTATACTTGCCTGCATGGACGGGGTATCATTCCCCCCAAGTCTTTGCACTGAGAACCGAGCCGCCAATGGCTCGGCTCTCTCGCATCCCCGAGACGGTCAGTCGGCGTCACTGCTTCTCTGCGCTCATTGGAGCGCTACGCTGTGAAGGGGCGGCTCACCGAGACTGCCATCAGTCAAGGCAGCTGGCGGATCCAGGCTTGAGGTCCTCGACTGATGCCAGCGGTGAGTGGACTTTAGACTGGAACAATTCTGGAGGCAATTTACAGCACACGCTAATTTTGGTGGAATAATTATTCATGTGGAATGTCTTTTCCTTGCTAAAGAACATTATTTTTTTATAGGTGAAGTTTGGCTTTAAAGGTGAAGGTCACCTTTGTGTCAAATGCAGCTGTGAACTTTCTTATATCGGTGTAGTGACTAGAAGCATGTACAAAAGGAAATATGGGACAGGGATCAGTGGATTTTACTGTTATATTAGGGGGTGAAGGAGGAGGGGCTGGACATGGCGTAGATATCCGTAGATACTGCGACTATCTATGCCTGGAAGTGGGAGAAAATATCTGCTACCACCCCCCGTAAGGTGCCAAATGTGACAGAGTGGGGGAGGATTCCGAAAAGCGATGAAAAAGTATAAGACTTGTATAGTCCACAGAGAAACTTATCTACAGTGTCTCGGTCATCCACAGTATGGCCCCTTTCACATTGGGCAGTGGAGGTGCAAAGATGGTATAGCGGCACTATTTTTAGCGCCGCTATACCGTCGTATTTACCGCGATATTCGGGCGCTAGCGGTGCGGTTTTAACCCCCGCTAGCGGCCGAAAAAGGGTTAATACTCTGCAGAGGCGCATTGCGGGCGGTATTACCGCGGTTTCCCATTGATTTCAATGGGAAGGCGCGGTATAGGAGCGGTAAACACCCCGCTCCTATACCGCTCCAAAGATGCGGCTAGCAGGACTTTTGGAGCTTTCACATTGAAGCCTGCAGGGCATGATTTTTTCATGCCGTATAGCAGCGCTATTTTTAGCGCTGTACCGCATGAAAAACGCCTCAATGTGAAAGGGGCCTATATTTTTATTATGCTATAACAATACTCTATGCAAGGAATAATAATTCTGTTGCTTTGTTAGCACAAAGGAAGGGTGTTTGAACTGGTAGAATCCTTGATGATCCCACTAGAACCCAAAAGAACAGCAAGAAAAATTAAAATATTGGTTACAATTTCAAACCTGCTTGTTTTCCCGGGATATAAGAAACAAGCTTAAGTGATTACAATGTGCATTCTTTTCTTTGTCTGACAAAACGTCCTTTGTACAGCCACATTTATATATGGATTGTGTCAGGAACTGTCTGGTTCTGTTAAATTGCTGGGTGTGTCAATTACCATTTAAATCATTGACCAAGGAGGAGTGCGCAATCCTTGAAAGATTTACAGATTTCTTCTGTGTTTTTTTTTTTTTTATCTTTTTACAAAGTGCCTCTGCCTTACAGAATACATAGAGATTCTGAAGGAGAGAAATAGTTCAGTGAATGTACACTGGCTAAACATTCTATACTCTATTGTCTTGTATTCACAACCACATGACCCCATGACTTCACAAAACAAATCCACAACAAAAGGTATTTATTAGAATGAATAACTTTGGGCACTTTGGTTAGATTTTGATGGCTAGAGTGAAAAGTATTTTAGTCTGAGAGCTGTAATTACATGAGGGAGTTGTGTGCCATTTTCATTTGTGATGTGGCGCAATTAATTGCATAAACCTTCATACCACTGAATTATATTACAGTAACGGATAATGGCCGGCTGCTGCAATCATCTGACATTTATCCATGACTGATCGCAGCATTGTATCATGCACTTTATGATTCTAGGGCTGGCCATACGTTATACAATTTTCTTGTAGATTTACCAAAACCATTACAGGGCTCAAAATGTCAAGTCGTGAGCTACTAGCCAGGCCTCAAGGGTTACCGTGACCCGTGCCCACCATTGCAGCCTCACCCGTGACCCCCCATTGCATACTTGCCAGGGCGGAGGAAGTGAAAGGGTGGCCGGATTATGTCTGGAGGAAGAGGAGAGCCACAGGACAGCAGAGCGGTATAGCTTGCGGTTACAGCTTGCATTACAATTGTCTCCGCTCGCCGACTCGCACAGCTCCGCCGCCTCCTGACCCTGCGACTGTGATAGACAGAATGCATCCCAGCATTGGACCCACGTTCTGTTTATCACAGGAGTGGGGTTAGGAGGAGGCGAGGCTGTGAGAGTGAGCAGAGACTGTTTCAATGTAAGCTGTTACAGCGTGCTATACTGCTCGATGATCCCGCAGCTCTCCTCTAACTCCATGCTCTCTTCCACCGGGAGAACGGCTTCCAGTCAACCCCTCCCGCCGGCGGTGCTCGCCCCCCAAGGCAGCCGAGATCCTCGCCAGCCTTAATTTGCCACTCGCAAAATGCGAGTAGGCAAGTATAAAATTTGAGGGGAGCAAATGTGATTCAACCTAAACACTTTCTATCTGTATGCATTTTGCTAGGTTCTTGTACTTAACTGAAGGTAAATCCAAAGGGAATTGAACAAGAAAATGTTATATAATGTTTTTCCAGCTTTAGCCTTTAAGGTTCTGTGGTTTTAAGATGCTCCAGACAGGATGCAGATAATAAACTGGCATCATATCAGTCTGTGTGCAGTTGGTGTTGGGGCTAACTCGGTACATGCAATGTAGTAAATTGTTTAGAGAAACCAAAACCAAGTTCCTATGTGGTGGAGGCAGTGATTGTAATGGTTATTTTTGATTGAAACCCACAGAGGCACCATGGCGTATGTTAAAAACGGGTTCCCCTATTATGTAATTCCATTTTTTACGTTTTTCAATTGGACTTGAAGCCTCCCACACATTAAATTTGGTGCAGAGCTAAGCTTTATGGCCTTGATGGCTAATAAAGAGCTGTGTAATGGGAAGGACATGAGCTCAATCACCTGAGCTGGTTGTGTTTGTAAAGGGGAACTGAACTCTGGAAGCTGTGTGCAGAAAAGACAGAGGCCAAAGGACCAGTCTCCATTATTGCCTGTGGTCTCCCTGCAGCTTATGTTTTCCCCATTTCTGTCCGGCCGTGTCTTGTTCCACATTGTGTCCCAGGGTAGAGGTTATCATCTCAGTAGAGTTACATTTTGCATCCTAATGTCAGAGCTGCTTCCCTATTGGTAGTACAACAAGAAATTAGTGCCTTACTGATTAATTTGGGCAACATTAGCAATTGATATCACAGAGCTTTTATTTATGTAAAAACTGTGACTGTTTTTATGGTTGGCCATAGGGTTACACTGTGTTGAGGTCAGCTGTGAATTTAAAGGGAATGCCGTACTGAGTGAAGTATTTGGGTTGCAGTTGCTTCAGTCTAACTTAACTTGCTTAGGGGTTCCTTGGGCAATGTCTGCCTCTCAGATGAATTATCTTTTTAGCTATATGCAATTCCACGCAATGACCACAAATGTAAGCAGCGTTATTCCCAGTGACCATCGCACTAATTTACTGTGAGCCATAGTAAATGGCAGCAGGGGGGATAATCCTGAGACCAGAAAGTTGTTTCATGGGTTCCTCAATGTTAAAAAAGTTGGTCTACGTCATGAAACTGAAAAAATCTGTTCAAATCCAAATGACATATACTGTAAAGGTTTGTGACCACATGTTAATACACAAAATACTTAAAGCGGTTGTAAACCCTCTGGAAACATCCAAACTCTTTACATATTCTTAAAGACCTTGTATTTCTACATCGATTGATCCCTATATAATATATCACATTACTAGTCTTACTGTATTAATCACCGATTTTGTGACATGTCCTTTCTGTAGTAAGCCTGTGCCATCTCTAATGTGGTCTTCCGCGTCTTTCACAGTGAGAATTTCCGCCCACAGTTCCTTCCTGATTCATAAATCCCGCGCGTGTGCACTGCGATCACAATATGCAAGCCTAGGTCACGTGATGACCATCATGCTCTAGGTGAGAATCGGGCCGAAGCATCGCGGGATGTCGGGGCTGACGTCTGCATGAAGAAATGACGCAGCCCCGACATAAGCAAAGAATTTGTCTGGCCTGAGGCCCCATACACACGATAGAATCCATACGCAGATAAATCCCAGCAAATGGGTTTCTGCGGATAGATCCTATGGTGTGTACACGCCAGCGGATCTTTTTCCGCGGATAAATCTCCCCTGGGATGGATTCCAGCAGATCGGATATTTGCTGACATGCACAACAAATCCATCTGCTGGAATCCATCCCAACGGATGGATCCGCTCGTCTGTACAGACTCACCGGATCCATCCGTCCAAAGGGATTCCCGCACGCGTCGTAATGATTTGACGCATGCGTGGAATTCCTTATATGACAGCGTCGCGCCCGTCGCCGCGTCATAATCGCGGCGACGGCGCGACACGTCATCGCCAGAGGATTTCCGCGCGGATTTCAATGCGATGGTGTGTACACTCCATCGCATAGAAATCTGCGGAAATCTTTGAGAGGATTTATCCACGGAAACGGTCCGCTGGACCGTATCCGCGGATAAATCCTCTCGTGTGTATGGGGCCTGAGACTCAGCTTGCCGGATCCAGCGCATGCGCGGTATACGTCCCCACTCGAGAATGCAGCAATAAGTTAAGAAGTATACAGGTAAAAAAAAGATACTTGCAAACTTTTTAAAATAATGACATGGACTTCTAAATAGAAAGTGACATTTTTGACTATACAACCACTTTAATCATCTGCACGCTACTATAGAAGCTTGCATATTTCTAGAAACTTTTGAATGAAAACAGAGTCTTAGTTCTCATATATTGCAATATGCTGGACAATTGCATAAGGCTTCTTTCACATGGGTGGCCAGGGGGGCAGTAAAAACAGACGGCAGTATTGCTTTCTGAATGCCTGAAAACCTTTTACCATGCTGGAGTAGCCCTAAAGTGATCCTTTCTCCCATGGCAAGAACACTGCTTCTCCATAGATACAGAACCCCCAGGGAGTGGGTGTTATCACACTTGGACAAGAAATGTGTCTAAATACTGGTGTGCTGCAGTATATGGCAGTTTTGTTCTTGGGTTTATATGCACTTATGCCATGTTCTGCATGTGTCCTTCCTATTTAAATGCAGTGTTAAGCCCCATAAACACTATTGGATTTTCCTTAGATTTACCAAAACCATGTAGTGCAAGGGCCTGCCTGATTGCAAATTGAAACTCTTAAAGTGATTGTAAAGGCTTGTTTTTTTGTTTTTTTTTCGAAAGAAAAATGTTATACTTGCCGCCTCTGTGCAGTTGGTTTTTTGCACAGATCCTCCTCTTCGGTCCCTCTTTGCTGCTCCTGGCCCCTCCCTCTGAGTGGCCCTCAGCCATCAGCTTGCTACAGGGGGCACCCAAGACGAGTCAGAGCTCTATGTATCCATTCAGACAGTCCCCCGCCCCCTCTTCCCTGATTGGCTGACTGACTGTGACAGCTGTGGGAGCCAATGGTGCAGCTGCTCTGTCTGTCAATCAGGAGGAATGTACTGGATGGCAAAGGGGATCGTGGACATCGCTGGAGAGAGGAGCTCAGGTAGGTTATTTTGGGGGCCGGTCGCTACACATAAAATGCATTAAGGTATAAAAAACTTCTGCCTTTACAACGCTTTTAAGGTTTGACCTCCATAATGAAAGACAAAAATCTGCATAAAATCTAATGGTGTGTATGGGGTCTTGGTCTCAACTTTATCAGATTCTTGCAGGCTGGAGCTTTTATTTCCCAAATCATCTTCCAAGACAGCGACTGGAGAGTTATTCTGTCGGATAAATACAGTATATATAGTACATATACCTACAAATCTGTCATTACACCCCCCCCTTTTTTTTCTTCATTGTGATGTGGGAATAGTGCTAAACTATGAGTTGGTCAGAATGTTCACAACCACACCCAGTGTATCAGAACTGAAGCATCTAGTGCTGGCTCTGGCCTAAAAATTCAGTACATTTGTTTTGATTTATGAAAACTGGCTCGCTTGATTTTGGTGTGGGACAAATCGCCAGCTACAAATACTGCAGCTGCTGACTTTTTAAATATATGGACACTTGTCTGTCCTTGACGCCTGTGATGTCGGCACCCGAAGCCGATCTGTTCCTCGGCTCTCGGGTGGTGCTGCTGCCATCTTGAGGCTTCACTTTCTGGTTCCATACTGCGCATGCACGAGTTGCGCTGCACGATCCCACTGGTCCCTGCTGTCTTCTGGGGGGACGGAGAAAGAGCCATCCAGACGTGGCATTGGTCGCCGCGGCGACCTATGCCCAGAAGTGGGAGTAAATACCTGGTTTACACAGGTATCTTCTCCCTTTTCCTCCCTGAAAGGTGCAAAATGTGACACCAAAAAGGGGCAACGACCGCCATTTTATTCTCTAGGGTGTTAGAATAAAAAATATATATATATAATGTTTGGGGGTTCTAATTAGAGGGAAGGAGATGGCAGTGAAAAACACATTAGAACTGCTTTATTTACTGTTTTATTTGTAATGCCAACGGCCACCACAAGATGGCGCCAGATCACAGAACAAAGCTTAGGCCTGCAGAAGGCCGCAAAGCCGCAGCCTCAATTACCGGAGGGCGCGGGCCAACCGCGATCGCGTGGTGCGGAGCACGGAGGCACAGGATCCTGTGTCTCCGCTCGCCCCCACTGCGCTGGCCGGTAATTGAGCCCGCGGCTTTGCGGCCTTCTGCAGGCCTAAGCTTCCTTCTGTGAAGGCCGCCAAGGCTCCATGCACACTGAAACTGATAAACTGTAGTTTATTTTTAAAGCCCATAAACTGAACTCTGTTAGCCTATGTGCCCATGCACACCTGGGCGTTTTTTAGTGTTAATGAGCTTTGTAGTTTATTGGCTTTTTTCTTAACGCTCAAAATTTGTGTTCAAAGTGCAGTTTTTTGGCAGGAATAAGCGCAAAATCCGTTGGAAAAAAAAAAAGCTATGCTAAAAAACGCTGATTAGAGCTATTGCAAAAACGCAAAAAAATTTTGAAAGGCTCCCTGCAAAGCTACTGCCGTCTTTTTATAGCTTTTTTATATTTTTTTTTATTTTAGCTTCAGTGTGCATGGAGCCTAAAAAAAGAAAATCCCAAATGTTAGGTTGCCCCCAGAAAAGTAATAAAGGGGAAATCTTCCAGTGGGGACACTAGTTGTGGTGCCTTGGGAGGGCCCTAAAGTATTCCATCAATTTGCAGGGATTTCCTCCCGATTTTGTTCTGGCTATGGAATAGGAAGTGAAGGTAAATCTCCCCAATGGGGGGGGGGGGGGGGGTTACAGACCACATTTACTCTATCCAAAATGAAAAAAATAGTTTCACCTCTAGTTCTACTGTAAGGACATTTGTATATCAGACTGTAATCTTGTAATTTCCTGTGCAGCAGGCTAAAACGAGGAAGAGGCAGTGCTTGGAGCCAGCCAGGTGTACTGTAGACCTTGCTAGAACAACCCATTCTCTATCAACAATCTCTGACCATTCTCTAGCTAGGGGCCAGGCTGTATTTCCGAACTGCAATAGTAGGAAGTCAGGCCACAAACCTAACGCCTCTGGCTGGCTGGGCTGTTATCTTCAGGATCAGATAGAAATTATCTGTCGGGTTACAGGTCTGTATTTAGTGTTTTGCCTGAAGTTCAGATTTATGCTTGGCATGTGTTTAAACTTGCTGACAATTCTTTGGAAGTTTCAGAGAGCATGGAATAGTTTCTGTGCTCTCCACAAAGTACTGTGTTCAAAGTTACTATCCTGATAATATGTGGAGTATGCTGTATTTCCACTCCCATTCATTTACCTCATGTCGTCACATTGTGGCTGTCTGGTGTTAGCAGTATACAGAGAAAAAAAATACTGCTTGTACTTGCCTTTGATATAGTATAATAAGTCTACACTATAATCTGTTCATTAAGGTTTTTTGTGGATGCCAGCCTTAAATTGCAGGTTTTAGGTGGTCATTTCTAAAACTGGCATGGGCAGGAAGAAAATACAGGCAGTTTCTGCCCATCCAGCTGTGTCTTCTAAGCCCAGGTTCACACTGTGGGAGTTCAGCTGAACTCGCACGATTTCACTCCCGCTGGCAGTCCCGATTTCGGCCGCAATTTCAGAGACATCTGTGCAGGTTTCTACACAGATGTCAATGTCTACACTGATGAACTGGCTGAATAACGCTCATGGATTTATTTATTTTTTCTTTCAGGCTTCCCCCCCCCCCCCCTCTGTTTTCTTGTACAAAAGAGTTTTATTGAAAAACACAACAATCAAAAAAAAAGAGAATACAAAAGAAAAAAAGCAGTGGAGGACACACCATAAGCTTATCATATATCAGAAAAGATAGTCCGTAAACCTGAGGTTAGTCCCGCTCCTTGGGATCCGAAAGCGAATCCAGAAGGCCGGCTATAGAATGTCCTCAACTCAAGTGGCCTGCTAGAGTGACCTAATGCTGGCTTAGGTAACATTCCGGTTATCACACCGGGGTAAATGTAAAACTTAAAAGCACAGTTGTTATACGATACACAACCTTACAAAAAAAAAATAGAAATATATACATATATATATAAAAATAAATGATATAACAAAAATAATAAAAAAAAAATTTATATATATATATATAATATATTTCAAGCAGGCACATAACAGAGGATATCAGTATTCCAATTTGTAAAAGAAAAAATGCATCCTGTGTCCAAGGCCAGCAGGACCAAGCCTGAGGGCCCGAGCCACAAAGAAAGAAAGGGAGGATGAAGAGAAAGAAAGCCAGCTAGTAAAGTAGCATGAACAAGTAGCGATGAAGGGAAAGAGGAATAGAAATGGAAAAGAACAGCAAGAAGAAAGTAAAAAGAATAAAAGAAGATAGAAGAGAAAAAAAAGAGGAAGGAAAGGGGTCCACGGGGCGGGGGGAACGGAGGCTCATCAAAGAGAAAGTAGTGCTGGGTCAAACCGTGAAGGGTGGTTGTAAGCCACCCAGGGTTGCCATACCCGGAGGAATTTATCGTGGGTATCTGCCAACACAGCAGTAAGTTTCTCATTAACCATAATATCATTAATGCAGTTTTTAACTGCTTCGAAGCTGAGAACCGGGGTCTTCCAGGCCCTTGCAATGATCAATTTAGTTGCAGTAAAAACATGCGCCGCCAACTGGCGTTCAGGGCGGAGAAGCTCCGTGATCGGTTTCCATAAAAGGGCCTCAAAGGGGTCCCTCTTCAAGTTGGTATCAAAGAGGTTGCGGAGCAACGCATAAACTCTAACCCACAATCTGCATACCCTGGGACAGGTCCACCAGACGTGTGCCATCGTACCCTCCTGAGAGCATCCACGGAAACACAAAGGAGAGTAGGAAGGTATGAAACTCGCCAGCTTGGTCGGGGTATAGTACCACCTATAGAACACTTTATAAGCGTTCTCTTGAAAGAGAACATTCGTAGAACATTTAGACAATGCCATGGTCATAGCCTGCCAATCTTCCGGATCGAGTTGCTTCCCAAGCTCAGCCTCCCACTGGAGGTGATAAGGTCTCAAAGGCGGTCTCTTAGAGTTGATAATCGCTGTGTAAATCAGAGATATGAGACCCGGGGAATGGGGGCGCGATCTACATAAGCTTTCGAAGGGGGTCATGATATAGTGGGTAGGTTGGGATCTGAGAAGGCGCTGAAGGAAATGTCGGAGTTGTAAGTAGCTATAGTGTTCCCTGAGGGGAATATCATGGGAGGAACGTAAGAGTGAAAAAGAAATAATCTTGGTTGGAGAAAGCATAGAATGAACATCTACGAAGCCATGTTCAGTCCACCATGCAAACTGTAAGGGATTATCCCTACCTGGTGGGAATAGGGGGCTATGAAGAAGGTGAAGCAACGGAAGATGAGGGGAGATCAGACCTGCAGAATATTTAACCGAGTCCCATAACAGAAGGGAATGGGCCAGACAAGGACCTATAGAAGGCGGGCGATGTGCTCGAGGGAGCCATGGAAGAGAGGCTAGAGGCGTCGGGTGGGAGTCCACCAAATCAAAAGTAGCCCACAATGGCATTTGCTGTTTCTCATGGAGACGAGACAATGGAGCGATACCCGCCGCAGTATAGTAAGCAAGCAAATTAGGAACCGACAGGCCACCATTAATTCTGCGTGCAAAAAGCACCTGCCTCTTAATCCTGGGCCTCTTATGGCCCCAGATAAACTGCATAAGTTTACGTTGGTGTATTCTAAGGATCCCCCCTCTGTTTTCACCTGTTGATCTGGCCAGTAACACCCCTCCTGTATTAGAGCGCCCCCAATATGGATTAAGGAGTAACAGATACCTTTTTGGACAGCAGCACTGTCAGTTTGTGGGGAGTGTTAGATATACTAGTAGATTTAGATACACTAACAAACTGAAGCCAAGCTCCAGCTCACACTGCAATTATACAAGCAGTTATAGCAACAGCTGTGTTCCTTTTTGGTATGAAGGTTTTAAATACATAACTAAAATCTGTCCATTGAAGTACCCCTGTCAGTGGCAAATGGTTTGTCTCAACACTCTAAATCAGGGGTAGGCAACCTTAAAGAGGTGGAAATCTACCTGAACATGGGAGAAGTCAAAGATCACTGGGCATTGTTGCCCACTGTCGCTCCCTCATACCTGATTTAAACCCCTAATTGCCATACTACCGTGTTGCAATTGTGTATATTGCACAGCAATCGTGGGTTTAAATTGAGGGGTGAGGAGGCAACATATTGCCTCCTCACTGCCTGTCAAACACACTCTGGTTACTTTTCAGTGGAGCAACAGTGCCTGCTGTATCACCAGCTGAAAATAAAGGAACGAAAACTAATGCAACCATCAAATCTAAGAATTACTAAGCTTCAATATAATAAATGTTTGCTCTTGGGTTTAATACCGGTTTAAGATATTTCTAAAATGATTTCAAGATCTCTACAGTTTTAAATTTTTTGACTCTTTAGAAGTTTACTTCAGACTGGCGTTCTGTAAAATATTTTGGAGTCTGTATCTTTAGTTGGCATGAGCTTTACATTTTGAGCAATGAAGGAATCTAATTTTATTTCATTTTGTTGTTGCCGCCATCTAAGGAATCCCATTTTCTTGAGCCGAGTGAGATGATGTTGGCAATAAATGCGAATGGAATATCTTGTATGGAAAAGCACGATACCCGCTTGTGTGAGCGATGACATCCATTGATGGGAGCAGATGACTTGTTTTCTAAACTGTTTCAGTCCTGGATAGAATGTAATCCTAGAATAGATCTCTTTTCTTCGAAGTGGAAGGAGTATTTATTAGTCGGTATGTGTGCAGGATTGGCAATGTATGCAAATTACTTTCTACAGATGATTGAAAACATAATTGTAACCCCTTAAAGCCTAAACCTTTTTCTGACACTTGTTGCTTACGGCTGGGTTCACACTAGAGATTGCAGCGGCTCACAGCAGTAGTCCGTTGTGTCTTCATTTGCCATTTCAGGTCCGATTTCAACCTGAGTTTTGGGCTGAATTTGGACCTGAAATGGATCAAAAGACACACACAGTGCTCCAGTGCAATTCGCACCATAGCCGCTGCGGAGATGTATGAACCGGCTTCTTAGAGAGCCAGTCACAATCTCCTGCTATGCGAATTGAATGCGGATAAAAGTGCATCCAATTCGCAATAGCGTGAACCTAGCCTACACGTTAAAAATCTGTAAATAAATGGGAAAACTTATTGACTAGAGTATAAGCCTAGGGTGTTCATCTGCATGCCTCACTGTCCCCATGCCTAGATGTGTGTTTAACATGGGAGTATATAGAAGGGGTGCCCTGCTTTAAAAAATAGGTGCTCCCCGGCCGTAGGTCCTTTAGACAGCAGTCTTAGAGAAGAACTGGGTCTACATGTGTGCCAAGTTTCGGGTCCAGGGGACCTATGGCCGGCCGGTACCGGGTCCCCAAAGTTACTGGAGAAATTACAGTTTATCATCAGAGTCTATGGAAGGGGTACCTGACTTTAAAAAATCGGTGGTCCCCCCGGACAACAAACTTTGCACACTTGTAGAGGAAGAATGGGGCTATATGTGTGCCGAGTTTGAGGTTACCAAGGGGGTTTGCCAAGTTTCGGCCGGCCGCTACCGGGTTCCCAAAGTCTGGGAGATCAGGCGCAAAAAGGTGACTCGAGTATAAGCAGAGGGGGGCATTTTTTAGCACTGAAAAACTTGGCTTATACTCGAGTATATACTGTGTTATATATATATATATATATATGTGATACATACATACATACATATATATATATATATATATATATATATATATATATATATATATATATATATATATATATATATATATATATATATATATATATATATATTGTGTGTGTGTATATATATGTATATGCGTGTATAATTTTTAATCTATCTAATATAGGCGTACCTGTAGCAAAAGTGTGTTGTAAGGGTTTACAACCACTTTAACGATTGCGGCGATACCTCGCATGTGTGGTTTGAACACTGTTTACATATGTGACTTGCCATACCTGAATATTAGCCTTAAAGTGTTACTAAACCCAGGACCCTGCATTCACTATACCTGGCCTCTCACAATACACAGAACATGGAAATGCAATTTTTAGTAATTATAAACTGCTAAATACCTTTTCTCATCAGCAGTTAGAGCAGTTGTGTGACTTCTATCAGTGTCTGGTTAAAGCTTGTAGGAGTTTACTCCTGACTGTCCTGTTATACTTGATCTCTCTGTCTGGACAGTGCTGATTGGCCCTGTGCTGATCACATGCACCCACCCAAGGAAAAAAAACTCATTACACACCATACTGAGCATGTGCAGCTTGTCCCCTAACATCTGTTCCATCAGCAGATGGTTTGAGGGACATTGGAAGGAGGCGTCTCAGGGAAGACAGGATTAAATCACCTTTTTACACAATGCAGAGGATTAACCCCTTAGATTCCACAGTGAGTATAACAGGCATGCTTCACTGCATATACACACTAATTTTACTGTTGTGGGTTTAGTAACTCTTTAAGAACCCCCCACCTTTCAGACTTTGGAGTGGGCAAACCTGTTTTATGCCTAATTGTGACTGTAGCTGGCATCTGGCAATTCGTTATAAGGAAAGATTTTAGGTAAATGCCGGGTAAGTCATTTCACAACTTTTATAGGAGTACGTAGATGAATGAAAGGGTGCGTCTTTGTACTGTATTTGCCTGAAGGGTGTTCGCTTTCACTTGCTGACTAATACAAGCTCTCCTGCCAGCCTGAGAAGTATCTTATTACACTCCTTATGAAAGAGATAATACAAAATGGTAAATGTAGGGGCACAGAATTCATTTTGGGGAGGTGTTGCTGCCTAATGACCTCCTCCCATTTACCTTTTGATAATTATAGTGGTAAAATAACCTGACCCCTGGCTCCTTTTTACCATCACCAGATGCACACTGTTGCAACACATTAAAGCATTGATGCTCTTAAGGCAGCACATACATTGTGACTCTGCTGTCGCCTCAATGCACGATTTGATGCACCTGAACTTTTTTTTTGATGCAGTGTTTTTTTTTTCTGTCTCTCGGGATGCCATTCGAAGTCCACAACACCAAAATGCAGTTGGGGCTGTGCGTTATTGTGCTAACGGATAAAAAGGCATGTTTTATATCCCGCCCCTTGCGACAACACAGTATGAATCTGCTTTTCTGCATAATACTGTGTTCAACAGTGACTGTGCGATTTTGGGTTTTTGTGTGTGTGTGTGTGTGTGTGTGTGTGTGTGTTTTTTTTTTGTAGTTTGCAGTAAGTCAGTCTTCCATAAGGGTAAAACATCAAAAACACATTGCAACAAAAAAGAAAAACGCAGGTGTGTGAAAGGGTCTTCATTGCTGGTAATGTTTTTGTTGGCTGCATTATGACGCATTTGATATAAAAATAATGCATGTTTGCCAGCTGCAGTCTGAGCCTTCTGCAATCAGTCAGGCATGAGGTTTGTATCCAGAAGGAAGGTCTGTCACGTGTGATGCTGGATCAAGAGAATCGCAGGTTACCGTGTTATCATTGGGTTGCTTCTTCAGAAAGGCCTGTCACATCTAGCGCTGGCTGGATTAAGAGAATCGCAGGTTATCATTGGGTTTCTGCTTCTGCAAGCTTTTCCTCTCTTGAAATACTGCTGGCTCTGTGGAAAGGATAATAATTATCTGACTCAAAAGTGTAGAATAGAAAATGGCACAGAAACCCAACTGCTGAGGCTCTCATGGTTGTGCTTCCTTTTATGTCCTCTGTACAACCTTAAAGGACACTGCTTGGTGATATTTTAAACTGTAGAGCTTCTGAAACCTCTCCATAGAGCCATCTAAAAGACTGACTTTCCTTCAAATTGGAAGTGTCTTGATTTGTAGCCCAGTATAGCAAACCCTTGAACATTGCATCTGTACCATCCTACTGACTGATGCCTCAGCTTACACATAGCAAAGCTTAGAAAGCTTGCATTACTTCAGCTGTGTTTTTTTTTTTTGTGTGTTAAAACTCCCCACGATCTGCTCTGACATGCTGAGGGAGAAGCGGTGTCCAAACACATCTTTGAATTTTTTGAACTGAGCAGATTCCCCCGTTCACAGAAGCGAGGTGGATGGAGGAATCCCCCTCTGTGATATTGTATTGCAGGGTTTGACAAATTTGCTTGGAATCTAGGAGCCAGCTAAAAATAGTTAGGAGCCAGAAAACGCACCCCGTCCCGACGAGCTTGCGCGCAGAAGCGAACACATATGTGAGCAGCGCCCCCATATGTAAACGGTGTTCAAACCACACATGTAAGGCATCGCCGCGATTGGTAGAGTGAGAGCAATAATTCTAGCCCTAGACCTCCTCTGTAACTCAAAACATGCAACCTGTAGATTTTATTAAACGTCGCCTATGAAGATTTTAAAGGGTAAAAGTTTGTCGGCATTCCACGAGCGGACGCAATTTTGAAGCGTGACATATTGGGTATGAATTTCCTCAGCGTAACATTATCTTTCATAATATTAAAAAAAAATGGGGATAACTTTACTGTTGTCTTATTTTTTTATTTAAAAAAAGTGTAATTTTTTCCCAAAAAAGTGCGCTTGTAAGACCGCTGCACAGATACGGCATGCCATAAAGTATTGCAACGATCGCCATTTTATTCTCTAGGGTGTTTGGATAAAAAATATATATAATGTTTGGGGGTTCTAATTAGAGGGAAGAAGATGGCAGTGAAAATAGTGAAAAATGACATTAGAATTGCTGTTTAACTTGTAATGCTTAACTTGTAATACGGCCACCACCAGATGGCGCCAGCTCAAACTAGGAAGAGCTGGGGACTTCACAAGGCCGCGGCCTCAATTACCGGACATCACGGGCCCCCCACGATTAAGCGGCGGGGAAGGTGGGGGCCTAGTCTGCCGCGATCCTGGGGAAAAGGCGCTTTGCGGACTAGGCCGAAGCCGCGGCCTCACCTAAAACATCCTGCCCGCAGCGATCCTGGGAAAAGGCCGCCCAAGCCAAGTTGCCAGGACCTGGCGACCGGGATTTGTCGAGCCCTGGACTATTGGACTCCGCTGTCAGAATGCACTGTTGAGCACTGCAGCCAATTGATGATCAAACACAAATGTTTTAACAAACCCATTAATTGTGTAAATTATTGCATCACCTGCACCCTAATCACTTTGGAGGTTTGTGTCTGTTTCTATATAAAGGGTGGTCCAAACTATCTGTGCTGGATGGTACCTTTTTTTTATCTTTTATTTTTATATATATATATATTTATTAAAAGCCAGCAGCTACAAATACTGCAGCTGTTGACTTTTAATATAAAGACACTTACCTGTCCTGGGCGCCTGCGATGTTGGCGCCCAAAGCCGTTCTCTCCCTCGGCTCTTGGATGCTGCAGCCGCCATCTTCGGTAGGGGAATCGGGAAGTGAAGCTGCAACGCCTTCACTTCCTGGTTCCCTACTGCGCATGCGCGATTCAACGGGTCCCTGCTGTCTTCTGGGTTCTGTGTGTTTCCCCAGAAGACAGGGGGGTGGGGGGTCGAAGTAGGTGCCGGATGTGGCGTAGGTCACCTTGATCACTGAGGTGATCTATGCCCGAAAGTGGGAGCAAATACCTGTATTACACTGGTATCTGCTCCCCCCCCCCCCTCAAAAAAAAATAATTCAAATGTAAAACCGGAGAGGGGGGGGGGGGATTCGAAAAGCGGAAGTTCCATTTTTGGGTGCAACTCTGCTTTAAGATCGGCATACCGGTACATTATACACTATTCTTCCTCTATTCCTTATAGATTTACCTTCACCTATGTAGTAGAAGGGCCGGCTGATTGCATACAAATTGAAAGTGATTTTGGATGGACTTTTTACACATTGTACAGAATAATTCTGGAACCCCTTGGGTTCCACAGTGAATATAACAAGCATGCTTTACTGCGTATAGAGACTGATTTTACTGTTGTGGGTTTAGCAACACTTTAATTTATAGGATCTACTTCCACTGCTCAGGGTTGCAGTACGGCGATATCTGAACAGAAGTGTGAACTGAAGCACACTTTGTATTTGTCTTTGATGTAGCAATTTATAAAATTATGCTGACAGGCTGTGCTCCTCTTCAATGTCCTTTGGTGCGTCTTAACAGCAGATACAAGATCAGTCCACAAATCTGTGTTTACACCAATGGACATTTGTCATGTCGTGTAAGACCTCTGAGAATAGCAGACTTTGAGCAGAATACATTTCATGCCGACTCTCTGTTCTGCTCAAATCCCTTGTTTTGTGGACTTTATTGGTTATTGATGTATGCTGGGCCGAGCAAATCTCTGTAGTATATTGTTTGCAATGATTATGCACTTCTGTTCTAGCGCTTCTAATTCCCTCTACACTCCTTTTTGTTATTTCATTATTTTCCTGCTTTGACTTTCTGGATTCAGATGAATTGTGTTAAAGGGTCACTAAAGGAAATTTTTTTTTTAGCTGAAATGACTGTTTACAGGGCATAGAGACATAATAGTTAACTGATTCCTTTTAAAAATGATTAAAAATAGATAAAAAAACAATCATATAATGTGCCTGCAGTGTAGTTTCGTTTTTGCTGTTGTTTGCTGGTTCTCTGATGTACAGAGAGCCACTAGAGGGCAGTCAGCCAATAGAGAGCAGTGATACTTTGTCTAAAACTCCTCAGCACCAATCCAGTTTCGTTTTACACACAGCTCCTTGATTAGTGACCACCGTGAGAAATCTCCCAGCACTGTGGTTATCAGGAAACAGGCAACCAGGAAGTGTCCAGAACAGAGAGGATTTACAGCAACATGAAAGCAAAAACGAACAATGAGGACATGAAACCAGGACTGCAGCAAGGTAAAGGAAGCTATTTAGCTAAAAAAAAAAATTCCTTTAGTGACCCTTTAAGTTTGTACACAGGAGTGTTACACCTGCTCAGTCTGTTCACAGATCATTGTTTACATCTCAGACACCTTTCATATCCCTTCTGTCACTAAAGGGAATCTGTCGTTGTGCTTAAATACTTTTCTGATGGCGGCGGCTGTTGTCTGATTCTTAAGCTGCAAGCTAATTTTACAGCAGTGAAGTACCTGTGCTGTTTTGAGGGGCTGCCATTCCCATCATTTAAAGGAAAACATCACCTTAGCCACAAAACTGAGTCAGCAGCGCATGCAGAGAATTACCTTGGCCAGTTGAAGGATTGAAGGCTAACTGCATGGCTCAGTCAGGGCTGACATGCCAACGGCAATTCCTTTTGGTTACACTTTGTTAATATTTATGTGGCACCCACTAGGGTCCATGTATATATTGGCACAAATGTTTACATGCTTAAAGCATACATTCTGTCTAAATTGGCCTCAGACGCCTTTTCTATTTTTCACACTGCAGAATGCAGCTCAACACCATGTTTCCGTGCAAAGCTGTGTCAATGAGCCCATAGTTCTATCCTATGGAAAATGTGCGTTTTTAATGCCAATAGATGGGAATTGCCTTCACTTTGGAGAGATTTCCTCTCACCTCCTGTTGAATCTCCAAGAAAAAATGGAAATCTTATTACCAGGCACAGACGGCAAAAAAGTTTTGACAATACACACATTTTTACTAATCTAATTGTGTGGCAGACACACTTACACTTTAATAGTCCTATGCGATCTAGGGCTGCAACGAATGATTATTTTCATAATCGATTAGTTGGCCCATTATTGTTTCAATTAATCGGTTAATAACCCTAAAAAAAAAAGTGTGGGCATACAACGTCTTCCTTCAAAAAAAAAAAAAATTTTTTTAAGGACGTTCGTACGATTTTCTAATTGACAGTGGGGTCGACATTAGTTTTCAACCACAGTGACAGGGACGTTTAGGAAGAATAGAAAACGTATTGGTCAAAGGAATTTTCAGACATTGTAGCTGGTTTTCGTTCGGAAATTACATTAATTTTAAAACTGAATGTTAAAAGCAAGTGAAAATTTCAAACATTCTTTCATTCAGCAAACGTACAAAGATTTTCCATATTAATCTAATATTAACAGTAGTATTTATTTGCTCTTTTTGTACTATAAAGGGCTAATATTTTTTTTAACCCATTATGTTACTGGCCGATTAATCGATTATGAAAATAGTAATCGATTTAATTTCGTATTCGATTAGTTGTCGATTAATCGATTAGTTTCAGCCTTAATGCGATCCAGTGGAGCCGGCCTGCTTCAGACTTGGTCAAAATGGCTCTGAGTATCTTTGCTGGGTTTATTGTAACTTGGGATTCCAGTGTGATACAGACACATGAATTATAGATTGGAAAGGATCAGCTCTCAATGACAGCAGTTAGGGAAAATGGATATGTAGTAATGCTGGCTGGTTGTTTTTTCTTAGAGCAGATCTTGCCTTGCCATCATTTAACAGTAAAAACCTTGTGAAGTCTATATTGTTTGCGGGATCAGCCTACAGGCCGTATACATCCTTTTTCATACCATGCCAAACACACTAATAGTATGTATGTCATCTATATTTTGTGCTCACATTACATATGATTACATATGACATCTTGAGGTTCTGCTCATACTGAGGAGTTGTGGAATTTGCAGAAAATTCTGTGCGGTTTACGCACTGCATTAAAATTGCACCTTGTTCATGCGAACAACTGCGGGTGTGTTAAGTTAATGACCCCCCAAAATCGGTCTGCAAAACAGTGCGATTTGCAGATTCGGATTTCATTTGTTTGATCACACATGTGATCCAATTCTGGCGTGGGGAAAAAAGGTCCTGCGCGATTTTGGCGCAAATGCCGTGCAATTTAAGCCCTACAGAATGGACCAAATGGCACTGCTGCAGAATCTCATGTGATTTAAACAGTTATGCGGTGTGATTCCTGTTCAAATTGCATGTGGATCCTGCACCGCATCCAGTGTGAACTGGGCACAAAGGTGCAGGTCCCTTTTTGATAGTTGTGTTTTTTGATGGACACGGATATGTTTTAAGGCAGCCTGCCACTGATACGTGAAGAGGATAAAGGGAAAAGTCATATCTGAGTAAAGAAATGTATCGGTGTAAATGTGGGCACATGAATCTCCTTATCTGGGCATGGGCAAAACACGCATGTTGCCACCACTCAGTACAGGCTTGTAAGCAACGCATGTGTAGTGTGTACCGCTTACAGATTCTTCAGGCAATACTTTCATCTGCTTTTTCTTTCCAATTCCAATCCCCTGCATCATTTAGGATCAACGTGCTTAAATGGCGGCTCAGAGATTACAATTGTATTATGTTGTAAATCCTGGTGTCTGTGCCGTGTTCACGAATGTTTGACACTTATTTCCCCCTGCTGCAGCTTTGCTGCGAAGTTGCAATATACAGTAATCATTAGAGAGTGGAAACTGAGGAAATGCTTCCTTCTGCCTGCAGCTGACTGATATCATCTCACCCGAGGCAAAGTTACTCAATTGGGAGCACACAGGCTGCTTTTTAATTCTAAAAAGTAGTTTTATTTTTTAAATCTTGTTTCTGAATAAATAGGGACATGCCATGGAATTCATGCAAATGTCAGTAACTAAAGATCCACTTTAATCTGTGATGGTATTTCAGATGGTGCGTGTTTATCGGTACCAGTCGTATAATAACTGAACCACACTAAAATGTTGAAACGAGCTCCATATGTTGAGAGCCAGTACAATACATATGATTATCTGCAATCTTCACAAACCAAAATAGATGTATCCCGTTGGAAAGATATTGCATTCCCGTCTTCGTGTGTTGGCTTTACTCACATTGTTTATTGCAGGTTTGTAATTTACGGGCTGAATTTGGAAAGTGAAACGTCTTGGCTTGCTAGAGGCAACCAAAATACCGCAGGATGATCTCACAATCTTTGTCTTGATATAGAAGTGTGTTAATTGCTTGTAGCTCCGCTTTTGGGCTCTGGCTTTTCTCCCACGTTAAAGTGTACCTGTCTCTTGAACACAATGCATGCAATCATCTTGTGCACCACACTAATACAATTTCCAACATTGGAATCTAATGACTGTGAGACATTTGGGTTTTATACTGCAACCAGTCAGATTTCGGGTTACTAACATTACCCTATTAACGTTAATGTTATGTGCAAGTAGAGCAACAAACATCTTAAACTTTGTTCTATATTACTGTCCCAAAGGATCCCAGCATAGCCCTTCTACACCACTCAATCCCAGGTCTAGCCAATATCCAGCAATAGCTTGCACCTTTCCTTTTCATAGTGAACAAACGGACTATTTATTTGGTCCTTTTCGCACTTGTGCGACTTGTCCTGCAACTTGGGACTGTATAGTCACATGACTAGTCATACCCAATGATTTCCAATGAGTACCGTTCATATCTGTAATGACTTCAAAGTAGTCCCTGCACTACTTTGGTCCAACTTTTATGCTAAATGAGGTCCATAGACCACGCAGGTATTGCTTCTAGTAGCCTCAGTTGCACGACTTTCAGGTCGCACAAGTGTGAAAGGGGCCTAAAGCCTGGAAGAAATCTATAGTCAATTTGCAAGAAGTAAAAGCGGTTATGAATACTATGCTAGTTAACAAGAAACTTTCTAGTGTCCTCACTGACTCTCAACCAAATTTCTCTGGCAACCCCGGCTCTGTTGCTACCATTCCTAAAACCACTCTAGCGTACGTGATTTATAAACACTTTTTGTTCTGCCTTTGTATTCAGCATTTGGGGGATGTTTCTAGCCACCTCTTTTCTCTTCTCTTGTTCCCCCCACCCCCTCCCCCATCTTTTAAATCCTTTTCTATCCTTACACACAAGTCTCAGCGTTGGCCCACAGTATGTAGCCCACATACTTGGTTACCCTAATTATTCCCTGTAATGCACCTTGACAAAACATTGTTTCTTACCATTCTCCTTTGCAATGTTTTTTAAATTTTTTAATGTTTTCCATTAGCATGTTTGGGAGATCCTACTGTCAAACCCTAAGCCTAGGTTCACCATTATGCTGGTGAAGAACCGCACGTGTTCCCACATCCACAGCAAAAACATGCTGCTGTTTATCAGACACATGGGGTGCCACTAATTCTTAATCGGACAATGCTGCTGTCCAAAGGTGCCCAGAGTGGTGGTGGGAGGGGGGGGGGCAGAGGGGCACTATAATACAGGAGGTGTATTACTGGCCAGATCATCAGGTGAAAACTGAGGGAATAAAGCCCAAGAAAACAAAACAAATGCAGCCTCCACATCTAATGGTTACTAAGCGGCAATATAATATATTTTTGGTTTTGGGTTAAATACTGCATTAATGCTGAATATAAAACTTTTGTAAAATTTAATGATGGTTGCATCTGTTTATACCAGTCCTAATAAAATGTCAATACTATGCCCTTCAAACCATTCTGTACCCTTGACAAGGGCAATTTTAAAGAATAAATTGTAGGCTCTTTTAGAGAAGAATGTGTTATTTGGCCCGAACTACAAGCTAAAATCTACAGTGCTGCAGACCCAGTAAACATAATGCCGCAATTCATGGTCTATAGCCAAGAGCTGGAAACCATTGTGCTTTGGCATCTCACTGCTGCAATCCCAAATGGAGGTGAGCATACTGTTCTATCCGGGGGAAGGCAAACCATTTACAAGAGGCCCTGCTTGTGTAGCTTTTCTCTAGCCTGCAGGCCTTGATGTATGAATTTAGAATATTCTCCCAGTGCCTGTCCTTTTTTTATGCCTTGAGGATTCACTGCAGGCAGCCCCGGAGATGTGAAAATGCTCTTAGTCTCTCGTTCTGGCATCCTTTAAGCCTTTTAAAATGGGACTGTGAAAATCTCCAATTTACACTACAGGCTGCATGGAAGTGAAGGCTTTTTACTGCTACTGTCATGCATGATATTCATGAAAAATTCCCGCTGTTATATTCTCTTTCCTGATCCATCACGTGCTATAGAAATTACTCTTAAAATGCACACAGTAAATCTATTCAAACGTTCCATTTTTTTCCTTCGTGGACTTTTACAAATGTGGTTTACAGTGTGTCCTGGGAGCCTTCAAAATGTGTACAATATGCAAATACTGACTTTTTTTGTTCTGCAAGTCAGATAAGCATTATTTTTTTTTTTTTTTAAATCTTCTATTGATATTTTGTAAGTGAAGGATGGTCAGGATGTCAGAATAATACTGGACAACAAGTGCAAATTAGATGGACGCTTGACAACCAAAATAATTGGGGATATTGAGCTGCTGTGCCAGTTTTCTGGTGTTAATTCCTCTTGTTAAAGTGGTGTTAAACCCACGACAGTAAAATCCATCATGTGCACTAAAACATGCTTGTTGTACGCAATGTGAAACCTAAGGGGTTAATCCTCTGCATTGTGTAAAAAGACTGTTTTGATCCTGTGTTCTCTGTTCCTCCCCTTCTTCCACAGTCCCCAGACTATCTTTTGGTAGAACAGCCTTGGGGGCAAGCTGCACATGCTCAGTTTGGTGTGTTGCTAGAGAGTTTTTTTTCTTTTTCCTTGGGAGGATGCATTTAATTGGACAGTGCCAGACAAAGGGTCAGGGGTCCTGCAGCCCTCATAAGACAGGCAGAAGAAAATGAAAACTTCTACAAGCTTTAACCAGACACTGATAGTAACTGCAAGACTGCTCTAACTGCTGATGAGAATATGCATTTAGCAGTTTATTTACTAAAACTATTTTCCATGTTCTGTGTACTGAGGGAGACCGGATATAGTGAATGCAGGGTCCTGGGTTTAGTAACTCTTTAATGTGTTGCACCAAATTCATGAAACCTCTGTGACATTTCTGGCTCTGCCAATGACTCCTGCACAAACTTAAGGTAGTTAACTCTTCAATGTGTCGCTTTTACTTTGTAGCATAATGCATTTGCCATATTCAAAATTAAAATACTGACCGTTCAGATCTTACAAAAGTGGAGTTATTTCAGAACAACTCTCTTTTGACGTACAGAGACCCTGGCGCAGAGTGATTTTGCATGTGCATTCTAAAAGTGGTTCAGTGTGCACCAAATTCAAGTACAAGTCCTAGACGGGTACATAAATTTGCTGCACACTGCGCCTCTTTTAGAGCGCACTCGAGACACTTTCACTAAATCTATCTGGGAATTCCAGGGATTGTCTCACGCCATCTTATTTGCATCTGTTCAGTATTTTGAATCCCTTTCGGCATTAAATCCCAGATGAAGGGGGAATTATAGAAATGTTTCAAAATTGGTGGTCAGAAAAATAAAGGGGTACTCCTGTGACCACTTCCCTCTCAAACTGGACATTGGGCCATTGCATCAAAGCAGGTTCCCTTTCATGAAAAAACAATTTCCAAACTAAAATTGTTACATCCGAATGGCAGATCTGTAATTTTGACCTTATATACAGTCTGGTCTCACTGCACTGCTATCATAAACATGAGCTAATCCCCTAATCCACAATAATTTGTCTGTGCTCACTCACTGTTTTTAAAGATGAGCTCTGGAAAAAGTAAGCTCTCCCTTGCAGTTAAACTGCCCCATCACTGCAAGGGATAGATTTATGGACTTTTTAAAAAATATATATTTTTATTTTTTCTAGTAATGGCGGCGATCTTTTTTTATTTTATTTTTTGCAACTGTGACACTGCAGATACGAAGTGACGCTTTGAGACCAGTGACACCAATACAGTGCTAAACAAAAATGCTGTCCCTGTACTAATGGCATTGGCAGGAGTGCTTTTGTACTGTGTAGGGATGGCTCAACTGAAGAAAGACAGCGATCTGTGTTCCTGCTTGGCAGAAATATAAGATCCATTTTTTTTTTTTACTAGCAGAACGGCGATCTGCCTTGTTTACACAGGCAGACTGCTGTTCTGCCTCTCTAACGATACTTTTCCTGGTTTTGGGGTTTAAAGAGGAAGTAAACCCTGATGGGTTTTACTTCCTCTTTGTTTCCCTGCAAAGGTAAAGCATAATTGGCTACTATGCATCTCATAGTAGCCCATTATGTGTCACTTACCTGAAACTGAAGCCTGAAATGTCACCGCTGTCCCCTGTTCCACCATCTTTCACCCTCCTTCCTTCCGGGTATCGTGGCTCCGGCGCTGTGATTTGCCGGAGCCGCAATGATGTCACTCCTGTGCTCGCCAGTCACGGCATGATCTCCTTTAGAAATGGCACGATCGCCGTTTCTAAAGTGCGCATGCACTTTTAGGAGAGTTTAGGAGATATTTCGAGCACTTACAGGTAAGCATTAATCTAGGCTTGCCTGTAGGTAAACGTGGTTGTAGAGGGTTTACAACCACTTTAAGTTCTTTAGTTGGCAGTGGAAGGCTTGATAAAAGTTTATGCTCACACTGAGCTTTGCCCCATTCTATCAGCACTTGCAGGGCTTGTAGGGCAAGCCAAATCACTTTGCCAGGCCAAAAAAGTCCCCCTCGATCTACAGTCTCCTGGCCCTCTGGGTGAACTGTTGGGGGGGGGGGGGGGATATAATTATCGGGAGCCATGGCGGGGATTCAGGGAAACGGGATGTGCATGAATTCTGAATCTGCTGCCGGGCCAGCCTGTAAAGTGATGGAGCCCAGGCCCCCTACAGGAGTGAGGAACTGTTTGTGGGCAGGAGCAGCTGTGTGCTGCCCTGGTCCTCCTGCTGGGCACAGAAGGCGGCAGTGCCCCCCACTAATGTGCACTCTAGGCTGGCACCTAACTTGCCTATAGGTAGTGCCAACCCTGTGCAAGTCGTTACTGCAGCAGTTGAAAATGCAAAAACAAATGACTCTCTAATATCCCTGTAATGGTTGTGGGAGAGTTCTTTGAGCATTAGCACTGATAAAAGTGCCACAGATCTCCTTCCCAGTAACTGGGGTGGTCTTGGCATTCTGTTCACTGGTAACGATTGTGGTAACTGATCAGAATTACTTTTGATAAATTGCAATTGTGTAGTGAAAATTAATCTGCACATAAGAAAATGCTTCATTGCCACTTTCCCCAGCAATCCCAGAGAGGCTGCAGCAAGATCTGTCCAGTATTGATTTCTGTATAATATATTGTTCAATAATGAACATTTTCTTTCATTTATAGGGTAATGATAGTGTATAATTTTCATGGCTTCTTGTTGTACACTATCTGCTATATTATTATGGCACAGGCTTCAGCTGGCAGAGATATTTAAAATGTTCTGGTATCCATTGGCAATTTAAACTCATTTTAAGCTCTATAAGGGGAGGCAGTAAGTCTTGTGTTCATTAAATAAGCACAGATCAAAGAGCCCACCAGCAGATTTGCGTCCTTGATCCCTTTTAAATTGAGGTTTGTGGTATTTTCTTTTACATTGCGGTCAACTTTCCAGTGTGAGGGATTCACACTTTGTGGAGCCTTTGTGACTTTTCTAGGTCAAAATGTAAGTATTGCCCTGCCAAATCCTGATGTTTGTTTCCATATGTCTTGCTTATTACACTTTTTTTTTTTTTAAATGGTCATAATAAGCCTATTGCTAATTGCAGCAATCGTTGGCAACCTGAGTTATAATGTCTAATTGGTTTTTTTTCTGGGTTTCTGGTTCCATACACGCAATAATGTGTGTGCAGTACAGCCAACATGTCTCCTGTTTGTGGGTGCAATTATAACCAGGCAGACATCTGTACACTCTAATTGATGGTGTGGTTGTTTGATATTGCTGTACTGTGGGAGTGAAGGGAGAGTAGATGTTGATCAATGTTTTAATCCTTTTAATAGCTGTAAGATTTTGATAGGAAAGCTGTATTTAAAGTGTCTCCTTTTCTGGAAAGCTAAGGTACAGTTGTGTAGATAAAACATGTTCCAATATTTATTTTCTTTTTAAAGAGGTACAGCCAAAGCTTTTTTCAGCAGACAGCGGGCTGTTGACTCATGCCAGTCAATCTGTGCAGGCTTGAGCAAGATTGTCATTTTTTAAATATTACTTTTTATTGCCGGTGTTCTGTCCATGTGCCCGCTATTGATGTGCTGTGACGACCTGCACATGCGCCACACGGAACCGCACAACAGCTGTTTTTACAATCAACTGTTGAGATGGCGCCTGCGCACAATAGCTGAAGGAAAAAAAAATTCGGTCAGATTGCGGCTCCTGTTCCCGAGGCATGTTCATGTTGGTGAGGTGTGGATTTGTACATGTTGGGGGCGTATTTAAGTGATGGGCAGTGCTGCAAAGAAGGGGGCGTATTTTTAAATGATGGCTCTTGTCGGTGAGGGCCGGATTTGTGCATGTTGGTGGCGGATTTTTAAAAGATGGGTACGCCCCGCGGGCATCCAGGAAAGATAGCAGAAAGTGTTTTGCAGCACTGCCCATCATTTCACGGACATGAACACAACTCGGGAGAATGAGGCACAATCTGACAGAAAATTTTCTTCCATCGGCTATTGTGCGCAGGTGCTGTCTCGCTGTCAGAATTTGAATTGGTCGATCAATTTTCAACCGATTCAAATTCCAATTGTTGTGAAAATTTGGAATTGGTTCGAAAAATGAAACTAAACCCTTTTTTTTTTTTCTGCACATGTCTAGCGACTTGTGGTGCATAAACAAAACGTTCACATTGGTCAAAGCCAAAATCATAACAAAGTCGCACTCATTCAAAGTCCCATCAAGTCGCAATGGAATTCACACAATTTTTAAGTCGCACTACTGTGAATGGACTCCTAAAAACAGGTTTGTTTTTTAGGTGGACTGTGTGAATTGGAACACATAACAAACATAGTGGTGTTTTTCTCAAATTTCATGGCAAAATGGGAAATACACTTTAAATTCTTCTGTACTGTACAGAAGTGCTTTTTTTTTTTTGGTTTAACAAGAAGAGAAGTGCCTTTTTTAAATGTATTTTATATTGTACAAAATCCCCTCCTTTGTTGTGGCTCACAAAGCTGAGAGGAACAAAAACATTTTTTTACACGCAGCATTTTAATCTAGTTCTTCTTGCTTGTTTTTTTTTTTTGGTGTAAGAAAAGTACTCAATACTTTGTTGCCAATTAGAAAAACAGTTATACCTCGGATTGCGAGTAACACAGTTTACGAGCATTTAGCAATACAAGCTATTATTTTTTTTAATCTGGACTGGGTTTGCGAGCATTCTCGCAAGACAAGCAGGATTCGAGTCTGAAGTGTGCAGTACCGCATTTGGCCAGAGGTGCAGAGCCATTCGGAAACGCTTTGTTCCCAAGTGTGTCTGAGCATCTCGGAGCGTCTTTGAGTGCATCCGCGCGGTCTCCTAGTGTTTCCAAGTGTCTATGGCGCCCTCCCACCTCTGGCCATATGCGGTACTGCATACAATAGCATTTTCTGTGGAACAAATTATTTGAGTTTCCATTGACTCCTATGGGGAAACTCGCTTTGATATAAGAGTGCTTTGGATTACAAGAATTCTTCTGGAAGGAATTATGCTCGTAATCCAAGGTACCACTGTACAGTACTTTTACTTTATAAAACGTTGAATTCAGTCAATGGAACCAATTTCTTTAACTAAAACAGATGCATAGGCATATAATATAGATAGCACCAAGCACGTATGAGGTATTTTTTTTTTTTTTAATGGTTAGTGTTGCTAAACCCAGAACCCTGCATTCACTATATCTGGTCTCCCACAGTACACAGAAAAGCAATTATTTTAGTAAATATAAACTGCTAAAATACCTTTTTCTCATCAGCAGTATATAGCAGTCTTGTGACCTCTATCGGTTCTTGGTAAAGCTTGTAGGAAGAGTTTTTATACTGCACTGAGCTGTCCTATCGGGATACAGGACCACTGACCCTTTATCTGGAAAGTGCTGATTGGCCCTGTGCTGATCACATGTACTCCCCAAGAAAAGAAAAAAAAAACTCTCTAGCAATACACACCAAACTGAGCATGTGCAGCCTGATGCCAAAGGCTCTGTACATGTTCTGGAGTTAGAGGAAGAGGAGGATCTGTGCATACAGGATCAAGCAGCCTTTTTACACAATGCAGAGTATTAACCCCTTTGGATCCACAATGAATATAACAAGCATGCTTCACTGCATACACTGACTGATTTTACTGTTGTGGATTTAGTAACACTTAAACAAAGAATAAATGGCAGCTATAGAACAAGAAATTAGCTTCCTTTACCTTACTGCAGTCCTGGTTTCATGTCCTTATTGTTCGTTTTTGCTTTGAAGTTGCTGTAATTCTGCTGTGATCTCCACACTTCCTGGTTGTCTGTTTCCTTATAACCACAGTACTGGGAGCTTTTCACGATGGTCTAAGAGCTGTCATTACTGTGTGTCTAAAACTTAACAGAACCATCAGATTCATTTTAAAAACAAAACACTGCCCTGGATTTGTTTGTTTTTGTTCTGTGTGTCTCTTTACTTCACATAAACATGAAACCAGTTTAAAAACGAAAGTGAAACTGCAGGCACATTATATGATTGATTTTTATATATTTTTAATCATTTTTAAAAGGAATCAGTTAACTTTTATGTCTCTATACCCTGTAAACAGTCATTTCAGCAAAATATTTTTTTTCCTTTAGTGACCCTTTATGAGATATAACTAGGACTTTTTTTTTCTGAAAATGTTGTTTGCCTGACGCCTGACGCCTGACGTTGGTTATGCCAATCACCTGTACTGTTTTGTACTCTGCATCCGGCTTGCTAGGGGAGAGATTGTAGAACTGTGCTATGCATTGAAATCCTTGCCATCCCTCTGTCAATACATAGCATTCCATACCTTCTGTGTGATGGATTTTAGTAGCTTATCGAAACAATCCATTCTGAGATGACTTCATCCAAATGTTCTAGAAATTCCTCTCTTGCTTGTGTTGGTTTAAGAGTGGAAAACTTGGAAGTTGAACAAAGCTGTGAAGACTGACAGTCAGCGAAAGATGTTTCTGGCTTGGCACAGTAAAATAATCTGTGGAATTTGATTGCTGATATTCACAGCCGTACCTAAAATATGAATGTGTTCTGGTATTTGGCTGATATACAAATTTTATAGAGGGGAATTTATTAAAACTGGAGAAGCCAGAACCTAGAACAACTGTGCATGGTCACCAATCATCGGCTTCTAGCGTTCGTTTTCAAAGCTTAACTGAACAAACTGAAGATAGAATCTGTTTAATATGCAGAGTGGCTCCAAATTGTGTTTGCTGCAGTTTTGACAACTTCCTTCCATAGTTTATACAGGGCTCTACAAATCCCGGGCGCCAGGTAGTCATGGTGACTAGAAATGGTGTCCTGGCGACTTGGCTTGGAAGGTGGGCCTTTGGTATTAGAAGTTATTACCACCAGATGTGTGAGCTGGCGCCATCTGGTGGTGGCCGTTGGTATTACAAGTTAAACAGCAATTCTAATGTCATTTTTCACTGCCATCTTCTTCCCTCTAATTAGAACCCCAAACATGATATATATTTTTTATCCTAACACCCTAGAGAATAAAATGGCGATCGTTGCAATACTTTCTGTCACGCCGTATTTACGCAGCGGTCTTACAAGCGCACTTTTTTGGGAAAAAATTACACTTTTTTTTTAAATAAAAAAAATAAGACAACCGTAAAGTTATCCCCATTTCTTTTTATATTATGAAAGATAAAGTTACGCCGAGTAAATTCATACCCAACATGTCATGCTTCAAAATTGCGTCCGCTCGTGGAAAGCGGACAAACTTTTACCCTTTAAAATCTCTATAGGCGTCGTTTAAAAAAATCTACAGGTTGCATGTTTTGAGTTAGAGGAGGTCTAGGGCTAGAATTATTGCTCTCGCTCTACCAATCGCGGCGATACCTCACATGTGTGGTTTGAACACCGTTTACATATGCGGGCGCTGCTCACGTATGTGTTCGCTCGTCGGGACGGGGTGCGTTTTTCTGGCTCCTAACTTTTTTAGCTTGCTCCTAGATTCCAAGCAAATTTGTTAACCCCTGATTTATTATCAATTTCAGGTAGTATATAACATTTTCAGTGAGAAAACCACCAGGTTGGATCATTTATTTCTTTGGCTTACCGGCAGGAAGCAGCAACTCCAGGTAAACGCCTAAATACACAGTTGCAGTAGGGCCGTATGAACTGTTTGTGATTCTGTATAGCCAGTCTGCCAGGCGACACAAAGTGTAAATTATTAGTTAAATACTGCTTTACAGTGTAACACAATTCATCTGTATGTTTTGTGAGACATCAGCTGGTTCAATAAAAACTGTCCGTTTTTGGCCGCCTTCTGTCAGATAACCATGTAGGAAGACCAGCAGCTGACCGGAATGTTCTGCTGGGGGTGTCCCCCAGGTGGGAGGGGAGAGGACAATAGGCGACGTCCCCCTGTCGGAGCACAGCTCAGTGGGGGGAGATTGATGTACTAACATCGGTTTGTTAGTACGGCAGCTACAACTGAAGCTTTCGGTTTTTGTTTTGTTTTTTTTAAATCCGCTGGTTTGAACAAAAAAAAAAACTGTTTGTGTGTACCAGGCTTTAAGCTTCATTCCCACCTGAGTGTACTAGAATCGGAACACATTTGTGATGCCATTAATTCTTTATGGCACCCCAAACGTGGTGTGATTTTGCAACGATTGTCTAGCGACAAAACACGCAGAAAACGCAATGCAAAACGCACCTGGCTCTGTGCCAAAATTTGGTACATGAGTGTTTTTGGAGCGGAGGTAGGTCCATTCAAATGAATGGCGCCACTCCAAGCTTGACACAAAAAAGCTAAAAACAAAAATGCGGTGCAGCAGGTGTTGCTACCATACGCTTAGGTGTGAATGGAGCCTTAGCTGTGTGCCTGGAATTTAGCTAGTATAGCTACCGGCAAAAGCTTTTTTTATTTAGCCTTGCATAGGGTGGAGAGAGATTATAATAAATGTCAAGTTTTTATTGCTTTTTGTAGTCCTGAGTGAATTCATACTCTCTATTTGTTCAGTTTACCGTTATAAGGCGTGAAACTGGGGGAAAAAAACGAACACATTTTGGATTGTCATAAGAACAGGAATATAGGGAAAATCTTCCGGTGTGAAGACTAGCTCTGGTGCCCAAGTGATGACCAGGGATCCCCTTCACTTCCTGTTGCTGCTGCGGGACAGGAAATTAATAGAAATCTCCCCCCAATGGACCGCCGCAAAAAAAACCAAAATTGATTACAAATCCTCCCTGGCTCTTTCCAAAGGGAAAAAAAAATATATTTTGCTTTAGTTCTATATTAAAATGAGTCTTCACTGTACCACCTGGGAGCTTTTTGAGAATCCCGAATTCCAGGGAGCCATGTTATCCATCTTATGTTCTTGAAGTTATGTCTGGTCGCATCACCTCCCATTCCTTACTTTTGGTTCAGTGCTAGTTAACTAAAATGGGAGGGGGTAGTAAGTATGACCTTAAAAACTGTATTTTTTTTTTCTTTGTTTATATATTACAGGTACTTGTATAGCATTGTTGCTGTACACAGCTATTTACATATATTGTACATTCACATCAGTCTCTAACCCTCAAGTAACTTACAATCTGAGGCCCCATGTACACGGGACGCTGCTAAACGTACGTTCAGAGGCAGTTGGACGCTTTTTTCAACTGCCGCTGAACGCATTCAATGTTATCCTATGTGACCATGTACGCAATCTCGTTTATTGCAGTTTTTAGGCAGTTGCGTTTTAACAGCGTTTCTTTGAAATCAATAAAGTTTTCAGACGCAGAAGATTTCCAAGTTTCAAACGCCACTAAACGCAGCACCCACCCGTTTTTGCAGCGTTATGTTTATAAGCGTTTTTCATTTTGGCTATTTTTAAACTCTTCTATACGCAAATGCGGCATAACAGACGTTTTAAGTGTGGGTTACTATCTGTCAAGTTTAATCATTTAGGAGCAAGCAGTTGTAAATAGTCCCGTGTACATGGAGCCCAAGTTCCCTAACTCGCATTCATTCACATACTAGGGACAATTTAGACAGAAGCTAGTTAATCTACCAGCATGTCTTTAGAGTGTGTGTGTGTGTGTGTGTGTGTGTGTGTGTGTGTGTGGGGGGGGGGGGTAGAGCCCACACATGCACAGGGAGAACATACAAACTCCAGGCAGGTAGTGCCCAGTTGGGAGTCTAGTCAATGACCCCAGTGCTGCTAGGCAATTTTTTAATTATTTTTCTTTGATTTTAGAGCTTTTTGTGTGCGTTGGGGCTACCAATCTATATTCGACCACAGGTGCAGGGAACTGAAGGTAATTCAGGTAAGTTCAAGTGAACAAAAACAATTTTTAATTGTATGCATCCCCAGTCTTGAATAGAATGGTCAGGAACTAGAACCCCTGTCAGGTTTGCATTGCTTTTGGGACAGGGCATGGCATCTTCTCCGTTAATAAACATGCATTTCTGGCAGACATGATCATGCATTGTAATCGAATATCTCAAGGTGATTTGATCTTATGGGTGCATTCAGAATTTCCAGTTTGGCGATCAAATTTTGTTGCCTTTCAAAGATAAAAGTAATAAGTAGGTTTTCAGCATGCTAACATCACCTGGAACCCTAAATAAGTTTTTTGCTTCGACTTGGTTTTATAGATGGTGATATCCATTTAAATTCCATGATTTATTATCTGCAGCTAGTTCTACAGAAAGATGTTGACTTTGGTGTAAAGTGATGACATCCTGTGAAGGGGGTTTTCATGCAGGCAGATGTAAGCTTGTGTATCTGAGCGTCCACGGGCCATTGGTTATCGGTGGCGTGTGCAATACGTTTTCTCTGCTGGATTGTTTATTGGGAGGGACACGGGAGATTCCACACACTTTTGTTTTCTTTCAGTTGTGCTTAGGCTTGCTTCCTCTATATTGTAATACCGGACCTTTTTTTTTTTTTTTTTTCTGCTTCTCTACACTTTTGCTTTACATCCGATTTCTACAGACACAAGTTTTGGCGAGCGAAATCATTGCAAATTTTCCCCTTTGTCATGCAAGACTGAACATGTATCCTGAGCCTTACTGCAGAGAAATGAGTGTTTCCATGATATATATAGAGTAGCAGGCCTGACCCTGTCATCTAGACGCTAAGAATTTAAAGTCTGGCTAAAATGGTTTCTCTTTAGCTTTGGATAGGGTTGAGAACCAATACTGCCTCTGTGAGGTTTTTCTTTGTGGTCCGTGTCCTTATTTTGACAAACTGAATCACTCCCGGAAACTTCCTAATCCATTCGTTGCAACTCGTACATAAGCCTCCATAGTGCAGATCATGCAATTCTCAGGAGAGAAACTGTACTTTCAGGGAATTATGATGAACCAAAGAATTATGTAACTGCTTAAAATCCCAACTACAGCTTGGACAAAAGTAAAAAAAAAATGTCCCCAGCGATGTTATGTATTGGATGGCACCCAGTGTCATTCAACCCGCTTCCTGTGAGACCACAGCAGGGGCATGCCCTTGACTCCTCAGATTTCTACAGAGGGCTGTCCTTTCATCACTAAAGCAATCACTGAGCTAATTGAATGTGAATTTGTTTGGGCTGAGATATCGTCAGTCGGCTGCAGGCAGGAGGAAGCATTACCTCAGTCTCCTCTGTGATCAAACTGCTACACGAACTTTGAAGCCAGTTATAAAGTTGAATGGCTTTAGAACATGGGTCTTCAAACTATGGCCCTCCAGTTGTTCAGGAACTACAATTCCCATCATACCTAGTCATGTCTGTGAATGTCAGTGTGTTACAATGCCTCATGGGATGTGTAGTTCCGCAACAGCTGGAGGGCCGTAGTTTGAGGATCCTTGCTTTAGAATGACGCTGACCCGGACATAACCGTTGGTGTAGAATATAAAATAAAAAACCCAGCAGTGATGAAATGCCACCAAAAGAAAGCTCTATCTGTTTTAAAAAAAATAACGTTTGTGCAATAGTCATTCAAAATGTGAAAGCTGAAAACTGGCCTGGTAGGAACCGGGTGAATGTGCCCTGTATGGAAAAGATTAAAGTGAAAAAATATACCCAATGCTCCACTAAGGACCAAATGCACAAAGAACAAGGCCATGCCCCTAAAAAAAAAACCACATAACATTCCTCTGAATGCAGTTAAAATGCAAATTCCATTTTATTTTTTATTATTGTAGAAGTGTGTGTGTGTGTGTGTGTGTGTGTGTGTAGTGAATTTTCTCCCTAGAGCAAAGGGAAACTTGGTTATTTAGTTCACTTTGTGAGCGCTCCACCTGCATGCCAGACAGATCCATAAATAATGCTTCAGGGCTGATAACGGATGACAGTTTGGAGAAGCTAATGAAAGTCATTAGAACATCTTTTGCTTGCAAAATGCCCTTACGGTGATGTCTTTATGAACTCATAGATCTATTTTGTCTGAACAATATGAATATATTACTGTATAGTCAGCAAAGTATATGACTGAGTAACTTGTCATTACTCCTAGTGACAGGTAAGCGGCCTACTCTGTTCCATGCTAGACCAGTGACTTCCTATCCTGTTCCACTGACCCCGCAGGGCTTGTTTAAACAGGAATGACACACCCATAACACAAGACTGCCCGTGCTGCAGACAGCATGCGTCCTGCTCTGGAACTCGGTCTTCCTTGTCTTAAAAGTGGTTGTTTTTTTTTCTTTGTTTTAAACTTCAGCTGTTGTGTTTGTTTTTTGACCATGTTTTGATTATAACAATTTTTCATTTTGTGCTACAAAAGGCAAAACTGATATATGTCCTTGATATATTTCCTTATTAAATTGTTACTAAATCTAGGGCACTGCATTCACTATATCTGCACAGAACAAGGAGAAGCAATTATTTTTGTAAATTTAAACTGCTAAATACCTTTTTGTCAGCAGCTAGAGCAGTCCTGTGACTATGTGTCCAAGCACTGGTTAAAGCTTGTAGGTTAAGTTTTCTGACTGTCCTGTGAGTCTGCAAGACCCCTGACCCTCTGTATGGACAGTGATGATTGGCCCTGTGCTGTTCAAATGCACTCTCCCAAAAAACAACTCTCTAGCAATACACACCAAAGTGAGCATGTGCAGCCTAACTCCATAGACTGTGCTATCAGAGGAAATTAGATGACAGTGGAAAGAGGGAAGGATCAGAAGCCAGACAGTCTTTTTACACAATGTGGAGGATTAACCCCTTAGGTTCCACAGTGAGTATAACGAGCATGCTTTACTGCATATACAGACTGGCCCAGATTCAAGAAGCAATTGCGTCTGCGTAACCATAGTTACGCAGCGTAATTGCTTACTTGCGCCGGCGTTTCGAATGCTCCTGATTCAGGAACCTCGTTACGCCGACGGCAGCCTAAGATATGACTAGCATAAGGCTCTTATGCCAGTCATATCGTAGGCTGCATTCTTACGTTGGCCGCTAGGGGGCGTTCCCGTTGTGGTCAGCGTATAGTATGCAAATTGCATACTAACGCCGATTCACAACTCTACGCGAGCCCTGCGTACGCAGTTTACGTCGCTTGCGTACGTCGGGTTTCGCGTAAGGCTGCTCCTGCTAATAGCAGGGGCAGCCAATGCTACGTATACCCGTCGTTCCCACGTCGCAAAGTTTAAATTTTACGTAGTTTGCCTAAGTGAATCGTGAATGGCGCTGGACGCCATTCACGTTCACTTTGAAGCAAATGACTTCCTTGCGACGTCATTTGCCGCAATGCACGTCGGGAAAGTTTCCCGACGGAGCATGCGCACTACGTTCGGCGTGGGAACGCGCCTAATTTAAATGATCCACGCCCCCTACGGGATCATTTAAATTACACGCCCTTACGCCGGGCATTTTTGAGGAGCGCCCACGCAAATTACGTGGCTACTGCTTCGTGAATGAAGCGTAGCGCAAATAATTTGCGGGGGCGCAGGGCAAAAACGGGATGCTGCGCCTCCGTAAGAAGTGCGCAGCGGTACCTGAATCTGCCCCACTGATTTTACTTGTTGAGTGTTTAGTAGCACTTTAAAACTGAAGTTTTAGACTGCTTTTACACCTGGGTGTTTGAATCACGGGCAGAATCACTCTGCTAAAATGAGAAATCGTACAACACACACAAATTTCAGATGCTATTCATTGCAATGACGCCTAAAAGCGTGGTGCGATTCTGGCACGAGATCCGGAACTTTTTGAACAAAGCGGGCTGTGCAATTTGGTTTGCGCAATTGCACTTGATGTACGATTTCACATAATAACCGCACATTTTTAAATTGTGGGCAGAATCGTGGGAACGCAGCCTTAAACTTGGTGTATGTAAACCCTAACAATTAACTTTTCTTTGCTCCTTTTTAGGTCTGTTTAATAGACAGTTGGAGTTTTGTCTTTGATAAGTGCAAAGAAAACTATTGATCTTGTTATGAAGTTGGAGCTGTCCTGTGTCCTCTGCATACTTCTGTGTTATCTCAAACAGCTCTCCTTGTTCTTTTCTTGAACTATGGTATCATTGGCCTTTGCTATTAAGATTTGAGTGTGGGAGTAGCTGACTAGTTTAGCAAGAGACAATGGCAAGGCTGATACCACAACAGAACTGCCTGACACATGCACTAAAAAGTCAGCTGGTTCCACAGGAACAAGCCGACTTTTGGTTCATATGTACCACTGTTCAACAGAAGCCGGTGTAATGACCAGCTTCTGCCAATCCATCTTGCTGGAAAACCAGTATTCAATGCTTGCAGTCAGTGATTGGTGTATTTAGGTGGGTGGGGGAATTCCCCCTATCCAGGGCTGTCTTTAATGTTGATTGGACCCTGGGCAAAAAAAAATCTTGGTTGACAGAGGTTACAGCGCATTATTACCACTTACTGACTGGTTGCTAGAGGTTACATCACACATTACGGCTCACTGATTAGTTGCTAGAGGTTACAGCACATGATTTCTTCTTGGTGATTGGTTTCTAGAGATTACTGTACAGTAATACTGCTCACTGGTTGCTAGAGGTCACATCACATCATCTCTTAACTGCAGAGGGACATGATATACATATGAATGCTGCCGCTATTTACATATGAATGTTCCCATTATTTACATATGAATGTTCCCATTATTTACATATGAATGTTCCCATTATTTACATATGAATGACAGTTATTTACATGGTCTGCAGGTGAGTTATCTGTACACAACAATAGGGCAGAGCTGGGCAGCATTAGTAGCAGCACTTCACACTGAGATATCCAGACACCGCACAGAACTAAAACTTCAAGGGAATTTAAACTGGGATAGTTGGCAAGTATGAGGCAGATGCTTTGGGCCCCACAACGACAGGGCCCAGGGGAGCTGTCCCTTTTGCCCTGCCTTACAGATGGCCCTGCCACAATACAAACGCACAGTGGGAGATATCCCTGCATCACATGTTAGGAACTGTAGTGTTTTTTATTTCAAATTACTGGCTAAATAAAGAAAACTTTAGGAGCTGAGTGCATTTCTGATTGATCAAAAGGTATTTTTCTGGGTCTTGGGTACAACAAAAGAAAATATACAGATTTACTTTTTTTCCCCATTTAAATTGTTATACAGATTTACTTTTTTTCCACATTTAAATTGTTACCCACAAGTAGAGATTCTGCTAGAAATGTTGAGCATGTCCCTTTTGCCATTGTAAAACTTGGCAGCTTTTGCAGCCTTTACATCATTTCTAGATGGTTCTCTGCTGGTTCCCCACTAGTTTGTAGTGGTTGTCATGGACCTTGCAGCCATTCTTCCTACTCATGATTTCATTATGGTATATCTGAACCCTCCCCACTTCCTGAAAAACTGGTACATTACAGCTTACCAGTTATATGTTCCAGCCCTATTAGTTTTTTTTTTAATACAGTTTTTCTATTTTTCACTTGGTAATCCTGCCAGTAGGATGCTTCTGCCCTAGGCAAGACGACACACGCTCACTTCCTCTATGGGAGAGCAATGTTGTCACTCTAGGAAAGAATTGTTAGAACTGCAGAATGCTTCCACTTTTCTTCATCATGTGGTGGGCTGACAATGCTACAGAGCCCTCTTCAAGTTACAATCTAACTAGGTACCTGTTAGGATCAACAATTATTTTTTGCAGATGTAACAAATTGTTTTCAATAGTATATTTAAAGTTGACCACAACATGTTGGCACATGCAGGAGATTCCCAACACATGCACAGAAAGCTGCAGGACTCAGTATAAGAGACCTGCAGCATATCTGTGCAGGCATGGGGTCTTGTTCCATGATGGTAGCGGCATGAGAGAACGTTGCCTGAGGGGAACCTAACACTGGACTCCCTAGGCTAGCTTTTTTTTGTAATTGTAGCTAGGTAGAGTAAAGTTCAACTGAATCTTTGATTACTGTGATATCCCTCAGTTATTACTGTTTGTTCCACTTGCCCCTCCCTATCAGATTGTAAGTTCTCAGAAGCTTGGCCATCCTAAGGCCTTCAGCAGGAACTGGCAACATTTCGATGCATCTATGGGTAAGCTGGTTGTACTGAAGTCAATCTATTGATTCAGTACAACCAGCCTCTTTTGCTCTTGTGATCACTGCCAGTGACTAGAACTGTCAACCATGGTCATTATATTCTGATGGCGGGAAAACCTCCCTCTGATACCATAGTGGAGCAGTAGGGATTCCCCCATCAACACTGACTGTTAATTGGGGATCAAGCTATTTCCTTTCCTTCAACCATTGGTGAAGGAAAGAACATTGTATAATGTATGGCTTGCTTAACCCCCTTGAATTGTATTGTATTGTTTATGGTTTCCCTTTATGTTGTAAAGCGCTGCCCAATCTGTTGCCGCTATATACATCCTGTATAATAAGGGCACTACTGTTTGGGTGATGATGTGAAGGGGGGCAGGCAGGCGACACTACTGTTTGGGTGATGATGTGAAGGGGGGAGGCAGGGGACTCTACTGTGGGGGGATGATGTGAAGGGGGGAGGCAGGCGACACTACTGTGGGGGGATGATGTGAAGGGGGGAGGCAGGCGACACTACTGGGGGGGGATGATGTGAAGGGGGGAGGCAGGCGACACTACTGTGGGGGATGATGTGAAGGGGGGCAAAGGACACTACTGTGGGGGATGATGTGATGGGGGAGGCAGGGGACACTACTGTGGGGGATGATGTGAAGGGGGGCAAAGGACACTACTGTGGGGGATGATGTGATGGGGGAGGCAGAGGACACTACTGTGGGGGATGATGTGAAGGGGGGGAGAGGACACTACTGTGGGGGATCATGTGAAGGGGGGGAGAGGACACTACTGTGGGGGATCATGTGAAGAGGGGAAGAGGACACTACTGTGGGGGATCATGTGAAGAGGGGAAGAGGACACTACTGTGGGGGATGATGTGAAGGGGGGGGAGAGGACACTACTGTGGGGGATCATGTGAAGAGGGGAAGAGGACACTACTGTGGGGGATGATGTGAAGGGGGGAGGCAGGCGACACTACTGTGGGGGGATGATGTGAAGGGGGGAGGCAGGCGACACTACTGTGGGGGGATGATGTGAAGGGGGGAGGCAGGCGACACTACTGTGGGGGGATGATGTGAAGGGGGGAGGCAGGCGACACTACTGTGCGGGATGATGTGAAGGGGGAGGCAGGGGACACTACTGTGGGGGATGATGTGAAGGGGGGGGGGGAGAGGACACTACTGTGGGGGATGATGTGAAGGGGGGGGGGGGAGAGGACACTACTGTGGGGGATGATGTGAAGGGGGGCAGAGGACACTACTGTGGGGGATGATGTGAGGGGGTGCAGAGGACACTACTACTGTGGGGGGGGGGGGTGTGCTGTTCTTCATGCCATATTTTTATTGGGAGCTTCATCTCCCTCCCCCCCTTTTTTTTTTTTTTTTTTTTGCCTAGTAACCCAGCCCTAAACCCCCCAGAGATGTTTGTTTTCCTCCCTCCATGTTGTCCAGGTAGATCCCAATTTCTAAAAGGTTGCATACACCTGCTTTATGGCGTGACGTCCATGTTTGCAGTTATCTGTATTATTCAAAGTCTGTTCCTTGATAGTGTTGGTCACTCACAAAATTCAGGAACAGTATTGAGGTAGTTAACAGGTAAGTGGTAAACTTTAGATGACCTCTGACCTCTTATACTACATTGAAGTGTCAGGCTCAGACGTATTAAAACAATTATGGTGACTTCCAGCAAATAATGGCTTTCCCATATGAATGAATGGGATTGCACATGCACCAAGTTGACAGACACGGCAGAAACATTTTTGAGGAAATGATGGGCAGGGCTGCACGGTGAGGATAACTGGAATGGGTGTGGAAGGTAAGTTTATAATGTGGTGGGCTGTAGTCAGGGGAGTGGGGAGGATTCAAGTTATCCTATAATGGTAGCTTCAGGTAACATGTATGTTCAGCTATTATGTAATGCTATCTAGTAAGCTTTTGCACTGTGCTAAACTTACATGACCTACTGCACCCTTTGCTTTGAGGTTCCTGTTCAATGGCTTGTTCATTTTTACATTTAAAGGGGTTGTAAAGGTTTTTTTTTTTTTTTTTTTTTTTTTTTTTTTTTTCTAAATTGGTTCCTTTAAGCTAGTGCATTGTTGGTTCACTTACCTTTTTCTTTGATTTCCCTTCTAAATGTTTTTTTTTCTTTTAATTTATCACTTTCTGTTTCTTAGTAAGCTTTCCACCATCATCCGAGCGGTGGAAAGTAATTTAGAACAGCTTACTGAACATCTTACCGAGGAGGAACAGGAAGTGAGAAATTCAGACAAAGAAAACAAAAAAAAAAAACATTTAGAAGGGAAATTGAAGGAAAAGGTAAGTGAACCAACAATGCAATAGCTTAACCACTTCCCGACCGCCGCATGTATATGTACGTCCACAGAATGGCACGTACAGGCAAATGGGCGTACATGTACGTCCCTGCCTTTCCGTGGGTCCGATCGGGACCCCCCCCCGCTACATGCGGCGGTCGGATTCCCTCGGGGAGCGATCCGGGACGACGGCGCGGCTATTCGTTTATAGTCGCGATCGCTCCCCGGAGCTGAAGAACGGGGAGAGCCGTATGTAAACATGGCTTCCCCGTGCTTCACTGTGGCGGCGTATCGATCGAGTGATCCCTTTTATAGGGAGACTCGATCGATGACGTCAGTCCTACAGCCACACCCCCCTACAGTTGTAAAAACTAAATCCTACAGCGCCCCCTGTGGTTAACTCCCAAACTGCAACTGTCATTTTCACAATAAACAATGTGATTTAAATGCATTTTTTTGCTGTGAAAATGACAATGGTCCCAAAAATGTGTCAAAATTGTCCGAAGTGTCCGCCATAATGTCGCAGTCACAAAAAAAATCGCTGATCGCCGCCATTAGTAGTAAAAAAAAAATAATTAATAAAAATGCAATAAAACTATCCCCTATTTTGTAAACGCTATAAATTTTGCGCAAACCAATCGATAAACGCTTATTGCGATTTTTTTTTTTATATTTTTTTTTACCAAAAATAGGTAGAAGAATACGTATCGGCCTAAACTGAGGAAAAAAATGTTTTTTTTATATATGTTTTTGGGGGATATTTATTATAGCAAAAAGTAAAAAATATAGCATTTTTCAAAATTGTCGCTCTATTTTTGTTTATAGCACAAAAAATAAAAACCGCAGAGGTGATCAAATACCACCAAAAGAAAGCTCTATCTGTGGGAAAAAAAGGACGCCAATTTTGTTTGGGAGCCACGTCGCACGACCGCGCAATTGTCAAAGCGACACAGTGCCAAATTGTAAAAACGCCTTTGGGCATTTAGCAGCATATTGGTCCGGGGCTTAAGTGGTTAAAGGAACCTATTTAGAAAATAAAAAATGAACCTTTACAACCCCTTTTAAGCTATATGTTTTTTTAATATGGTATAATACCAGTGGCTAAGACGCCCATATTTTAAAACATCAAATTACGGATACATCAATATTTAGTAATTTTCATTTGGTTTGGTGGCACATAGTAAATTATGCGGCATCTGTTAAACTTTCTACAAACTGCAACATTAGTGAAGCCTCAGTGAAAACAGTATTTGTTTAATTAACTTGCTTCCCAAATGGCAGGTTGTAGAAGCTGTAAAACAAAAGCTGAGAAAAAAAAAAGCAAAGCCATTTTCTAATGAAGTATAAAAGGTTGAGGGAATAAAATCATATGACTTTTTCTATTAAACAGCCTTGAGTCTGTTTGCTGATATGGCATTGAAATAAACGTATTATTTCTGCTTTGCGTAGATGCGTCTGGGTTATATTGTGCATTGATCTCATACCTCTCATGAGCGCTGGCTCTGAGATCTATATTTTATATTTGGTTTCTCAATGTCTGTGGCTTGGTATAAAAGTGAGGACTAGGTAAATTATGTAGAGACCAAGTCCTGGGTTTGAGATGGAGAAGAGATTTGCAAGGTTTTCTAACCTGTCTGATCACTAGTTTTCCTGATAGAGAAGGCCTTTTGTCTGTAGGTAGCTAATAGGCATTGAATTGTTGCAAGATCCGGAGACTGGTGTGTAATGTCTAGGCTTAAGCCTAGTACAGACAATGAGATTATCACAAATGGTCAGTTTTTTTGTTTTTGATTTGCTGGTCTCCATATCAAACAAGTGGGTTACTAAAATTCTTGTACGACAGAATAAAAATTCCGTAGTGAGGTATGTGTATATATAATATGTGTGTATGTCTATGTAGATAGTTAGTGTGTGTGTGTACACACATACATACACACACTATATATATGTGTGTATGTGTGTGTGTGTGTGTGTATATGTATATATATATATATATATATATATATATATATATATATATATATATATATATATATATATATATATATATATATATATATATATATATATATATATATATAAATTTTGTGTTTGTCCCTTCGGAAAATTTCGGACAGCAGCTGTGTACTAATCATATTATCGTACAATCGTTTTGAAAGTGATATTTTTTTGTACGATATTCTTGTGTGTACGGGGCTTAAAAGGGAAACTATAAGGACCAGTTCACACCAGACGCAGTTCCGTACAGTTTTGTGTGCATTCTCTCTGCACTAAAAATGCCTGCACAGTGTTTTCCATGTATTCAATGGCTCTAGTTCACACCATGCACTCAGTTTTTAGTGCAGAAACTGACCGGAAACTGACTGCATGGTGTGAACTAAATCATTGGAATACATGTGCATGCATTTTGTGCAGAAAAAATGCACACAGACCTGAACGGAACTACATCTGGTGTGAACTGGCCCTAAGGGCTTGTTCGCACCATAAAAGTTTGAGCGCAAGAATTTTTTTGTGCATTCCCCGCCGCCCATTAAGCGCAAAAACGGCAGGCATGATTTTTAGATTCCTAAAACATAGTACTGCTGGTCCTAATTTGACTGCTGGGAACACACTGACATTTTTAGATGTGTGGAGGCGCCATTACGTTGTGGGAAACACGCACATCAGCTTGTGTTTCCAGAACTGCAAGTGGTGTGAACAAGTCCTAATTGTTTTGGTTCAGTTTTACTTTACTCTAACCTAGTACACACAATCAGAAAATCGGACAAAAAATACCACTTTCTAAGCGATTGTACGATAATCTGATTGTTGGTACACAGCTTTCGAGAGTCGATAATGACAGTTCATGAAAAATTATCCCAAAGGATATGCACACATTTTTTCTTATAAAATACCAGAATGAAGAATTTTCATTCAGTACAGTTTTTCAAAAAATTCGGAAGACCAAGACCACTCGGGTTTGGAAACGAAAGAATACATTACAATACAGTACAGCACGTTGCATCATTTTCGATGTTCTATTCTGTTGTAATAAGAATTTTTGTAACTTTGTTAAACTGTTCATTTTCGATATTCTCATTGCCTGTATGGGGCTTAGGCTGGGTTCACACTACGGTTTTCCGATTGAATTGCATACGATTTCAGTATTGAAAACGTACGGGCACGGACGGGAAAACGTATAGATAGACATTGCATTGCAAATCGTATGCACTCAGATGCATCCGGGTGCGTACGATTTGCTGGCAAAACGTTTTTTAAACGTACGCAAAACCGTGTTCAACCACGGTTTTGCGGTCTTTTTTAAAACAGTATGGCAACCGCATACGTTTTCCTTTAACATTAATGTCAATGGAAAACGCACATATGTGCGGTTCCATACGTTCCCGTCCGTTTCAGCCGCATACGGTTTTTCATATAAATCGTATGCGGCTGACGGACGGGAAAACCGTAGTGTGAACCCAGCCTAACAGATTTAAACTGATGTTTTAGATCAATTTTCTACTATATGTATGAAATCTTTGTTTTACTAATACAAATATTATACCTAGAGCAGCTGTCACTAAAAAGGCAGCCTGTGGTCCAAACGGGGACCTCGCGACGATCCTGTCCAGACTGTTGCGCCGCCAGTGTACAGCACCACATCCCCACTGCTTCACTCAGCAGTCATTGGTTGTTGTGACTGTGGGTGTTTTGCAACCAATGACATTGCGTGTGCGTCCCACCCCCTGCTGCTTACTATCGTGTAGCTCTCGACCGGAGCCGTGACATCACATGCATGCCCCGCTCCTTACTGTTTGTTATCGCAGGGGTGATCGCCGAGTAAGAGCCTTGAGTTATGATGTGCTATACGTGCGCCTTCAGCAAGATTCTCAGCGCAGCTCTCGTCCTCTGCAGCTTGTTACCTCCTGATCCCTGCCTGCCACAAGGTATGTGGGGTGTTTACTTGCGCACTCTGATGGACACATTTAATGTAAGGTTTGCTCTGAAGGGCACAACAAAATGTGCCCATCAGCATGCCCCTTATTTTATGTTAGGGGACACTCGGATGGGCACATCAAAATGTGCCCATTGGCATGTCCCGTAACATAAAATAAGGGGCATGCTGACGGGCACATTTTATGTTAAGGGAAACTCTGATGGGCACATTTTGTTGTGCCTATCAGAGTAATGGGCATATGTTAAAGGGGCATGCTGATTGGCACGTTACGTTAGGGGGCACTCTGGGGGCACCTGATATAAATGGGCACTCCTGATGTGATGGAGACATCTGATGTAAAGGGGCACTCTGAGGATGGCACATAATGTAAGGGGGCTCTCTGATGGGGACACCCGATTTTTGGGGGTAGTCTGATGGGGGGCACCCAATGTAATGAATTACTGTGGTAGGGGCGTCTGATGTAAAAGGGAACACTTTTAGGGGCATTTTACATTTACAGAGTATTGGCAGAGGGTGGAGGAAATGGTAAGAAAAGCACCAGAGAGCGTGGCTTGTGCCAATGAAAGGAAAGTAGACAAGTACAATCTTTCATGGCATAGACTTGTAATTCGGACCTCGGACAAAAACAGTTTTTTTATTTACCGGACCTCCTTAAATTTTAATTCATTACCCCTGACCTAGAGGAACCAGCCTGCTTTGAGGAATGATTTACCTGACTGAAACCGAAGACAAAGCCGTAGGATAAGGGATAGTCTCTGCTAGTCATTCATTCTGTGTGTACATTTCAGCTTGAGATTTGTGAGCAGATTTTTGCAGCAGATTGTAAACCACTATATACTGTACAGTGTATAAAAAACATACTTTGTAATGGATAAAACACTATATGGTATGGATGCAGTGTTTTTTGTTTGTTGTCCGTCCGTCCGTCCCCCCCCCCCCCCCCGACCATAAGCATGAAATGCAGCCCCAATACCAAAAAAATGGTATAATGTATAAAATCAATAAAAAATACCTAAAATAGAATGGAAACGTTTCAAAATTTCATAAACCCAGATTTTATTTACAATAAAAATGGAAAACTTGTATATCAAATATTAATACTGAGAAAATGTACTTGTCTGAGGGTCTTGCACAGCAGAGTCCTTGTATAAACAAACAGTGCCGCTCACCAGATTTGCTGGATCTCAGATTATAGAGATCATATGGGCACACACAAGAATGATCACTTGGCCAGAAACTGTATATCCACAGATTCCTCTGGCGGCATCTCTCCTCTTACTGCTGTTCTCCACTGCTACGGTATTCCTGATAGGTCTTTTGGCATGGCAGATTTCATTCCCAAGACAGGTTATGAAGAATAAAGAGGCTTCATGGTGCAGTACTCGATTTGAAGGCTTTATTAAAAAAAAACGATTGACCTATTTCAGACGCAGCCACGGCTCAAGCAAGCCAGCTGGTGCGTGATGACGTCAAACACTAGCTCCACCAAGCGTTTCCCCGTAGAAGGCATCAACTGGGAAATGTTAGTTTCACGTATGTTAATTATTTTATATATATATATACACACACACTTTTTATACACACATTTTATTTTTGGGGTTTAGCTAGATATTTAGTGTAAAAAAAAATATATATCTTATTTTATCTGAAAATGGAACGCTCGCTGAAGAAGCGGATACTGGGGGTTATAGCAGCTAGCTGCTGCCATAACAATATTCCACTTTAAAGAACCACTGTATGACGGTAGGTGGTTTGTTAGTGGTTAAAGCTTGTGGGGAAGAGTTTTCATTCTACTCTGTCCTATGAGGCTTCAGGGCCCCAGACCCTCTGTCTGGACAGTGCTGATTAGCCCTGTGCCGATCACATGCACTCTCCCCAGAAATAAAAATACTTTAGCAATACACACCAAACTGAGCATGTGCAGAGTGCCTCCAGACCTCTGTACTATCAGGAGATGGATTGGAGACAGTGGAAGAAGGGGAGGATCAGAAATGAACAGGATCAAATATCCTTTTTACACATTGTGGAGGATTAACCCCTTGGGTTCTACAGTGAGAAAAAACAAGCATGCTTTACTGCATATAATGACTGATTTTACTGTTGTGGGTTTAGCAACACTTTAAAGCTATCGGCTGTCAAGCCAATTTGTTGTGATTATTTAATTTCTGAGCAGACTCCATGTGTCAGTCTCTGAATAAGAGTTTAATAAGCAAATTGTTGCTTGAAGCAATGTTTTTGAAGTGCAGAGTAGCAGTTCCTTGGAAAATACTATTATTGCACTATGAATTTCCTATGGAATGATGCATTTTTCTTCCATTCTGTGAGTGGACAGGTACACTTTAATAATGTCTTGTGTTTTTTTGCCTAGAGCACAGGCAAGTGCTTTCTTAAATTTCACATTCATCACATTATTTCTGGGTAATTCCGGGACAGAAATAGTAAATTTTGTTCAAACTGGACCGGCTTTAGGTCTACAATGCTGCACAAGGACACTTGTTATAGATGCTATTCATGAAATTTCCAGAGGGCCATTAACATACTGGCGGTTAATATGTAAACCTTGGGTGCAAGGTGACTTCTGTACAATTAAAATAGGGCTTCTAATGGAAGAATTGGCTCTGGCTTCCTTTGATGCGGTTGACCAAATCTAGCTAACTATAGCCTTGGTTCTTAAAGAAGCAGCAGCATCTATTTTTTTTATTTCATTTTTTTTTCTTTAATCCCATCAAATGGTTTTGCGATGGAGAATCTTCAGCCCCATGAACACTTTGTGAACAGCCATGGCAAACGGCGGCGTGGACCCTGAACAAATCAATGGCCTGCTCCCCCGCTATTCACATATAACTGTTCATTTGAGTGTGTACATGCGGTGAAGGGCTCTTGCGGGCCTTGGATACAGTCGGTTTGCATTTAGCTGCATCTAAACAAAGTAGCTTATTCATAAATCCAAATTCTTCCAAGTTGAGTCTTTCTGAGTCTAGAATGTCTCCATTACGTGACAACCCCCCCCCCCCCCCCCAAAGTAGAAGTGATTTTGCATAATTGCCTATGCTTTCCAAGGGATGTTTCTGTGTTTTGTGCTGCTGTCCAACACCTAGGACACCCTTTGTCATTTTTAAAGGGTAACCACGTTCGCAGGGAAGAAAAATGGCATATACAATTGCGACACAAGCCATATTGTAATTGAGTGTTAATAACAATTCCCTTTCCAATCTGCAGCAGCTGTAAATTTCTGCAATATAGCAACCTGGAGGTGTTCTATACACAGATGGTGTACAGAACACCCCCCCCCCAGAAACCTAATTTCCTGCTTGCTTGTTTGGCTGACCGATTTTCCTAGAAGTCTGCGCTAAGTCACATTTCAGGCATCCCCTGGAACAAAAATTACATTTTGTGGTGAGATGCTTTCAATAGGAAATCACGGCTAGGGATGCAGACCCAGCAGCTTTCCTCGCTGGAGCTCTGCAGGTGCTACAGATGATTGATATTTATGAAACCAATACCATATAATTTCACTTTCCCACATGGATACAGATGAGCACATGCATGCACAGTGTTTTCCATGTATTCCAATGGCTCTAGTTGGCTCTAGTTCACACCATGCAGCCAGTTTCTGCACCGGAAACTGACTGCATGATGTGAACTAGAGCCATTGGAATACATGGAAAACACCGTGCATGCATTTTTAGTGCAGAAAAATGCACACGAAACTAAAGAACTGCGTCTGGTGTGAACTGGGAATTGCCCATATTTACAATGATTTCTCTCACTTCCTGTTTTGGCTATGAGACCAGATGTAAAGGGAAATTTCCCCAATGATTACTCCCGGATGTCCTGCAAGCCGCATTGGCAACAGTGGAATTCTTGGTGCAGATCAGCTATCTGTCTTTGACGATTAGAGTACAGAGAAAGCATTTCCTAGTTGATCTTTGAAATCACAATGCGGCACGGAGGAGCTGAGAGACGCCAAGAATGGTGTCACTGCAACATGGCTGTCTATTTCCAATATGGAAAAATGTGAGGGAGGGGGCGCTATGTCTAATTAAATCGTGAACATATATAAACATGAATAAACATAATAAATGAATAATAGTCCATATATGAAACCATCCAAGTATGTGCTTATGAAAAATAAAAATTATAAGTGATATAAATTTTTTTTTTGAAAACTTGTGTAGACAACGAGTGTTCACAAAAGTCCTTTAAAAGAAATTTTTCAAAAAGTGAGATCTGTGTCTGGAGAAAAACAATTGAAGCCTCCACCAAAGGAATAACGTTCACCCGACGTGAATAAATAGATTGGCTCCTTACCAAGTTGAGTGGACCCTTTAGTTAAAAAGAGGTCAAATCAGCTTTGTTACACAACTGTAACCATGGAATGAGCAGGTGAGGACATCTCAATCAGCAATAAGACAGGTGGCAGATCTCACATCCCCTCGAAAAATGCAAAAGAAAGGTCACAATAGTATATTATCCTTTATTAAAAGCAATATAAAAAATGACAGGACAGCCAAATGGCCTCTTACTTGATAAAGTGCCAAAGTCCCGGCACTGAGGCTAATGCGCGTGTAATCAAATGCATCGAGTGTTGCAAAGAGCGGGTCCGCGTGTGTCTCTGTAGGTGGCGTGCGTTCCAGCTCTCCCACCAGGACCCGGAAGTAGCGTGCGTCAGCGTGACCAGTGTGCGCCTCTATTTCTATATGTCTATTTCCAATACCGATTTTGGACAGTAGGTTTATGGGCAGAAGCTGAACCTGGTGCTGTGCATTTAACAAGGTACATGTGTTTGGTTTAATGTAATGCTAGAGAGAACTTCCACTTTTTTGGGGGAAGGAAATTTTCATTTAATGTAATAAATTATGTCTAACAGTTGCAGTCTGACTGAACTGTCTGCCTGGGATTAGACTGGTTTCTGTGTCTTTGTTTAGACAGAAATTGCAATACATGTTACTTTTGGAAGCTTGCAGAAATCCGCACGTATTTTGCATCCAGAGAGCTGAGATAATAGATCAACTCAATGCTGTAACAAAGGTTTCAGAACGTGCAAGCTTCTGCAGTTTTTCCAATTGCAGATTTGCAAAGTAAGTAAGACTAAGGCCCAGCGCTAGTCAGAAACAAAGGAGACATGACTGAGTTTCCTGCAGTATGAAAACACAGGCTAATCCAGTGAAGAAAAACACAGACCAGCACTTTATTTGTTCTCCATTACAAATCGTAAGCTTGCACGACTCTGAACTTTTCATTGTTTTGTCAGGGCGCTAGTGTTTCTTTTCTCTGTCAAGAACACGTGCCACATATCAGAAGTACAATGGCCGGCTGTATGTGCTGGATGCTGATGAGAGGACCTGTCTAAGCTTTCTTCTGGAGGCAAATGTGGAAGTGTTGAAACCTCTGATCTGTGTTCTATATGGATAGACTAGATCGCTTACCTTTGTGAGTTGTATTGATTTAGAATGTTAGTTTTGTACAGCACTTTACAGAAAAAAAAAAAAAGTTCAAGCTGTAATGATTATTACTTACCATAAAATCTTGATGGTTAATGAGTTGTACCTACATCACATGGCTGAAAAAAAGGGTTACTTTAGCAAACGTTGTTTCACAAAGCTTTGTGCGTTCTGAAGCTCCATCCTTAGCGCTGTAAAAACGCCAGACGTTAAAAAAACGCTAAAAAAACCTTATTTCTCCTGAGAAATCCTCACTTCCTGTTCTGTCTGTAACTACACACAGTAATGCAAGGCTTTTTCCCTGGTGTGGAGAAATCCTCGTGAGGGGGCGAGCAGGAGTGTCAGGACACCCACTAACACACGGCTCCTTTCTCTATCTGCAAAGTAGAGTGTCCTGACTTGCTTGCTCGCCACCTACCCCCTCAAGAGGCTTTCTCCACACCAGGGAGAAAGCCTTGCATTACTGTGTGGAGTTACAGACAGAAGAACAGGAAGTGAGGATTTCTCAGAAGAAATAAGGCAGCGGCTCAATATCCTGAGGACGTCATATGATGTCCAGTCAGAATATTGAAACCACTTTGCCGCCGTCATTTTATAATAGGGCGGGCGGCAAGTGGTTAAAGAAAGCTGATCAATATCTTCCTGAGAGGTGCTGGTACCTTACCCTACATAACTATAGCACAGTATAAATAATTGTCTTCTGGTATGAACTCTTTCTGCCTTGATATGGATGTGATGGGAAAATCACTTGCTATTTAATAGTATTGGCGTCGTCCTTCTCACTCCTTCTCATGTGGAGGGGCCTTTTTGTTTTTTTTTGTTTTTTCCTTTTCCCTTCCCCTTACAGGGGAAGAATTTTCTTTCTTTCTTTCCTTTTGTATTTATTGGTGTTTCGGTTTTGACCAATGAGCTGAAGTCTCCTGACTGTGACTTAAATGGCACATTCAATGGCCAGTTACTGGGGGGCCCTTCTGCCAAACCCACAGCTTCGGCAACAGTGCGGAGGTTATCCTGATTCTGCACAAGATGCTACCACTTATTTGAGTGTACCTAAGAGCAGTTTCCCTGTTGCTAGGGAACCTATGGATACCCAGGCCCACCATCAGGGGGGGTACAGGCAGTACACCTGTAAGGGACCCGGATGGCCCCCCCCCCCCCTTTTGTTTTTTTCCGTCAGCACCTAAAGCCCCCCCCCCCCGACCTCTAAGGGGCCCGGTGGTCCCCAGGGCCCCGGATGGCATCTAGGGCCAAAACAATCAATTATGAAATTAATCGATTACAATTTTCATAAATCGATTAATCGGCCAGTAACATAATGGGGTTAAAAAAACTAAAATTAGCCCTTTATAGAACAAAAAAGCAAATCGCTACTGGAAATATTACTTTTACTGTCCCACAGTTAAAAAATTAACCTCTTATGCCGCGTACACACGGTCGTTTTTTTGTGATGGGGGGAAAAAAACGTCATTTTTAGCATGCTTCAATTTTTTATGTCATTTTTCGTGTCATTTAAAATGATAGTGTGTGGGTAAAACAACGCTTAAAACAACGTTTTTAAACCCGCGCATGCTCAGAAGCAAGTTATGACGCAAGCTTGAATGGAACAGAGTGCCCTTGTACGTGCTGAACGTAACCGCGCTTTGCTAGAGCATTTTGAAAAAACGGTGTGTAGGCAACGTCTTTTTTTTAAAATTAAGTTTGAAAAACGTTGTTTTGTTTCATGATTAAAAACATCGTTTTATTTCATCACAAAAAACGACCGTCTGTACGCGGCATTACAGTAGTGATTATTTGCTCTTTTTGTTTTTGTTTTTTTAACCCCATTATGTTACTAAACCTCTCAGGCCTGGGTCAGACCTCTGTTTTTTGGTGCTTTTTGCAGAAATACACTACAGTTCATTTACACGTTTTCCTATGGGACACGTTCACATCCATGATTTTTTTTTTTCAGCTGCTGCGTATTTGGAAAGGGCAAGGAGTTTTTAACGCAAAACGGTGCCATTTTGTTATTTTTTTGGTTCAATATACTTCAATGGAGAAGCTGCAGAAAAGCATGTAATGTGTTTTTGCGGCAATTTGTGTTTTGTAATCTGCCCAACAACAAATTGGGCCAAAAAAATGAAAAAATGCTAATTTTCTTAAGGCTATTATCCGATTAATCGAAACAATAATCAGCCAATTAATTGATTATGAAAATAATCTTTGGTTGCAGCCCTAATGTCATCAGCACCCAAGTCCCCCCCCCCCCCCCCCCCCCGACCTTAATTTGCAGCAGCAGCCCCCCCAGCTTCTAGATTTGCGGTGGCCCTCCCATTCTCAATTCGAGCCCCCCCCCTGCTTGTCAACTTGCGGCATTCCCCCCTTCTCAATTTGCTTATGATTCTACACTTGAAGTTACTGCACTGTACGTAACTATTATTCACACATTATTTGCATTATAGTAACTGAAAACAAATGTTAATAAAAGCTCAGTGGAAAATTGCAGTTTGTTTACTATAAAACCGGTTCAAGACCCAGTTCACTCCATTTCGACTTGGCATACAATTTGACAGTTCCAAGTCGCATGATAAGTTGTTCTCTATTGTTGGCAATGGAACCATTCCAATCCGACTTTGCGGTGCTGCACCGATTAAACAAATAAAATAACAATTCCTGCACTATTTTTTGTGATTTTCAGGTGTGACTTGCATCTGTGCATGAAGTCGCACACATGTCAGTAAAAAGTTGCACCTGAAAACGCAATGACCTTCGGCTTAAATATTGTGCTACTTCAAGTGTAATAGTATGATTTCAAAGCCACATTCAGTGTGAACCAGGGCTAAAGGCCGTTATGGAGAGCGATATCTTTGTTAATAAAATTCTGTACATTCTTCCTACTGCATAATTGTTTGGCATGTTGCAGCGTTTTGAAATAAATATTAGAAGAATTTGTCCAAAGGCTACATTGGTTTTTCAGCTTTACCCAAATGTTTTCGAAAACTAAACTGTAGCGGTTTAATAATAATGGCTTTTTCTTGCAGGGACCGTGTCTAGAAAGACTTGCATCATCTTTTATTGTTAATAGAATAGTATGTCTCCTCCGACAGCTAGCTTTATTTTCCAATAAATACATATCCGTTCTGAAAAATATTGTGAAATGTGCTTAGGCGACCCTAGACCGGCCATTTCTTGTGTCGTTTATTACAAGGGCAATTACTAGACTTCTGTCCATGGTGGTTGAATCTGTAAAGTGTGTGATTTTGATAATGAAGCTCTCCATACTGAGGATTAAATGCAGAAATGTGCATTTACCGTTAGAAATACCATGCCGCCATCCCTGGGGTGCAAGTATGTAGACAGGAAGTGACTGTACAGAGTCTGCAGTAGGCTGGGGAGAAACAGGCAGGATCAGCCAGGTTTTTTAGGTGTTAGGGGGCCAAATGACCCAGGATAAGCACTGTGTCATATAACATGCTTTAAAGAGGAAGTAAACTCTCCCACTCTGATGCTTCTTTTTCTTTAGTCCATTATATTACGTTATTATCAATCTATAGCCACTGTAATCCAGCCCAAATTGCATATTACTTAAAGCGGAAGTAAACCCAATGATTTTAATAGTTTCCAAAGACGGTTACATTCCCGGTGACTTGTCCTGAATGTTCCACTATGTGGGAAGTTCCTGCACTGACTGCGCAGGCGCAAACTTCCCGATTTGAAATTACCGAACCTCGCCCGGCATCCAGGCTCATTCTTTAACATCCCCGTGGATTGGAGGATGTTAAAAAAAGAGCCAGGAGGCCGAGCGAGCGAAGCGAGCTGTCCGAGCGCAGCGAGGACGTGAGGCTGACTGGCCACTTTCCTCTAAGTCCACGTCACCCTGGATGCCGGCCGCCGTTCGGGGATTTCCGTCAGCAAGTTTGCACCTGCGCAGTGCTTAAAGGAACTTTCCCGATAGCTGGAACCATCTCAGCGCATCAGTTCGCGCATGCGCTGGAACTTCCGTGATACCTGGAACCAGCACGGCAGATCACCGGCATGCCGGAAATGCTAACTGTCTCATTGGCTGTGCTCTCAACCAAACTGTCACACCATCCAATGGCTGGTGTCATAACTGATCACATGTGCAGCATCATGGCAGTTGAAGATTAAACAGAGGCCAAGATGGCAGCTTCCTTGGCTGAAAATTATAGGCGGGTTTACTTCCACTTTAATGTTTAACCACTTAAGACCCGGACCATTATGCAGGTTAAGGACCTTGCCCCTTTTTGTGATTCCGCACTGGGTCGCTTTAACGAACAATTGCGCGGTCGTGCGACGTGGCTCCCAAACAAAATTGGCGTCTTTTTTCCCACAAATAGAGCTTTTTTTTGGTGGTATTTGATCACCTCTGCAGTTTTTATTTTTTTTGCGCTATAAACAAAGTGACATTTTTGAAACAAATGCAATATTTTTTAACTTTTTGCTATAATATCCCCAAAAAATATATATAACATTTTTTTCCCCTCAGTTTAGGCCGATACGTTTTCTCTATTTTTGGTATAAAAAAAAATGCAATAAGCGTTTGGTTTTCGCAAAACTTATAGTGTTTACAAAATAGGGGATAGTTTTTTTTACTAGTAATGGCGGCAATCAGCGTTTTTTTTTTTTGAGACTGCGACATTATGGCGGACACATCGGACACTTTTCACTCATTTTTTGGAACATTTTCATAGTGAAAAGTGCTATAAACATGCACTGATTACTGTGAAAATAGCAGTGAAGGGGTTAACCACTAGGGGGCGCTAAGGGGTTAAGTGTGCCCTAAGGGTGTGATTCTTACTGTGAGGGGGCGTGGCTGTAGGCGTGATGTCACTGATCGTCGTCCCCTATATGAGGGAATAGACTATCGGTGTCACTGCCACACAGAAGAACGGGGAATGTGTGTTTTACATACACCTCTCCCTGTTGTTCAGCTCTTGTGACCCGATTGAGTCCGCGGGTCCTGCGTTCGTGGTCACGGCGCTTCGGACCGGGTCGCGAGCGCGACCCAACGGCTGGGCTCTTAAAGGAACATGCCTGTGCCCAGCCGTGCCATTCTGCCGATGTGTATATATTGGCATTAGGCGGTCCTTAAGTGGTTAAAGAAACTTTAAAAAAAAAATAAAAATTGTTTCCGGGGGAAGGCAGTGCCATCTTAAAGGGGTTGTAAAGGTAAATGTTTTTTTTTTCCCTAAATAGCTTCCTTTACCTTAGTGCAGTCCTCCTTCACTTACCTCATCCTTCCATTTTGCTTTTAAATGTCCTTATTTCTTCTGAGAAATCCTCACTTCCTGTTCTTCTGTCTGTAACTCCACACAGTAATGTGAGGCTTTCTCCCTGGTGTGGAGTGTCGTGCTCGCCCCTTGGACAACAGGAGTGTCAGGACACCCACTAATGCACAGCTCCTTTATCTGCAATGTAGAGAGCGTCCACTAAAGGAAGCTATTTAGGAAAAAAAAATTGTACATTTACAACCTTTAAATATTATTTTCTGAGTCCACATAGAGTGCATTTCCACAATTACATTGAGTACTTCCTGTACTGTTAACCAAGCCTCCTTCTCAATCCAATGTTTCTATGGCAACCCTGCTTCCCTGCTCATAGCCGACTTGTTTAATTTCATAGTATTTACTTGTGCGATTATCTAGTGTTTGTCTATGTCAGTCTTATCAGCTTCAGCTGATAACACTGCAGTATTGCAGTTCGATGCCCAGCTTTACACGCCATGTGATGTCATATGGTCACATGGGGTGTAGGAGAAAGCTGAGTGATTATGCAGTTTTGTGGGATTTCAATGTTGTGCCGTAGAAAGTCCTGATAATAGACAAACAAGCAAATGGTGTGCCGTAAATCAGGGGAGATCTGGGCATGCTCCAATGACATCATTCTAAAGCAGGGTTGACAAATTTGCTTGGAATCTAGGAGCCAGGTAAAAAAGTTAGGAGCCAGAAAACGCGCCCCGTCCCGACGAGCTTGCGCGCAGAAGCGAACACATACGTGAGCAGCGCCCGCATAAGTAAACGGTGTTGAAACCACACGTGAGGTATCGCTGCGATTGGTAGAGCGAGAGCAATAACTCTAGCCCTAGACCTCCTCTGTAACTCAAAACATGCAACCTGTAGATTTTTTTTAAATGTCGCCTATGAAGATTTTAAAGGGTAAATGTTTGTCGGCATTCCACGAGCGGACGCAATTTTGAAGCGTGACATGTTGGGTATGAATTTACTCGGCGTAACATTATCTTTCATAATATAAAAAAAAATGGGGATAACTTTACTGGTGTCTTATTTTTTAATGAAAAAAAGTGTAATTTTTTCACAAAAAAAGTGCGCTTGTAAGACCGCTGCGCAAATACGGCGTGACAAAGTATTGCAACGATCGCCATTTTATTCTCTAGGGTGTTAGGATAAAAAATATATATAATGTTTGGGGGTTCTAATTAGAGGGAAGAAGATGGCAGTGAAAATAGTGAAAAACAACATTAGAATTGCTGTTTAACTTGTAATGTTTAACTTGTAATACCAACGGCCACCACCAGATGGCGCCAGCTCACATCTGGTGGTAATAACTTGTAATACCAACGGCTCACCACCAGATGGCCCCAGCTAAAAAAAAAAAAATTTTTTTTTTTTTTTTTTTTTTGCCCCCTTCCAATTCAAATCGCCAGGACCCTATTTCTAGTCGCCATGGCGACCTGGCGCCCGGGATTTGTCGAGCCCTGTTCTAAAGAACAAAAAGGATTACATCAATACTAAGCAAGTAAGGATATATCTACAAGCAGTGTTCATTAGGTTTTTTTTTATGCCGATTTACATGGGGATAAAGTTGTGGGGGAGGGTTTACAACCACTTCTAAGGGGCAAGATCCTTTTTGTCAACTAAAAAAAAAAAACCCTTTGCCTTTACAACTCCTTTTAAAGCGGTTGTATACCCTCATATAGTACTTGCACATACAGGTAAGCCGATATATTACACAAAATAAAGAAATTGGCTTTCCGAATAGCTGAGCTGGGGAAAAACAGCGCCCTACTAACGCATGCGATTTTAGTGCAGCAATCTCCCCCGCAGTGCCTTTTGTTTTCTGACAGGGACTGCTCCCCTGCTAGAACACACTGATTGGATGCTGGTTTTGCAGTATGTCCCTTTGTCAAAAGCCAATCAAAAAGCAAGCTCTAAACACTAGAAAAGGTGATGGTAACTGTAAGCGCAAATATGTGAGTGCACACAATGGCAGGGATATTAACTGGGTAAGCAATTGGGCCATAACAATATATCAGGCAGTTCAGGGGTTAATCGTATATCGTGGCTGATCAATGGTGGGTGCTGTCCTCAAAGCTGGCTCTGTGGTAGGCAAGAAGAATGTAGAGAAGGAAGTGCCACCTGAGTTTAGTATTTAAAAACGGCTTTAAAGTGATTGTAAACCCTTTACAGCCACTTTAACCTACAGGTAAGTCCAGATTAAGGCTTACCTTTAGGTGCTCGACATATCTTGACATATATTTACAAAAATCACGGGCGCGACTTCAGCAATGAAGATCGTGCCATTCCTAATGGAGGCCGTGCCTGGTGGCTCCCGTGCGCATGCGCGCGAGTGACGTAATCGCGGCTCCAGCCAATCACAGCGGCGGAGCCACGATACCCGAAAGTAACAGTCGGGAGAGATGTCGGCCGCCCGAGCGGTGAACGAGGACGGCTGCGCAGGCTTCGAACTGAGGTGAGTATTACATAATGAGCTAGTATGCTAACTCATGCCTTTTGCCTTGCATGTGGTGCTTTTTTTTTCTTCTCTAGTTGCGTTTTCTTCCCCTTTTACTGGTACAGTGTAAAATCACACTTGTAGGAAATGGGAAAGAACAGGCTCATCTGTATGGTAGTGGTCCATGGTGAAGTCCTCAGATGCAGATCCGATCTGTTTTCTGTGCAGAGGTGTAAGACTGCAGATGTTGTAGCTCGGCCTAGAGAATGTCCTGTGGCCATCTGGAAGAAGCTGGGGCCGGCGTGGAACGCATGTGACGTCACACGATCACTTTCCGGGGTAGGACTTCCACTTCACAGAGAGATGGCTGGATAGGCTACGCACTCGGAGCTACTGCGCCTTCTATTGGCCAATAGATAATGGTGGTTGCAATATTTTGTCGCACGGTATTTGGGGAAAAAATACACTTCAATGAGTTAAAAAAAAAAAAAATGGTAGTTAGCCCAAAACTTTTTTTTTTTTTTTTTTTTTTTGGTGTAAAGTGAAAGATATTGTGCCGCGAGAATCGTGATCTTCCAAGAAAAATAAAATTGTGTTTCTCATATTAGCCAGAATCAAACGGCTCCATTATCTACCTTCACACACTACACAGTCTGACAATCTTAGCTGTGCATGTTTTCCTATCGCATACTTTTTACTGGAGGGGGTGTGTCTGTCTCTTAGGATTGCCTGGTGTCTTAGGCCCCTTCACACTGGGGCGGTGTATTTTTAGTGGCGCTTTACCACAAATTTTGCCGCGCTATTTTACCCCCCGCTAGCGACTGAGAAAGGGTTGAAAACCACCGCAGAGTCGCTTTGCCGGCAGTATAGCCGCGGTGTCTCATTGATTTCAATGGGCAGGAGCGGTATACACACACCGCTCTTTCACCTCTCCAAAGATGCGGCTAGCAGAAATTTTTTTTACTGTCCTGCTAGCGCACCTCTCCAGTGTGAATGCCCTTTGCAGGCGCTATTTTTAGCACCTGCAAACCGCTCCAGTGTGAAAGGGGTCTAAGTAAACCACAGGTGCTCAATCTGTGACCATCCAGCTGTTGCATAACTACAAGTCCCATCATGCCTCTGCCTTTGGGAGTCATGCTTGTACCTGTCAGCCTTGCAATGCCTCATGGGACTTGTAGTTCTGCAACAGCTGAGGGGCCACAGGCTGAGCACCCATGAAGTAAATGGACTCGTACAGATGGCAGAGGAAGGAGAGAACAGTCGGGATCCATGCTAAGTGCTCAGGGCCGGCGCTAGCGCAAGGCAACAATGGAACTTGCCTTATGGCGCCAGGGGAACAGGGCAGAAAACTCAGGGCCAATCCGAGACGGCTGTGCTGGGTGCAGTTCACCCAGGCGCCACAGAGGTGGGGGCGCTCAAGCGCCAGAGTGCTCACTGCTCCCCTCCCCCTCCTCCTTGTTGGCATCTCTCTGCGCCAGTCACCATGAGCCGCGGCGCCAACCAGTCACCGTGTCTTGATCTTCTTCTCCACCTGGGCGTCCCGGCTCCACACTGTCCTCTCCAGCTGCCGCCCGGGTGGGGTTGTTTGTACTAATAGAGGGGGAGGGGGCTGTACTGGAGGGGATGTCTGCTGCAGACCTAGAAAGGCCTGTGAGGTTGTGGCCAATGTTGTTCTTCATTCATTGCTGTGGCACAGAACTTGTAACACTAATTGCCAGTAGCCGTTTGTATACCTGGTGTACCATTAACACTGATGGTCTGCATTCAAATGTGCTCCTTTTGCATTGGTGACCTATAGCTTGCTTTCTTTAAAGAAAGTAGCCAGTTAATTGTCAATTAAATTGAAGATTACTATTTACAATTTATAATGGAATAAAATTGCAAGTGAATGCCACCCCCCACATATTACCAAGAACATTATTTACCAAAACCCTTCCTTTAAACTAAACTCAATCTTTTTGGAACAAAATGTTAGCCTTAACCCATGAACTCTGATCAGAGAGATGCAGGGTGAAATGGTGTACAGAGACCCAGCAGTTATGCAGGCCCTTATATTGTCAACTAACAAAGGAGGGGGCACTCTAGAAAGCGCTCACCTGAGACCCAATGTCTGCCTTTCAGTAGCAGGTTTAAGCAACCACCATGGCGATGCCAACTACGGAGTCACTGGAGGGGGGGTGGTTTATCCTGGGGGACAGCAGTGTGTGTGTGGGCTGCCGCTGCGGGCGGCATCTGAAGGATGAGTCCACACCGCGCTCACCACACAGGCCGGACACACGCCTACAGAGCCGCCGTCGCGACTTACAAGGCTTCAGAAACGGGTAAGGGGGGACCTGTTTTAAAGTTTCCTGTTTTAAAAAAAATAACACCAAATCCCTGCAATAATATATTAAGCAGCCTGTATAATGTATTATTGCTGGGATTTGTAGTCCTCTGTAACTGCTGGTATTCTGCATTGCGTTTTATGTAATGTATTGCTGGGATTTGTTGTTCCTCTATAGCTGCTGGTATTCTCCATTGCGCTGTATAATGTATTATTGGTGGGATTTGTAGTTCCTCTATAACTGGTCAGTGGTAATCTGTATTGCGCAGTATAATATACAGTGCAATGGACAATACCACCAGCTATAGAGGACTACAAATCCCAGCAATAGTACATTATACAGCATTAACCATTAAAGCTTTATGGAGCACAGATATAATGTATGGTGTGTGCGCATGCCGGGGGGGCGGCAAAATGCACCTTCGCCTTAGTTGGCGAAAATTCTTGCACCGGCCCTGTAAGTGCTCTAAATTGAAGCAAGTATATTCTATATGAGGCTATGTATGATTTGTTAATTTTTCTTTAGGAATTTACAACCACTTTAAGGTATTGTGAAATGAAACAAATATATAAAGTTGATGTTATTCCAATTTGGCTGCAAATGTGAAATTTAAGGCATTTTAGGAGTGACAGCTCTTTAATGCAGTTTGTAAAGCCACTTCTGGAAGTTTTCCACAGTTAAGAATAAAAGAAAGGCTCTCTTTATGGCCGATTGTGGAGCGATGAGGATTTTTCATAGATTGTGTTTCCAGTCTGAGTCCTAATCGCACTAATTACCGGAACAAGCCCTCACAAGTCTGTGTACAGACACAGCGGCCCCCCCCCTTTACTCTTCTTAACTTGCGATTCCAACACCTCCACAAGCGGTTACCTAGCAGGAACTTATTTTAAACCGTGCCGTCTGGCTGTCTCCAGGGAAATGTTTATCATTCAGCTATTCCATTTAAACCGACAAAACACTCTGCCCTGTATAATTTAACCAGCAAATAATGTAGAGAGCTGAGTGACCTGTCTGCGTTGGAAGGATATTTTGTGCACGCGCCTCGTTAGTGTAGTACTCTGGATAAAGGTGTTTTGTGGGAGAAATACGGTTACATTTTATATTGTTAAAGGAATATGAAATTCTTCTACAATGTTATTTTGGACGTTTTGGGATCAGTGGTTGTGAAAACAATTAGAGAGAGTAATATCTTTTTTTTTTAATGTTGAATTGAGCTAGGAAAGGGGTTAGAAACTTCATCAGGGTAACCGTGTCTCCCAGTGGGACCGGAATTGACAACAATGAAAACCTCACAGAAGGCCCAGCTCTTCCACCTTCTATGTAAAACTATAAAACATTTTTGTTGGCGTTCTTGGATGATCATATTAGGCATTAGACTGGTTGGGCACAGTGTGAGTTGTTGCTGACAAAGGAACTGATCTGAGCTTCACTGGCAGAATTATGCGGTGTGGGGGAATATGGATTGGCTGAATACAAGTGAGCAAAAGCTTGAAGAGATTTTCCGACACGCTGTAGAGAATGTATTGTGACTGATCAATCATTCCACTTTGTGCAGGAAACGAGAACAACCTTTCATTGCACACAGGTTAAAACGCTGCACAAGTGAAGAGGTAATCATCACAGCAGTACCTGTGCTCAGCATAATTGTATGAGTATGTGCAAATCTAGTTGTCAGACATCTGCTGCTAAATAAATGACCTAACTTATACAACACAAATTGCAGTTAAAATATATCTAAAACATATATGTTTTTTTTTATAGTTTTGGATTAAGGCTCGGTTCACACTAGCCTGATTCCAAAGTCATGCAACTTTTGGAATCCGACTTTTATTAAACTTTGATGTGACTTTTTACCCTCTGTGGCACTGAAATCGGACCAAAGTAGTGCAAGTCGGACAGACTTGTGTAGTATCAAAAATAAAATAAATGAAAATAAACCACCTGTGTGCAGCAGCCCCCCCCGAATACCTGAGCGCCATCTAAATCCAGAAATGTTGTCTTGGCTGGCCGGGACTCCTCTCATTGCTGAGACAGCAGCGCAGCACCATTGGCTCCCACTGCTGTTAATCAGAGAAGGGGGGCATCTATTATAACGGGATTGTTGTAACAAAACTAATTTTATGATACCAGCAGGTATGAGCTGACAGGCAGGGAGGTGAGGGAGATGCAGAGAGCAGGGCTGTGGATGACTGAGGCGCATACTGACCACGTTGTCAGGGCTCAGCCGCTATGCTATACCAAGGGCAGAAACTGGCAGGATCAGGTGGCTATTTCAGGCGATACAGGGGGCCAAATTATTATATTTTTTTTTGGGGGGGGGGGGGTGACAAACACCTTTGGCAGCTCTCATAGAGAAATATTGAATTTTACACATCATCCGACTTGGGGGTCTCACAAGTTGGATCCTATGTCGCGCCAGTGTGAGCTGAGCCTGAATGTGAAAGTGTTAAACCCCTGTCCAGACTTGTATTGCTGTTGTCATCTCGCTGTGGAAATTGACCATACAGGTGAAACTCGAAAAATCTGAATATCATGCAAAAGTTCATTTATTTCATTATTGCAACTTAAAAGGTGAAACTAATATGAGATGAACTATCTTGCTTTGCATGCAATGAGTCTAAGCCGTGATTTGTCATAATTGTGACCATTATGGCTTACAGCTTAAGAAAACCCCAAATCCACAATCTCAGAAAATTAGAATATTGCATGCAATCAATAAAACAAGGATTGCACATAACAATATCGGACATCTGAAAAGTAGAAACATGCATATGTACTCAGCACTCGGTTTGGGCCCATTTTGCAGCAATTACTGCCTCAATGCGGCGTGGCATGGAAGCGATCAGCCTGTGGCACTGCTGAGGGGTTATGGAAGACCAGGATGCTTCAATAGTGGCCTTCAGCTCTTCTGCATTGTTTTGTCTCATGTCTCTCCATCTTTCTCGTGGCAATGCCCCACAGATTATAGGATTCAGGTCAGGAGAGTTTGCTGGCCAATCAAGCACAGTAACCCCCAAGGTCATTGAACCAGGTTTTGGTGCTTTTGGCAGTGTGGGCAGGTGCCAAGTCCTGCTAGAAAATGAAGTCTGCATTCCCGTAGACCTCGTCTGTGGAAGGAGGCATGAAGTGCTCCAAAATCTCCTGGTAGACAGCTGCGTTAAACCCTGGACTTAATGAAGCACAGTGGACCAACACCAGCAGATGACATTGCTCCCCTTTAAACACACACTGGACTTCAAGCATCTTACAGTGTGTGCCTCTCCATTCTTCCTTCATACTCCGGCTCCTTGGTTTCCAAATGAGATGCAAAATTTGCTCTCATCAGAAAAGAGGCCTTTGGACCACTGAGTAACAGACCAGATCTTCTGGTCTGTTACTTCTGACGTTGTTTGTTGTTCAGGAGTGGCTTGACAAGAGGAATACAACATTTGAAGCCCATGTCCAGGATCCGTCTGCGTGTGGTGGCTCTTGATGCACTGACTTCAGCCTCAGTCCACTTCTTGTGAAAGTCTCCAACACTTTTGAATGGCTTTTTCCTGACAATCCTCTCCAGTCTGCGGTCATCCCTGCTGCTTGTGCACCTTTTTCTTCTACACCTTTCCTTTTCACATAACTTTCTATTAATGTGCTTTGATACAGCACTTCGGAAAAAAAAAACACTTATTTTGCAATTACCTTTTGAGGCTTTCCCTCCTTATGGAGGGTGTCAATGATGGTTTTCTGCACAGCTGTCGGGTCAGTAGTCTTTCCCATGATTGTGATTCCTACTGAACCAGACTGAGAGACCATTTAAAGGCTCTGGAACCTTTGTGTTATGGCTTAATTGGCTGATTATAGTGGGACATTTTGAGTCTAGAATATTGCACCTTTTCACAATATTTAAGTTTTCTGAGATTGTGGATTTGGGTTTTCATGAGCTGTAAGCCATAATCACAATTGACAAATCACGGCTTGAACTATCTTGCTTTGCATGCAATGAGTCTCTCGTATTGTTTCACCTTTTTAAGTTGCATTCGTTAAATAAATGAACTTTTGCACGATATTCATATTTTTCGAGTTTCAACTGTATTTGTCCATTTTGTCTCTATTTTTCACTTTTACAGAAAAGTATGGGAAATTAAAAAATTTACAGCTGTGTTCAGAACAGGCGATGAGGAGAAATACAATGAAGACACATAATCTGGTGACGAATGTCTCTGATGGAATTTCCTCTCATTTCCTGTTCAAGTCGGGAAGTGGAGTGAAATCTTCCTGACAGGTTTACTACATCAATGTTTAGGTTTTACTTTTAAGCCCTGGTTTACACCAGTGCAATTTTAAAGTCGCACTTATTCAGCGTGACTTCAAAGCCAACTATCGGTGCGATTTCGTGTGCAACTTCAATCACCAGATGTCAATGCAAACTGCACAGAAATGGTGAAGGAACCTTTTTTCAAGTCTCTGTGACTTGAAAGGTTCCGTTGCTGCAAATGGGGTGCGACTTGTCATGTGACTTTGAACTGTGAAGTGTCATGACACCCTAATGTGAACCAGAGCTTAGGACTATTTTTTCTATTTTGTTTGTTGTCATCACTGAATTACTGAAAAAGAATCGTCTACGTAGGTAGTAAAGTTGTCATACAAAAGCCACTTCAATGGTATCCATTTTCTGTTACATCTGGGTAGGATATAATATTGCTTCTCATGTCACGTTTAGTCCTTTAAAAAAAAAACACAGCACCCTAGCCTAGAATGGTAGGGCACCTCCCCTTCTCCTCCTTCACCCCTCCCCTTTCCCTAGCTAACAGACTGACAGCAGATTACATCGTAAACTTTTTCTTGCGAAGACCAGGAGTTCAGGGAAACAGCACTTGGAGAACAGGGGCCAGCAGTATTGAAAGTTATAAAATAATTTTCAGGGTTTGGTAATTTTTTGGCCACGTTAACATTAATGGAAAGAATAGGGATAAGTATTACACTTGGAAGGGCATATGGGTGCTCACAATTGTTTTTGATTTTAAATTCCCATGCCAAAAACAGCTTTGTGAAAAACCACTGGATCAGAACCACTGCAATAAAATACTCACATTGCACTTTTCTGAACACGCTTTTATTTTAAGATTTAACTACAATCAGATTGTATCCTGGGTCACCTGGGGCTGTGTGCGCTCCCGGTGATGCACTGGATTATAAATGGAGGATGGCATAGCCCTGCCATTTTCAGGAGCATTTGTAATCTACTTTCATTATTGCCAATTGCATCTGGGTAAACACAAGTAGCCGTATACACAGCAGCCAGCTGCTGTAGATGAAATTGAGCTCGTTCCCTGGTGTATTAAGACAACCTGAGTCACGTACAATGCAAAGGTCAGTGCTTACTCATAGGTTTTGATAGTGGATTTCATGCTCGGATTGTCTTTAACTGTTTTTATTCCTGACATGCATACAAGTTGGTTTACAGTAAAGAAAGGTGTGAGCTAGCAGCAAACCGCCCGGGTGCTGAGAAGATGGCACAGGGTACAACGGGATGCTCACCTTGTACACTGAAGATGATCTGACGCTGGTGAACTTCATTATGTTTCATTTTAACTGTATATATTTTTTTAAATGCAAAGGCTTTTTGTATTTGTTGCATTTTATATTTTTCTGTTAGATTTCATCACTTTGAAATGTTATATCTATAACTAAGAAAAAACGAATTACAATTTAACTTTAAAGTGGATGTAAACCCTCCATACACCCAGTGAAGTGAACAGCCTCAGATGATACACAGGGATGAACCAAATCTCCCTACATAGGTTTTACATCCATATCTGCTGTCTTCACATTTATATACTGTTTAGAATGTTTAGATCGTGTTAGATTTTTCTCTCCTTGTTTAACACTGAGTGTGTTGTCTGGGCATACAGCCAAAATAGCCAACATTACTGATTGGAGGAAAGGCACACACCCCCTGTCATCATAGGCACAGACTCTGAGGTGCTTTGTAACAGGGCCAGCTCCCTGCTAATCTTTGAGCAACCTCCCCTGAAAGAATTTTCTGGCTGCTTTTGTCTTAGGCCCCTTTCACACGGACGGATAGAATGGTGCTTTTAGCTGCAGATTTTACTGCAGCTAGAAGCACACAATGCTTTCCTATGACATCATTCACACACTACGGTTACCTGCGGTTTTGTTTCTAGCGGTTTGGTGCTTATAGAAAAAAATAGAACTGGATGTGTCCAGCTGCGAAATCCCGCAGCTATCGGCACATAACCACAGGTAATCGCAGTGCACTGTGTCGGCTGCGTTTGGTATGAATCTTGAGGGGGAACTCCACGACAAATTTCAAATAAAAAAACGGCATGGGTTCCCCCTACAGAGGCATACCAGGCTCTTGGGTCTGCTATGGATTTTAAGGGGAAACCCCATACACCGAAAAAACTGTGTGGGGTTCCTCCAAAATTCATACCAGACCGTATCCGAGCAGCAGCCCGGCCAGTCAGGAAAGGGGGTGGGGACGAGCAAACCAGGCCGCATGCCCTCAACATGGGGGGGGGGTAGGTGCTTTGGGGCAGGGGGGCGCCCTGTGGACAGGACAGGGCCTCTTCCCGACAACCCTGGCCGTTGGTTGTCGGGGTCTGCGGGAGGGGAGCTTATCGGAATCTGGGAGCCTCCTTTAATAAGGGGGCCCCCTGACGCCGGCCCCCCATCCTAGGTGAATGAGTATGGGGTACATCGTACCCCTACCCATTCACCTGGTGGAAAAAAATGTAAAAAAACACACTACGCAGGGTTTTTAAAGTAATTTATTAGTCGGCTACGGGTCCCCCCTCTTCTTTAGCTCTTTTATGAGGGGGGCCCTGCTTCTTAGATGTCTTCTGCCGGGGGGTCCTGGTTTTCACCGCTGTCTGGTTTTCTTCTACCGGGGGGCACTTTCTTCATTAGCTCTTTTACAGCGGCCCCCTCCCTGGGTTCTTCGACGTCTTCTACGGGGGGGTCCCGGTCTTCGCTGCAGTCTGGTTCTTTTCCGCTTGGGGCCCCGCTCTCTTCATTGGCTTTTTTACGAGGGGGGGTGCCCGGGCTTCTGTCCCCTTCTGTGCTCGCTCATCCCCACCCCCTTTCCTGACCGGCCGGGCTGATGATCGGATACGGGTCTGGTATGGAATTTGGGGGGAACCCCACGCTGTTTTTTTGGCGTACAGGCGTTCCCCTTAAAATCCGTAGCAGATCCAATGGCCTGGTATGCCCCTGTAGGGGGAAACCCATGCCGTTTTTTTTATTTGAAATTTGGCGTGGAGTTCCCCCTCAAGATTCATACCAAACACAGTGCTTGGTATTGGCAAGGATCCAAGTCGGATCCCTGTTCAATATCGTGCCGCAGCTAAACGCAACCGCAGCTAAAAGCACTGTACCAATGCAGCTGATCGCTGTGCCTGGAGTCTTGAATTCCAGCAAAACATAAACATGCTTTTAGCTGCGGCAAAACAGCCGTCCGTGTGAAAGGGGCCTAAAGTGTCAGAATTTGTCAGGAGTTATCAGGCTGATAAGAGGAACTGTTCAGGAGAGAGCTACAGGACATAGCTCATTGAAGAGAGATAACAAAATACTGCAGATATATGTTCCCAGCTCAAATTTTCATGAATCGGGTTTACATCCACTTTAAAGTATATCTAAAGACAATTTGACAATTTGATTTTGCTTTTTTTCCAGGTTTGGATAGTATATGGAATGGTTGCTAACTCTGCCAGGTTTTTACTGCCTTCTGTGTCTCGATGGGAACATTTCGTATTTTTGTCCTGATCACTATTGCCACTGGGGCAGAAAGTCATGGGAGAGCTAAAATTTTCCAATTGTAACAAACAAAAAATGAAGGGAAATTCTGTTAGGACATCCATTCTAGTGGTGTGCTTTCAATGACAAGTCATGATTGGAATAAGAGAAATGACTCAATTCATGCTAAACGGCATGGTTGGAGGAATCTTCACGGATATGACTTGGCTCTTTTTTTTTTTTTTTTATCAAAATTTGAGTAGCTCTAATTTGACTGAATCAATTGAAATCCCCACAAAATTCTCGCTATGAAAGGTCTGCATCAGAAGGGGGTCTCCTCCTGTTTCCTGTTGTGTCTCTGGGACAGAGAGTGAAGAAAAATCGGCCTAATCAGAAAAGGACAACAAAAAAACTCACATGCTCTTTAATCATTTCCTATGCTGTCCAAGACTAAAAAAAAAAGGGCTGCATTTAAATATACTTTCAGCTTTGAGCCAGTCAGACCCGATTTCCCATATATGGTTCTCTAAACCGCATTACTACAGTTTTGCTCTTTCTCTGGTTTGCTGTTGGTTTGTTATGATCATTGGGTGTGCTCACTGATACATTACAGAAGAAATGCATGATTTCAGGTATATGTGTTTAGCAAGGCAGAGGCAATATATTGTCACATGAAGTGTGTGCCAAAGTTTTACAGGAAAGTGAATTTGAAGCTCATAAGAGGATTTTAAGGAAAATAGGGCGAATGTTTGTTTGATTTTCTCTGTTCATGTGGTAGAATATGTATAGGTTATAGAAGTGGCGCCTACAGGGATGGGTTTATGTACACACATCTTAAATGTGACTACAAGAGTTTAACTTCACGTCCGTTTCACTGAACTTTCACTTAGACTTTGTCAATGAAAGACTTTGCATAAAACAACTTTTAGTTGGCATTGTCAGTATCCTGGAGTGTACATCAAATGCTGTTTTGGCTCTCAACCAAGCATTTAAAGCATATTCTGCCTCACATACTAAATACATGAAATGAACGGATAGTGCAGGTCAAGGACTATGTCTACTTTGGCTAAAATGCCCTGTCTCCTTGCCAAAACCTTACACATCTGAAAGACAATACTGTATATGAGAATCAATCGGGATGGCAAAAAAAATGTCCCCTCCTTGTTGGAAGCAACTGATAAGTTTCCCACCAATCCTCTTAGGCCCCGTACACACGACCAAACATGTATGCTGAAACTGGTCCGCGGGTCAGTTTCAGCATACATGTTCGGTCGTGTGTGGGCGCGAGCGGGCCGAATTCCAGCAAACATTTGCCCGCCGGGCCTTTTCCCAGCGGGCAAATATTCCTGGACGTGTTTTAAAACCGTCCGCTGGAATCCTGCCCGCTCGGACATGTACGGTCGTCAGTACAGACCTACCGTACATGTCCAGGCGCCCGCCGTCCCTCGCATGCGTCGAATGACTTCGACGCATGCGTGGAAGCATTTTAAAGGCGGGCCGCCCACGTCGCTGCGTCATTGTCGCGGCGACACCGCGGACACGCCCCGCGTATTGTTTACGAGCGGACTTCTGTACGATGGTGTGTACAACCATCGTACAGAAGCCCTCTGGCAGACATGTATGGTGAAAACGGTCCGACGGACCGCTTTCACCATACATGTTTGTTCGTGTGTACCCGGCCTTACATAAACACTGTATAGAGATAAATCGGGGTATGGGGGTACTATTCATTAGTTCCCTTCATTTTCAAGGCTACTTTCTTCCCATTTCACGTTTTCTTTTCTCTGTTGTCCTCTGTTTTTCTTTTGTTTTCTTCATGTAACACTCTCATTTTTATGTCCTCATTCTTGTTCTCTAAATCCCATCCCTTGTCTTTTCCCTTCTGTTTCCCATGTTCCTATTCATTTCTCTTATTCTCCTTGTCCATTTGTTTCCCATCCTTTTTCTTTTCCCTGACACTTTTTTTTTCCCCTTCCCTATCCAATTGCCTTCATGCATTTGGCATTGTGGACATTGAATGTTGTCTTTTTAGTGCATCAGCTCTTGGTTGTTTTGCCTAAGGTACTTGCAATGAGAAAATATTCTGTATTCAGTCATTCCACCCTAAATGGCACACAACTGAGTAGGGTTAGTCTATTAGTCGACATGGAATGTGCTGCAAAGAAAGGTTTCTTACCTTTTTTTATCTTCATCTATTCTTAACTGTCCTGAATTCAAGCCTTAAGGGTGCAGGTCAGTGTGCAACACTGCCACTCCCAGTATACCACAACCTCTATTGTAGACAGATGAGAGGGAAGTCACTCTGCACTTATTTTGGTCTACACTGCAGTGTAGCACTGTGGAAAGCCTGCAGAACTTGTATTCAGGGGTTACATGTTCTAAAGCAGGGATATGCAGTTGGGGGACCTCCCAGCTGTTGCAGAACTAAAAGTCCCATGAGGCATAACAAGACTGACAGCCACAAGCATGACACCCAGAGGCAGAAGCATGATGGGACTTGTAGTTTTGCAACAGCTGGAGGTCTGCTAATTGCATATCCCTGTTCTAAAGCAATACAATAAAAAGGACCAGTTATGTTAGATTGGAATTTCAGTCTTAGGCCTAATGCACACAGGACATTATAAAAACGGCAGTAGAGTTAGCTGTAGAATGAGTTTTGCAGTAGTGTTTCTCAGTTTTTCTTTTTTTGCAAAACTATACTCTCATAAATGAAAAAAACACGACGACTAAGGGCTCTTTCACACGGGACATAAAACTATTTGTGTTCCGCTGCTGTGGGCATGCTGGAGTTTGTAGTTTCCCGATCAGAAAAAGCTCTCTTCCATAGTTTATCATTTTATTTTTCCCTAAGCTCTTATTTTTATGCAGTTCTCTGTGAAATGCTGTCTTGTTTTTTTACCTATTGCTCTGAATTATTCTGCTGATGGATCTCTGCAGGTTGAATAGAGTTTTATTTATTGCTGTAAGCAAGGGTGGCTGAGCGTTTCTCCACTCGGAAAGAAAGTCACGGGTCCGTATTTCATAACTATAAATAACTTATTGAAATCACCCCTTTCCCGGCTCTCATCTAGCTCGCTGCATGTTGTTACCCACTGTGAGAAATTTATGTATGGTATAGGAACGATCACAGGTAAAATATTCATCTCTGATATGTATTCTAGCCGTGTAAATGATCTGGTTCCTCAGATTTCATGGATATGTGACCTGAGAGCCATGAAGCGGCATTGATAAATTGATTTGAAATCAGTTGGTCTACTTGACCTTAAAGTGAATGTTAAGTCTCAGTTTTTCTAAAATAAAAATAGCAAACATGTTATACTTGCCCGTTCTGTGCAGTGGTTTTGCCGGGGCAGTGCAGATCTGCCTCTTCTCTCGGTTCCCTCTTCAGTGCTCCTGGTTCCTCCCTTCTGTCGAGTGCCCCCCACAGCAAACAGCTTGCTATGGGGGCACCCGAGCCACAGCTCCGTGTGTCCATTCAGACACAGAGCCCCAGTTCGGCCCCTCCTCCTCTTTCTCTTGGCTCCCGCTGCTGTCCAAGTCAGTTAGCCAATGACGCTGCTGTGTCTCATCCATTCTGGTGGGAAAATCCCTGGCGGCTGAGGCATTTGTGGACATCGCTGGATAGAGGTGGGGCTTTAGGTAAGTATAAGGGGGGCACTGGGGCAGCTGCTGCACACAGAAGGCTTGTTAACTTAATGCATAGAATGCATGAAGATTAAAAACCTTCTTTTACAACCACTTTAAAAAAAGTTTACATTTTTATTGTTTGAAACTTAACATGAGGCATTACAAAAATACAAATTGTGCAGTATAAATGTACAGTTAAAAAAAAAAAAAAAGAGGAATTGGCATGCACTGCCTATTCAAAAGACATTTGAGTATCTTGCTTGCGTTTGGTGTAATTGGGCATACAACATTTAATAGCAGTGTGTGTCCAGGACTCTTTTGCAGATGCTGTATTGTCTGTCTGCTGGAAGCACAAGATGTTTTTTGTAAAGGAACCTTGTAAACCTTTGTTTTTTTTTTTTTGTTTTTTTTCTTTAAAAAAAATAGTTGTACTTGCCTGGTTACTATGGTTTTGCACAGAGCAGTCCCATTTAGGGCCAAAACAACGAATCGATTAATCGACAACTAATCAATTATGAAATTAATCGATTACCATTTTCATAATCTGCCAGTAACATAATGGGGTTAAAAAAAACTAAAATTGGCCCATTATAGTACAAAAAGAGCAAATCGCTACTGTAAATATTAATTTCACTGCCCCACAGTAAAAAAAAATAACCCCTTACTGTAGCGATCATTTGCTCTTTTTGTACTAATTTTTGTTTTTTAACCCCATTATGTTACTAAACATCTCAAGCCTGGGGTCACACCTCTGTTTGGTGCTTTTTGCAGAAACACACTACAGTGCAGTTACTGTACATGGTTTCCTATGGGTCATGTTCACATCCATGATTTTTTCAGCTGCTGCGTATTTGGAAAGGGCTAGGACTTTTTTTAACAGAGAAAAGTGCTATTTTGGTTCAATATACTTCAATTGAGAAGCTGCAGAAAAGCATGTAATGCGTTTTTGTGGCAATTTGTATTTTTTAATCTTCCCCACAACAATAAATTGGCCAAAAAATATATAAAAATGCAAATCGCATCAAAATTTGCTTTTTTTTTTTTTTTTTTTAAGGTTATTAACCGAATAATCGATTGATCGAAACAATAATCGGCCAACTAATCGATTATGAAAATAATCATTGGTTGCAGCCCTAGTCCCAGTCCTCCTCCTGTAGTCTCCTGCCAGTGTTCCTAGCTTCACCTCCTCTGCAAGTGCCCCCATAGGAAGCCCTTTCTATGGGAGCACTCATGCTTGTTCAACACCAACCCCCCCCCCCCCACCTCCCTCATCATAGGATTTTATTCACTGCAGCAGCCAATGTCTCCTGCTGCTGTCTATCTGCCCTCTGAGGAGAGAACCACTGCTCTGGGGCACAGTGTTGGATTAAATTCAGGCCCAGGTTAGTATAAGGGGGACTGGGGGGTTAATCCTGTGGCTGTTCTTTTTTTAATTTTTTTTTACCCTTTTTATTGCAGAGGGTGCATTATGGTAAAAACCTAAAGACCCCTTTCACACTGGGACGGCGGGTCTGTTGGCAGTAAAGCGCCTTTTTTTTGTCCGCTAGCAGGGTGATTTTAACCCAAATTAGCGTCTGAAGAAATGGTTGGGCAGGGGCAGTGTAATAGTGGTGTATACACCGCTCCTATGCCGCCCCAAAGATGCTGCTTGCAGGACTTTTTTTCCGGTTTTACAAGCGCACCTTTTGGCAGAATTCAGACCCGAAACGAAACCCCCTGTGCAATTCGCAACGTAGTTGCTCCAGAAATGCGTGAACCGGCTCCATAGAGTCGATCACAATCTCCTGTCATGCGAATTGGATGCAGTTAAATTCACATCCAATTTACAATAGTGTGAACCCTGTCTCAAACAGAAGTTGGAAATATGTGAAAGCCGCACTGCCTCATCAAGGCTCCTTTGTGAAGTGTGTACCTAACTCTAATGCTGCTTTCACACTGAAGGCGCCCGAGCGGTGGCAGTAAAACGGCACTTTACCGTCGTTTTTGCATCACTTTTCGGCCACTAGCGGGGTGCTTTTAACCCCTGCTAACAGCCGAAAATAGGTTCAAAGCGCCGCTACAGCGGTACTTTGCTAGGAGTTCGGCGGCGCTGCCCGTTAAGTTGACAACATGGCTGGGGGGGGGGGGGGGGGGGGCAGACACTCTAGGCCAGCTGACTGGTGAGGAATGTGAAGTGGGAAACATAGTGAGTAACACTACCTGTAATTATAGTTCCCATTAAAAGTCCCCACTACAGTTCTCAAAACAGCAAATGACCTTGATCAAGAGCACCTATGTTGGCTGATCACAACTCTCCCAACAGCTCTGCCACTCATCCCAACTCCCCACCCCCAAGAAGTAAGGGAAAGAATATAAATTGAGAATACACGGAAAGGAAAAGAGGGGGGGGGGGAACAACAAATAAAAAGGAGAGAAAGATTGAGAGATCAAGAGACTGCTAGATTGAGGGATGGGGGTTAAAAAAGAAGAAATTGGGATAGAGAGAAAAAAGGGAAAGAAAGGAGAACAAAGAGTGGTACATACTTGACAAATGTAAGGGTTAGGGAAGCAAATTACTTGTTTTGCCTTGGGTGCTGACAGCCCACGCTATGAACATTTTTACTGTTGGGGGCTCCCACAACTTGGGAAATTTTTATCAAGGGGTCAGGGCACTAGAACGCTTGAGAACCACTGTGTAATGTATATAATGAATAAATAATACTACATGAACATGTAAAGCCTTCTCATTAGTTCTCTTCGGTTGGGATTTCTCCATGTACAGGTGTCTCTCTGTCATTTAGATTTCCGCACCAAACCCCCCCCCCCCCAACTCTGCAAAATTGGAAAGGTGTAATAAATGTCTGATTGGCTTATTGTAGAAAGAATTGCCTGGCTGTTGGAAAATTCTGAAGTAATTTGCTTTATTGAATCTGTGAAAGAGGAATTGCCTATAAGATCCGCTCTTCACCTGAGTTAAAGCTACTGAATGGTAATTGTGTGAGCTCTCAGCTGACAGGTGTGTGACAAATGTTTGGTTATTGGGAGTAGTGCTCACAGCTACGTTTTCTTCTCTTCTTGTTCTAGCTCTTATTATGGCGTGTTTTCATTATGTTGTGTGAATTAAGTTTGATATCTGCTTTGACCCCTAACTCTAGCTTGCCAGCTGTATACAGGCTGGTGAAGTAACCACTGTGTAAACTGGAAATATTACAATTTTTACTGATGGCTGTGTGCTTGTGTGTATGGTCATCTGTAGTTTATGGCATGGCACCTGAAAACTACTTGGATATATTCATTGTGAAGGGCTGAGTTTTCACAATTGGTATCGACTGTAGGGGGAATGCATGACCCTAAGGTGGACCTCTGCTGTTAGGACATGCACTGTGTACACCTGCACCATATCTGTTCTCCAGTTGTTGGTGTTCCTTAACCCTGGATCCTGTATTCACTATATCTGGTCTCCTACAGTACACAACATGGAAATGCAAATATTTTAGTAAATAACTGCTAAATACCTTTTCTCATCAGCAGTATATAGCAGTCTTGTGACTTCCATCAGTCTGTGCTTAAGCTTGTAGGAGGAGTCTTCATTCTCCCCTGATCATCTGTCTGGACAGTGCTGATTGGCCCTGTGCGGATCACATGCACTCTCCCAAGAAAAAAAAAGTCCTCTAGCAATACATATCAAACTGAGCATGGTGCAGCCTGACTAATGCTGTGTTCTATCACAAGATGGGTCGGAGTCAAAGAAGAGTAGGATCAGAGAAGACAGGATCACACAGCCTTTATACACAATGCAGAGGATTAACCCCTTAGGTTCCACAGAAAGTATAACCAGCATACTTTACTGCATATACAGATTGAGTTTACTGTTGAGTTTAGTAACATTTTAACTCTCGGGGTCCCCATGGCAATGTACACCTTCTATGTAACTTGCATTTAGAAGGGATATGCTGAGCCCTGTCCACATCCACCGGTCCAACGTATTACCATTGCCTCACTCCCAGTAACCATGTGGGGTCCTGCTGTGCACGTAGCATGGACTCTATGCGTTCACTTCATTTCACTTAAAGGGTTTGTAAAGGAATTATTTTTCACACCTCCTGGTTGTCGGTTTCCTGATGACCACAGTACTGGGAGCTTTCTCTCTGTGGTCACTAATCAAGGAGGTGTGATTACTGTGTGTCTAAAACCCCACAGCACCAATCAGTTTCGTTTTCCAAACGATCACTGCCCTATATTGGCTCTGTGGCTCTGGACATCACAGAAGCAGGAAACAACATGCAAAAACGAAACTAGAAACTGCAGGTACATTATATGATTGATTTTTTATCTATTTTTAAAAAGGAATCGGTTAACTATTATGTCTCTATACCCTGTAAACAGCCATTTCAGCAAAAAATAAATAAAATTCCTTTACAACTCCTTTAACTCTTCCGTAACTGGGCACAGGCTGGAAGACCTATGCAGCGCAAGTCTGCTCCTGTAGCTATGGGGGACTGACCGCTCAGGGAGAGAATGTTGACAGAAACTCCTCCTGCAGGATGACTCACCTATTCTAGACACTATGTAATGCTTGTGTCTTTACACTGTATTACTCTTGTACTGATGTCGTCGTACCTTGTGACCTGAACTATGGAATTCTGCTGGTTACTTACATTACACCCCTTTAACTTCAGACCAGGTGCGAACAAGGTTTCAAAAGTTTTTACTTGTAAAATGTCCCAGACTAAGGCTGCCTCATGCTGCCCCATCATACGTGCAAAGGTAGAGTCCACGTATAACCAGAGGATCCAAAAGTGGCATTTGCCAGTGCTGGAATCTTCGGGACAATCCTCAGATCCCGGTGACCTTCTTCATATTGTAAAGTGCTGTGCAAACTGTTGGCGCTTTATAAATCCTGTATAATAATGACAACAGTAGAAGCAGCAGGCAACATTCCTCTACTCCTTGCTGGTCCAGTTCTATTGTATGTAGCAGCCCCAGCCCTCTGCTTTTTGTTTTTTTTTTTCCTGCTGCTCTGGACCACTGTCCCTCTTTTATATCACAGGATCAATGGGTTGGACCCAAGAAAAATGGCCAAAACCAAAGAACCAGAAAAGTAATAGTAAAGGTTCACGTTTAAAAAAAATAAAATAATAATTAACAAACGTCATCCTTGTATCCACTTTGCAGTTCGTTTTGCACAGAGTGGCCCCGATCGTCCTCTTCTGGGGTCCCACGGCGGCTCTTGCGGCTCCTCCCTGCAATAGCTAACCCAATCTGGGAAGCTCTCTCCCAAGGGGCAGGCGCGCTCCCGTGGCATACAATCGGTGTCCATAAACTGCCGATTGTATGACTCGGCCCCGGCGGCCACGTTATTGGATTTGTTTGACAGCAGCAGGGGCCAATGGCTGCGCTGCAATCAATCTATCCAATGAAGAGCCGAGAAGCTGTAATTTTAAAATGGGTGCTCGGGGGGGCCGGAGAGTGCAAGGTGTTTTTTCACCTTAATGCATAGGATTCTTTACAACTCCTTTTTAACGTCTACCTTCCTGTTCAGGACAGCACCCAACTTGCATATATTTTCAACCTGCTTACCAGCATATGGTACTGTTCTGTTCCCTTCGTTCAACACTTTCCATAACTTTTAATCCAGAATAATATTAGCCACTATTTGACAATGGTTAAAAAGTAAAACCAACTATATGGTGCGCTGCCCAAGCTGAAAACATGATGGGTGTGTGTGTGTGTGTGTGTGTGTATATAGGAATCAATTTCACTGTATGGGTGATTTGATCTATATCTGATGGTTTCATTGAAAGGGAGCGATTGGTCTTTGCAGAAAATGCAATCAATCTTTTATGTCTAAAGACTTTTTTCAAACAAAATATAGTTTGAAATAAAATCTATATTTGATTTTTTTTTTTTTGACCAGCAGTGTTGCATTGCTCAGCGTTGGCATCAGAAAAATTGTCTACTGGCAGATTCTTCATGGTATTGAAGGGTGAATACAACCATCCTCATTTTAAAAACGCAAAAAAGACACAAACAGTCACAAGGACAAGCAAGGAGATTTTTCTAAAGGACTTGCAAGGAGAAATAAAGGTAAATCTTGATGCAGTCATTGTTAAATATTGGTTAAATAGATCAGAATTCTTTATATATATATATATATATATATATATATATATATATATATATATATATATATATATATATATATATATATATATATATATATATATATATATTATATATATATATAAAGCCCAACCAACTCCATTGACAGCAAAACTTGTCTCTTGTGTCACTGCATTTGATTGTCAGCAGAGGGAACCAATGACTCCTGCTGCTATCAATCTGTCCAAGAAGGAGGGACAGCGGCTGGAGCCGCTGCACTTGTGCATATCATCGGATCAGGCTCAGGTAAGAAAAAAATGGGGGTCTGGGGGATTGCTGCAGCACAGGTTTTTCACCTTAATGCATAGAATGCATCAAAGTGAAATACCTTGAGGCTTTACAACCACTTTAACTGTAGATGTTAAGGAATAAGAAGTAATGCTTTACTCTTCGCTGCGGCGCATATGGTGGAAGCCTGCCTCGGTGAGGATTAAGATAAGTATTATACCTTATTTCTCATCCCCTGCATTTGACAAGCATTTACCTACTGCTTCAGTAGTTTCTGAAATTACCAAAAGTGGGCTTTAGCCATGATTCACACTGCTGCGTACATGTCAAATCGGCGGCAATTGCCGGAAATGGCCCCGCCCTAATTGGAAATTGCAAATAGTAATTTCTGTACTACTTTTTGCAATTTCTCTCAGCGATTTACATTGACGTGTGCAGAAACCTGCACAGGTTTCTCTTTAATCGCGGGCGTGAAATCGAGTGAGTTCAGCTGAACGCGCACGGCTTCACTCCCGCAGCCAGTGTGAACCTGGGTTTCATTTTCCTTGGCGTCTCTTGTGGGGAGGGGGGTTGGAGCCAATAAAGACTTTTCCATTAAGAGATGGTTTGCTGCCCTCTTAGTGCTATTAGTTTTTGGTTTAGGAGGTGGTGGTGACAAAATTCTGGAAGTTACCATGTGTGTGGTGATGGGCAGCAGAGTAGTTTAATGCCAAGTCCCTCATCCTCCTTGGCTGTCTAAAATATTCATGAATCTTCCCTCTGAGGTGGCCAGGGTGTGCCATGAAAGGATGACACGCGGGCTTTGGGAACACTTTCCTGGTGGACTGCTTGCGAAGCTCTGATAGTGTTATTGAAAATAGCTTTTGTATATTTTGTAGACCAAATTTATTTGTAAAAGGTTTAGTGATCCTTTAATTAGTTTTAGCAGTATAATTTGTTTCTGTAGATACCTGTAAGCGATTGTGATCTTTACTCATGTTCACTGAAACTTTTGATTATGTGAGTCTGCTGGGTATCTTTGTAATTATCTGCAATATTCACACAATCTCACTAGCTGTATTATTTAGCTTTTATTTAAATTGTCTCTGTTTTATCTTTGGTAACATTTTTTGTGTTCTGCTCCAGAACAGTTTGCGTTCTGACCCTGTTATTACCGTCAACTTTTTCTAAAACAAACAAGTTTGCTTTTGTTTTAGGGATGTGTTTGTTAAATGAAATAAAATAATGCTCAAATAATAAAACTAAACTGAAGAATAATTGGTTCATGAAGTTGGTGGAATTTCACTTCCGCCTAAAAAGGACCTTGGCATCTGTCAATTGTTTACAAGTGATGAACATAAAATTAAAAATTAAAAGCTTCTGCCAATGACCTAAAACTCACTCACGTTGCTGCTTTTGTCCTTTTGCTTCACTAGTGCCATTTTCGTAACAGTGTTGTCACAAGCTAGAACCTTCTTCCAGGAGAGAAATATCAACCCATTGAACATATGATTTTGAAAATCCTGCATTTGCATACAATGGCATTCTAGACACTTTCATTTGTTTACAGGTTGACATTTTGCATGAGTGAAGTGTTACCATGGTAATGTTTAAAAAATAAAAATTAAGTAGAGGCACTGAAGCGCAATAGTAAGTTGACTTGATTCACCAAAATAAATTTGGCGAAAGACTGGAGTTGCCCTTTAAATCGCTGTCGTGTTTTTTTTCTGTTTCACTGGGGAGATTCTACTTTACTTTCTAGATATACTTGTAACTAAAACCCTTTATTCCAATTGGAAGTTTACGTTCACCTCTGCCTATGGTGTGACCACTCCAAAATGCTGGATTTCTCCTCAGTCTTTGTCTCACACTATGGGCAAAGAGGGGAGTAAATCTCTCCAACTGGTGCACAGACAACAATTAAGGCCAGACAGCGAGTCTAACCCTTGCCTACGCGAAAAAGTGAAAAATAAATTTCGCACACTTTAAGTGTGACAAATATGTGGACCTCAGCTTTAATGACTCTGATCATCAAATACATGTTATTACGCAAAGATAACTGGAGTAAATAGAAAATGCAGTTTTTAAATGGTTTAATTTATTAAGGCAAAAAAGCTGTCCAAACCTGCCTGGCTTTATGTGAAAAAGTTATTGCCCCCTAAACCCAATAACTGGTTGTGGCACCCATGGCGAGAACAACTGCAATCAATCATTTGCGATAACTGGCAATGAATCTTTCATATTGCTGTGGAGCGATTTTGGCCCACTCTTTTCAGAATTGTTTTAATTCAGGTATACTGGAGTGTTTTCCAGCATGAACGGCCTGTGTAAGGTCATGATACAGCATCTCAATTGGATTTAAGTCCGGGCTTTGACTAGACTACTCCAAAACCTAAATTTTTGCTTTGTTTGGACATGAACTTGCTGTTTTTCGGATCATTGTCCTGCTGCATAACCCAAGTGCACTTGAGCTTGAGGTCACGAACTGATGGCTGGGCTTTCTCCTTTAGGTTTTCCTGGTAAAGCTCAGAATTCATGGTTCCATCAATTATGGTAAGTTGTCCTGAAGCTGCAAATCAGCCCTAAACCATCACACTACCACCACCATGTCTGACTGTTGGTATGATGATCTTGTTATGAAATGCTATATTTTATGCCAGATGTAATGGGACGCACACCTTTCAAAAAGTTAAATTTTTGTCTCATCAGTCCACAGAATATTTGGCCAAAAGTCTTGGGGGATAATTCGAGATGTGTTTTGGTAAATGTGAGATGAGCCTTTGTGTTCTTTTTGGTCAGTAGTGGCTTTGACCTTGGAACTCTCCCATGGATGCCATTTTCGCCCAGTCTTTGTTATTATTGAATCATGAACACTGATCTTACCTGAGGCAAGTGAGACCTACAGTTCTTTTAGATGATCTGGGTTCTTTTATGACCTGGGTGAGTTGTTGTCATGCTCTTGGAGTCATTTTTGTAGGCCGACCACTCCTGGGAAGGTTCACCACTGTTCCAAGTTCTCTCTGTTTGTGGATAATGGCTCTCCCTATGGTTCACTGAAGTTCCAAAGCCTTGGAAATGGCTTTGAACCCCTTTCTAGACAGATGCATGTAAATTACTTTTGTTTCTTGACTGTTCTTGAATTTTTTAGATTGTGACGTGTGGCTTTTTGTGATCCGTTGGCTGTTTTTATTTTATTTTTTGTCTTTTTGACTTCTGTCGGCTGAGGGACAGGATGGATATTATAAATCTTTGTAGTCTTAGTCCGGCCAGCGAGCGTGAGCACACCTTTGCAAAGAGGCCGGGTCTGCCACGACATGCCCCATGACTCCTGGGGTGGCCAGTGAGCTTTGCTCCGAGGTTCGCACATGACTGGGCTGTGGTGTTGCCCCACTCACAGTGGACCGGACCGACGGGTACCTCCATTGCAGTTGTACGCCTGTCTGGAATGCGTCGGTGAAGTCGTAGCGTGGACGGGTAAGCACAGTCTCTCCCACTTAGGTGGGGTGGTACGGCTGAGCATTCCTGGGGTTTGGGTATCCTCCCTTCCCTGCTCCCTTTTCCCTCTGTTTTATTGCTGTCGGGGGGGGGGGGGGGGGGGGTTGGGTGGACACCTTGTTGAGGGACTGTGCTCTGGCCTATGTGTGTGTTAATGCTGGGGGTCCTTTTTTTATGGAGGTTTTGTGGTACTGTGCAGCATTTTTAAGCTTTCCCCATTTATATAGCGAAATTATTGGGGTGATTTTCAATTTCTATTGAAAATCCCATTGGCGGCCATTTTGTTGTAGCCATTTTTTGTTCAGGTCTGAACTGGGCCCTGGGAGTTTTTTTCCATAATGGAGTCTGTATCTGGTCCTCCTTCCCCAAACATGACAGGCAGCAGCTGGTACTTCTGCACCTGCTCTTACGATAGACGATTTGTCGGCAGTCCTGAAGACATTTGTTGCCAGGGTGGAAGCGGCGTGCGGAGGTAAGGGGGGTAAAAAGCGCCCCCTCCCTCCGCTATCTCCTGGGGGAATGCTCAGATTCAGACCAGGATCCGGCTGCGGCTCAGGTACCTTGTTCTGTTTTATCTGAAGTGGACCAGGACCCTCCTTGTGAGGAAGATATTTTAACTGGGTTGGGGCATAAGGCACTTGTCGGGGAGCTTATCAATGCCCTAAGGGACTCCCTTAAGTTGGATAGTGCAGCTGAGGTATCCGCTGAGGGCTCGGATCTTTTGGATCTCACAAATCGGACTGCTGTGTGAAGGGTTTTCCTTATGTGCCCTTCTTTGATAAATTAATTGATGCGGAATGGGGAAAAGCCGCAGAAGGCTTTTGTAGTCCCTCACCACCTGGCGGTTTGGTACCCCTTTGAGGAGAACTCTAAGAAAGCCCTGGCGGATTTACTCTTCAAAGGTGGGAGGCTTTTTGGGTCTTAACTGGACGACATTATCAAGGATGTCACGGGAGGGAAGAGCACTCTCCTCCCTCAGTCCGCCCAGGGGAAGGAACCCCCTGTAAGCCGGGTCCTTTTCACACACAGAAGCTGTATTTCCGTCAGTTAGGGCCGGTAGGTAAACCCAACCAGGCCGACAAAGGCCCAGCTGGGGTACAGAAACGTCACTGGGTGCGTAAGCCGAACAAGCCGGCACCCAAGCCCGCAACTGCATGAAGGCCTGCCCCCGCCCGACTCATGGGTAGGGGGATGGCTTTGCAGGTTCACTACCTGGTGGATCTCTCTGCTCTCCGATCAATGGGTCTGCGAGGTGGTCTCTTCGGGGTACAAGATGGTTTCTTTCCTATCCCCCAAACAGATTATTTCCCTTAGGTCTCCCTCTCCTGCAGGCTTTTCGGGCTGCCCTGTTGGGGGCAGTAAGGGACTTGCTAAGTTGCGGAGTAATTTTACCCGTTCCGCAGGACGAGAGGTTTCAGGGATTTTATTTGAATCTGTTTGTGGTCCCGAAAAAGGACGGGGTCCGTCCGATCCTGCACCTCAAGGTTCTGAATGCCTTTGTGAAAGTAAGAAAGTTCCGCATGGAATCAATTTGCTCGGTGGTAGCTGCGCTCCACCCGGGGGACTTTCTAGCGTCCTTGGACATCAAGGACGCATACTTGCATGTCCCAATCTGCGCAAGTCACCAGAGGTTTCTGCGTTTTGCGATCGGGGAGGACCAATATCAGTTTGTGGCCCTCTCTTTTGGCCTGGCGTCAGCACCAAGAGTTTTTACCAATGTGCTTGCACGGATCCTAGCTTTGCTGAGACAGTGAGGCATTGCCATCGTAGGGCTACTTAGCCGATCTTCTTCTGAGAGCAGCTTCTGGCTCAGAATTAAAAGAGGACGTGTCTATAACCAGCCAGACGCTCCAAGAATTTAGGTGGGTGTTGAACGTTCAGAAGTCGGAGTCCTGGTTTCCGACTCGGCATTTGGAATATCTGGGGTTGATTCTTGACCTCCTCGGAAGCGAGGGTCTTTCTACCCCTGGGAAAAATTGCAGACGCTCCAGTCTGCAGTGAGTTTTGGCGTCCCGCAAATAGTCGTCTCTCCGATTTTTGCATGCAAGTTCTGGGCCTCATGGTGGCCTTGTTCGAGGCTGTACCATATGCCCAGTTCCACACTCGAGTACTACAGAGGGAGATCCTATCCAAGTGGAACAGATCTCCATTGTCGCTGGATCGTCAGATTCAGGTCAGCCAACTGTTCAGGGCCTCTCTGAATTGGTGGCTGGGATCCCCGGCTCTTCGGTCAGTGAAGTCTTTTTCTCCCCTTTCAGTGGACGGTGGTTACGATGGATGCCAGCCTCACGGGATAGGGGTGGGGCATCTGGGGGGGGGTCCAGTTTGCCCAGGGTCGTTGGAATCTAGAAGGATCCTGTCTACCGATCAATGTCTTGGAACTTCTGGCGATTAGGCTAAACCTCTCCTCGTGGTCCAGGAGGTTGCAAGGCCGCCCGATCAGGATCCGGTCGGACAACGCCACGGCGATGGCTTATATAAACCATCAGGAGGGAGCTCGGTTGCAGCGTCCGAGGTCGCTCACATCCTAAGGTGGGCGGAAAGTAGGGCGTCGGCCGTCTACATTCCAGGCGTAGAGAACTGGCAGCCAAATTGCTGGACCAGGGAGAATAGGCATTGCATCCGGAGGTGTTTCAACTTCAACTTCTTTGTAGGAGAATGGGGGAACACCGGATGTGGATCTCCTGGCCACTCGTCTCAACCGCAAGGTGTCGAGGTTCGTGTCCAGGGATTCTTGGGCGGACACGTCAGGCACGTTGGTAGCCCGTGGGGTCAGTATTGATTGAATTATGCCTTTCCCCCATTGAAGTTGCTTCCCCGGCCTGCTCCGCAGAGTGAAGGCCGAGGGGATCCGATGATCCTAATCGCCCCATATTGGCCCCGGCGTCCTTGGTACACCTATCTCATGCGCCTAGTGCGACTGCGCCTTGGCAGCTACCAATGCGGGAGGACCTTCTGTCTCAAGGTCCTATACTCCATCCTGCTTTACAGTCTATGGCTTTAACGGCATGGCTATTGAAGCCAGGTTCTAAGGGACCGAGGTCTTTCCGACTGTCATTCCTACTATGTTGAGGGCACAGGAAATCTTCTTCTAGGCCTACATCTCTATGTGCAAGGAGATGGGTTGGCTTATACAGACGTATTCGGTGTCCAGGGATCCTGCTGTTTTAACAGCGCGGTGTGGAATAAGAAGCTTGCCTTAAGCTTTCAACGGCCTTTGGCGGCCCATTCTCTGGTGGGTACCTTTGTGCAGGGGGTTCGTCATGGTACTTCCCCCTCTTAGACCACCTCTTCCCCCATGGGATTTGAATCTGGTGCTCTCGGTTCTTCAGAAACCTCCCTTCGAGGACATCAGAGATTCCTCTTTTGATGCTTTCTCAGAAGGTGGCCTTTTTGGTGGCCATTACGTCTGTCAGAAGGGTTTCTGAGTTGGTGGCCTTGTACCTGCAAGTCGCCATACTTGGTCCTCCATAAGGATAAGGCGGTGTTGCGCCCGGGACCTTCCTTTCTTCCAAAGGTGGTTTCGTCTTTTCACCTTAACTAGGACATTGCTTCCATCCTTGTGTCCTCGGCCGGCACATGCTAAGGAGGTTGCAGTTCATTCCTTAGACGTGGTACGCGCCTCTGTGGGTGTACCTGTCGGCTACAGCTCCGTTTCGGAGGTCTGACTCACTTTTTATGTCGGTATCTGGTCCACAAAAGGGCCTGGCGGGCTCGTCGGCCACCATTTCTCGGTGAATCAGACAGACTGTCATACAGGCCTATGCTCTCAGGGGGCGGGCGCCCCCTTTCCCGTCACGGCACATTCAACCAGGGCAATTGTTGCTTTCTGGGCTGTCTGACACAAAGCACCTGTCTCACAGGTGTGTAAAGCGGCGACTTGGTCATCCATTCACACTTTCTCCAAATTTTACAAGGTTGTGCGTGCATCCTCTGATGCTTTCCTTCGGCCGCAAGGTTTTGCAGGCGGCTGTTTAAAGTTGAATCTCCTCGTTGAGGAGCTATGCCTGTTTGGGGTGAAGTTGTGTGTTTTTTACCGATACTGTTCCCACCTCTCATTTTTTGACACTGCCTTGGGGACGTCCCACTTGTCAAGAACTAAGAGGCTGTGTCCGTCCATGGACGATCAGAGAAAATAGAATTTTTTGTATTCCCGTAAAATCCTTTTCTCTGTTGTCCATGACGGACACAGCATCCACTCCAACTTTAGGTTTGTACTGCTTGTTACGAACTGATGCTGGCAGGGAGGTGGGTTATGTCCGGAGGGACCGCCCCCTGGGTGGGGCTGTTCAACTCTGTTTAAATGACATGTATATGAATATCTACATGTTTCTGGCTAGTCCTCTCCTGTAAACAGGGAACATAATCCACTTGTCAAGAATTAAGAGGCTGTGTCCGTCCATAGACGACAGAAAACATTTTTACGGTGAGTACAAAAAATCCTATTTTTCACATAGAGCCTGGCAGGTTTGAACAGCTTTTAATAAAAATAATTTATAAACTGTATCTTGGATTTACTGGATTTTAAAATTTGTTCTGAATCATTTAAGTGTGAGAAATATGCAAAAAAAAAAAATGAAAATCAGGAAGGGGCAAATACTTTTACAGCAGTGTGTGTATTAGAGATAGATATATCCATCTATCTACCTAACTAGATCTATATCTCAATCTACTTATCTGTTCCATTTTCCCTACACCATGCTGTAATCACAAATGTTCCTGACCACACGTTCTAATTTTGCTTTTCCTGAAACATGCACTTTGTAAAAATAAGTTTAATTATAACAGTTTTGAGATTTTACCCGATTTTGTTTATATATTCTATTAGGTTAACATATCACCCAGAGTGCATCATTGTAATAATGGTGCCAATTGTAAACGCGCTGTTTTTTTTTAAAAAACTACCGGTATATAGTTTAGTACTCATGTTCCCATTTTTGTCTTTTAATTCTGACACTCCTGTTACTATTGACGTTTTTGTTTTTTAATTACGTCTCCATGGTGGTGATGTTGTTTTGATATCGGACTGATACGGGTATTTTCTTATGTTCTTTCTAGCCCTGATGAAGAGGGCACTCTTGGACCCTGAACATGTTGGATACTCTTTAGCTTGCACCCCTGACTTCTTAGCAGTGGTGTGGTTTTAAAATTACACTTCAAGTCAAGGAGACTGTAGAAGCCACCTACCCAGGAACCAGATCATTTACACCAAACATCAGTATCCTACATTAAAATAATCATACCAGCTCCTGCCCACGTGTCAGATTTTGACCATACAGTCACTGCATCAGCATCCACTTCTAATGGCTGCCTGCATGCAGGTTCAAGATGGATGCATATATAACAAAATATGCTCAGCATGGGGACAGGTCTTGGCACCATTAAAGCGGTTATAAAGCCAAATAGAAAAAAAAAACCGTTTCTATACTTGCTCTGTGCAAACAAATTGCACAGAGCAGCCCCAGATCTTCCTCTTCTCGTGTCCTCTGCCAGTTCTCCTGGCTCTCCTCTCTGCTGGTGCCCCCCAATAGAAAACCGATTTTCAAGTTGAACTATATTTTTGTGCATGCAATATTTGCTCATTTCAGCTTTACCGCCCAAAGTGCCCACACTACAAATGTTTGCCCCTCCTCCTCCCCACTAACATCTGATCCTAAACGACTTTAGGGTCTGGATTAGGGCTGCAACTAACGATTATTTTTATAATCGATTAGTTGTCTGATTATTGTTTCGATTAATCGGATAATAGCCTTAATAAAAGAAAAATTCGCATTTTTAAATTTTTTTGGGCCATTTTGTTGTTGGGAAGATTACAAAACACAAATTGCTGCACAAACACATTACATGCTTTTCTGCAGCTACTCCATTGAAGTACATTGAACCAAAAAATAAATAGCACCGTTTTGCGTTAAAAGTCCTTTGCCCTTTCCAAATACCGCAGCAGCTAAAAAAAATCATGGATGTGAACGTGTCCCATAGGAAAACATATAAATGAACTGTAGTTGTGTTTCTGCAAAAACAGAGGTGTGACCCCAGGCCTGAGATGTTAAGTAAAATAATCGGGTTTAAAAAACAAAAATAAGTACAAAAAGAGCAATGCTAATGTAAGGGTTAATTTTTTTACTGTGGGACAGTGAAGGTAATATTTACAGTAGCGATTTGCTTTTTTGTACTATAAAGGGCAAATTTTAGTTTTTTAAACCCCATTATGTTACTGAGCGATTAATCGATTACAATTTTTCATAGATTAATTTCATAATCGATTAGTTGTCGATTAATCGATTAGTTGTTTCGGCCCTAGTCTGGATTCTTCTGTCCTCTATATCGGCCAGACTGGGATGATGTAGTTCTGATGGGATTGTACACTAAGCGGTGCATTTGTGGCTGTCTTGTACTTTGAGTAAAAATTTGCTTGCACGTAGGGAAAGTGCTTTTATGCAGAAGAGCCATACAGAGTCTTTATCATAAATGCCTACCAGTTAGCAAATTTTTTTTTTCAAAGATTATCTTTAGTCTAAACCAGGCCACAGGAATGTGATCCCACCATCTCTCGCCATTATACCACACTTGAAGACTTAGTTAAAGCGGGGGTTCACCCTAAAAACAATTTCTCTAACATTACATCCAGGATACTAACAAAATTTACAGTATGCAGGTCTTCTTTTTTTTTTTTTTTTTTTTTTTATCGCCCGTACATACATGTAAAATATTGAGATTTCTCTCGGGTTTCTGATTGCTGCGGGACTGGGCGTTCCTATCCCTGGGTTAGATGATTGATGTCTAGTGAAACAGTTTCCATGTCGCACAAAGGCGCGTCACAAGATTTTCGTAAATGGCCAAGCTGCGAGTCGGCGCTATACGACGCCCGCCATGTAGAGCTGACTGCGCAGGCGCCGTCTAGCGCTGACTCGCTGCTCGGCTATTTATTGGAAATCTGGTGACGCGCCTTGTGCGACATGGGAATTGTTTCACCAGACGTCAATCCTCTAACCAGGGATAGGAACGCCCAGTCCCGCAGCAATCGGAAGCGGGGAGAAAATCACAATATAAAGGTAAGTACTGTGATTAAAAAAAAAAAGACCTGCATACTGTAAATGTTAGTATCCTGGATGTAATGTCAATTTTTTTTTAGGGTGAACCCCCGCTTTAAGGTGAAAATGTTGTTTAAAACCAAAACTGTTTGCCGCTTCTGGTTTCACTCTTTTGTTGTGAAAGTCTTAGATTCAACAATCAAACCTATGCTTATGAACGTGAGATCGCTCAGTCAATACTGCGATAGTGAAACTTTTTAATCTCCTCTCACTCCCTATATACAATAGCTTCTACAGGCAGTATTTTTATTGAAAGCCCAGCCCGAATGGTTTGTTATTGATCCGCAAGCTTCGAACTGTGCTTTAACTGGCGTACTGCTGCGTATAGAAGAACAGCTATTAACTTTTTGTTGTATTTTGCATTTTTTTTTTCTAATGTATCTTTTTTTTTTTTTTTTTTAAATCTGCACACATTCACATCATGCTATTGTCATCTTTTCTTTTCTTTTTCTTCTTTCATCCTAAAGTATTTGTAATTTAGACTCCTAAAAGCAATTTTTTTTCAGGGCTCTATCGAGCCGACGCCATCAATTTATTTTGCTGATGTTTTTAAAAGCTAAAACCGGATTTATTGGTATTCTTTTCTAAATCTTAAATAAAGTGTATATTGCCGCAAATATTTTTAGACATAATGGATTAGTCACACTAAGCAGTCATTTCACAAGCTGCATGATATCTTTTTTTTTTTTTGTGAGCAAAAAATCTTTCACACTAAATGGATAGAAATAGCCGATTTACATAGTCCGGCGGACTTTTTTGGCGGGCGTAGCGCAGAGCTCATTTGCACTACACTGACGTAAAATAGAGAGGCAATGCCAGTATTCACAAAGCACTTGCTCCTTAAGTTACGTTTGGCGTAGCGCAAATGGCCCGGCGTAACCCGCCTAATTCAAAATAGGCAGGTAGGGGGCGTTGCTCCATGTAAATTACCAGTGACCCCATGTAAATGATGGCCGTTGGTACGGCGCCTGCGCAGAATCATGTCGCAAATACTCCTTGCTTTCGACATGAATGTAACCTCCGCCAGCCCCATTCACGTACGCTTACTTAAACGGCGTAAAATACGGCGGCAAGTTCCGACGTCCATACTTTGCATGGGCCTGCGCCACCTACAGAGGTGTTTTATCTTAACGCGGCGTATGTCTTACGTAAACGGCGTAGCTTACTGCGACGGGCGTACGTACATTCGTGAATCGGCGCCTCTTGCTCATTTACATATTCGACATATTTTACATGTACACGCCCCTAGCGGCCAGCGTAAATATGCAGCGAAGATACGACGGCGTAGGAGTCTCCTACGCCGGTCGTATCTTAGCAACAGTGAAGCATATCTCAGTTTGAGAATACGCTTAAAGATACGTTGGCGCTCATTCGGACTTACGACGGCGTATCTACTGATACGCCGTCGTAAGTCTCTATGAATCCGGCTAAAATGTGTAAATTGCACTGACCTTTTTTTTTTTTTTTTGCTTTTTTTTTTTTTTTATTTCATAGAAAATGTCTACAGTAATTTTATGAAAAGGATTGGTGTTTTCAGAAAGCAAGGAAAACCTTTACTAAAATGGTTAGCATATTCAAATCTGCACTGTTTATAGGGTTGTTGTCTATGGTGTATGTACAGTATCTCCACAAAAGTGAGTACACCCCTCATATTGAAGAAATTACACTTTGCTACAATGTAGTAGTGGGTTGTACAGCATGTATAACAGTGTAAATTTGCTGTCCCCTAAAAATGTAAATGGCCCTGTTCACATCTGAGTGTTTTGTAGCCTGAAGCTCAAAGTACACAAGCTTCTTTTTGGGCAGATTACAGGGCGTTTTTGTGCTTTTTACATTGGTGACCTTTTGACCTGTGCAAAAATGTGCAACTTTCTGCCTGAAAACAAAACGCTCATGTGTGAAAACCGGGCAGTCTGCCAAGTTTTTCACAACATTGTCCAACGCTGGTACATAAATATAAACATTGTAACTTTTCCTTCTTAGATCAAAAGAATGAACTTCGGTCTGACATTAGGGAAGTTTAACTACTTTAAGACGAAATTTTTCTGACACTTGTGTCTTACATAGTTCAAAACAGTAAATGGCGATTGTTGCAATATTTATGTCGCACTGTATTTGCAAAAAAAACACTACAATGAATAAAAAAAAAACTGTACAGTAAAGTGTACGGTAAAGTTAGCCCAAATTTTTTTGTATAATGTGAATGATGCTGTTGCGCTGCGAGAATCGTGAGTAAAGATCTTTAGTCTAAGCAAAAATAAATTGTGGATTCTCGTTTTTTAGCAGTGCAGCTCTACCACAAATTCTCAATAGGGTTTAGGTCTGGAGACGTGCTTTGGCCAGTCCGTCTCCTTTACCTTCAACTTCTTTAGCAAGGCAGTGGTTATCCTGGAGGTGTTTGGGGTCGTTATGTTGGAAGACTGCCCTGCGACCCAGCCTCCTAAGGGAAGGGGAATCATGCTCTGCTTCAGTATGTCACAGTACCATGTTGGCATTCATGGTTTCCTCAATGAACTGTAGCTCCCAAGTGCCAGCAGCACTCATTCCCCAGACCTTGACACTCCCACCACCATGCTTGACTGTAGGCAAGACACACTTGTCTTTGTACTCCTCACCTGGTTTCCGCCACGCACGCTTGACATTTATCTAATCTTATGTCCTTAGTCTGCTTGTCTTCAGCAAACTGGTCTTTTTTATGCATCCTCTTTAGAAGAGTCCTTTCTTCTGGATAACAGCCACACAGACCAATTTGATGCAGCATGTGGCGTATGGTCTGATCACTGACAGGCTGCCCCCTCCCCTTCAACCTCTGAAGCAATGTTGGCAGCACTCTGACGTGTATTTCCCAAAGACAACCTCTGGATATGACGCTGAGCACCTGCACTCAACTTCTTTGGTCAACCATGGTGAGGCCTGTTTTGAGTGGAACCTGTCCTGTTGAACTGCTTTATGGTCTTGGCCACCATGCTGCAGCTCAGTTTCCGGCGGCTTGGCAATCTTCTAGCCTAGGCCATCTTTATGTAGAGCAACAATTTTTTTTTCAGATCCTCAGAGGTTTTTTGCCATGGGGTGCCATATTGAACTTCCAGTGAGAGCAATAACACCAAATTGGTCCCCAAGACAACAAACTTTGTACACTTGTAGAGGAGAAATGGGGGCTACATGTGTGTCAAGTTCCGGGTCCAGAGGACCTACGGCCGGCCGTTACCGGGTCCCCTAAGTCCATGAGATCAGGTGCAAAAAGGTGACTCGAGTATAAGCCGAGGGGGGCATTTTCAGCGCACAAAGAATTTGCTGAAAAACTTGCGTATATACGGTACATATGTTTACAATTGATAGATCAGTATTGGGTAGACTGAACCTTTCTGACTCTCTTCCCCAGTAGAACATGAAGGTGAGTGGTGGTGTAAAAGTATAGGACGCCGATCTATGTGATGGCCTCAGCCAGTGCTGCTCTATTGGCCACGCTCCCTGTTGTGTCCTTCCTTTTGTATGCGCTATTCCCCCGGCTGTTTCCCAGCATTGTATAGAAGTCTGATTTCTTTGTAAAATGTTACCTGTTGGTGTTGCAATAATTTCTTAACCATGGCGCTGCCATCCTTCCACTACCAGCAATGTTCCGTTTTCCTCCAAAGCCAAACAAATCCAGTGATTTCATTTTTCAATCTATTGCAGGAACAATGCCATCCATCGGCATTTCAAGGACACACAGTATATTTCAAGAAGCACATATTGCAGTAAGAATAGAAAGTGTAATTGCGGTGAACAGCTTAGCTCTGGCACACAAGATTGGTATACTGCCTCATTCTGTAAACAATAGACTTCATTTAAGATTGTAAATCCATTTATATAAACTGTGAAAAATGCATCTTTAGAGTGTTTTTAACTGGGAGCAAAATACTCTGGGAATTTAGTATTTGTTCATTTCACAAACTTGCTTTCTACAGATATATATTGTCAGGCCATTTCACTATATGACCAGTGATGGTACTGCCGTAGTGGAGAACAGGAATGCATTTGCAGGAGAGCATTGGTGGTAGTGTTTCCACATATGTTTGCACAAGTACATATTTAGGACCTTTGTTTTTTTGGGGTTAAAAAAACAAGTTTTTACTTTGAATCCATTTTGGTGATTTGCAGGAATGTTGGAGATTTTTTTGTTTTGTTTTTTAGTTAAGTACTTTGTATGACCTAAAGCTCCGGAGGGCAGAGCAAAACCCTTTTGGAACATGGCCTGGTTTGAGTGCAGGCAGAAGTTGCCACGCCACTCAACCCAGTAGGACACCTTAGATGTGTGGCTTCCAGGGGTCACCCTTCTCTCCTCAAGCTACTTTGTATGACTAAGCATACTGGTGCATTTTGACATGTCAAATCTGCAGCATTTGCCGGCAAAGGGCACCGTTCTAATCTGTGCGAAGCCACATTTGCGGGGCTGCACTGATTTCCAAAAAGTAGTTTTCTGTATTACTTTTTGCGATTTCGGGCCGTGATTTACAGTGACAATTGTGCAGAAACCTGCACAGATGTCTCTGTAATCGCGGCCAAAATCGGGACTGACTTGCAGGGGTGAAATTGTGCGAGTTCAGATGAACTCGCACAGCTACATTCCCGCAACCCAGTGTGAACCTGGGCTAAAATGGCAATGTTTTGTGATCCTATCACTATTTTAGAAACACTGAATCCTTCTCTTTTGTGTTTGCTTACTTCTGGTAGGAAACATGGAAACTTTTTTCAATAATTAAGACTATTCCCCCACCCTTGGCATGTCCAAGCTAAGTGATCATAAACCAGGACAGCTTTTCAGCTTTGATGCTTACTTCTAAGCGATGTTGTCTTTTGGCAGTATGTAATAGACTCAAACACATTCAGTGTTGTCTTATTCTGACCTGCAAATGGATCCCCTTCTATTGAAAGGACATGGGTGTTACTGAAAATTCACTTTGATTTCCCTTTAAAGGGTCGGTCACTAAAGGATTTTTTTTAGCTAAATAGCTTCCTTTACCTTACTGCAGTCCTGGTTTCATGTCCTCATTGTTCGTTTTTGCTTTGATGTTGCTGTAATTCCTCTCTATTCTGGACACTTCCTGGTTGTCGGTTTCCTGATCACCACAGTACTGGGAAATTTCTCACTGTGGTCACTAATCAAGGAGGTGTGATTACTGTGTGTCTAAAACCCCTCAGCACCAATCCAGTTTCGTTTTAACAAACCATCACTGCCCTCTATTGGCTCTCTGGCTCTATACGTCAGAGAACCAGG